>NW_020837959.1:26791940-26945488 GCF_003676395.1 Aethalodelphis obliquidens | reverse complement strand
CGCCGCCGCCGCCGCCCGCCGCGCCCGCGCCGCCCGCACCGGCCATGAGCGCGAGCGAGGGCGACGAGATGTGGTCCAGCAGGTCACCGGGCTCGAGCGCCTGGTGGTGATGGTGGTGGTGGTGGTGGTGCGCCAGCGGCACGGTGGACGTGGACGTGCATGGCACGCTGTTCATCGTGTGGTACGTGGCGTCCGGCTTGAACGGGTGGCTCTTGCCCTGGGACACGGCGATGTCCACCGCCGCCAGCGCCTCGGCCCGCGCCAGCAGCGTTTCGTCTAGGCTGGCGAAGAGGTTGCTCTGTAGCTGCAGGCGACACAAACCAAACCAAAAAAAAAAAAAAACCACAAAACCAAAAAAAGCAAAAACACAGAACAACCACACACAAGCCGGAAAGTACAAGCAAAAGGCCAACACAAAGCAAGCAAAATAATAACGAGGGTGGGGATAGTGGAGACCGGGAAAGACAGAATAGGGACACATTGGGGACGAGACAGGGGGTCAGATGAGAAGGGACGGGAGTGTGAGGAGAGGGGCAGATGCGGAGGAGAGGGGGACACAGGAACACATTCCGGGGACGGGCGTGGGAGACGGAAAAGGAGGGGGAAAGAAGAAGTGCAGATGTAACTCGCAGCTGGGGACCCGTGTCACGCACCCGAACACGCACAGAAAACGCCTTTCCAAGGCATGAAATTAACAGGAAAGAGTGGAGGGAAGTCGAGACTCATGGCCCCAGTGCTCCCCACTCCGATCGCCGGCACCCGACACGGAGGCAGAGGCGACGGGAACACGACACTAAGCTCCACTGTACGAAGCCTGCCTTCTAAAACTCCCTGCCCGCAAATCCCCGCACCGGGACCTGTACATACATCAGCACCCGACATGCAGCGTCTCGGAGACGGGGAGGGGGCGGGCCCGCGGGCCGGGTCCGCTTGCATGGGGCGCTTACCGGCGGCGTGGGCAGGCAGGCCCGCCGGATGGCCTCGGAGCTGGAGTGCAGTGACGGGTACTTGTGCTCAGGGAGGGTGGGATGCATGGCAAAGTGAGGCTGCTTGCTGTTCATGGACATCATCTTGATGGCTTGGCAAGTAAATCCACAAACACTCCGAAAGTCCGCGGGAAAGTGCGCACGCCGGCTCCCCCGGCCTCCCTTCGGAGGCTGCAGCCGCGGCGGCTGTCGGCGCGGAGGCGGCGGACGCGCCGGGGGCCGCTGCTGCTTCTGCTGCCGCCGCTGCCGCCCGGCGCTGCTTTGACCGCGCAGACCGCCGCGCACCGGCCTCGCGATCCCACTTCTCCGAGAGCTCTAGCCCCGTGCGCCGACGGGATGCACTCCTCTTACACCTGAGCCCCAATTCTCGCGGCCGGTCCGGGGAGCTCTCGCGAGAGCTCGCGGGCCCGCCGCGCTGACAGGCATCAGCTGTCTCCGTCTATCTGACGCGCGCTCTCCCTCTCGGCGGCGCCGTGCGTCTGCGCGCGCGCGCGCTCTCTCCCGGCCGCGACCCGCGCGTGGGAGCCGCTCTTATAGTGACCACCAGCAAGGACAGCGCAGGTGATGCACCTGTAGCTACCCGGACATGCGCACTGCACTTCTCACCTTTCCCATCGCGGGTCTGGAAAGATCAAAAGGGCCAGCTATTGTTTGAGGGTAGGCATCTTTTAGGGGAGAAAGACGATGCTCACCAGCCCCTGGGTGGTTTCCCTCCCTCCTCCACACCCTCACCCCGATCGCAAGCCCTGAATATATGCGCATTACTTAGGCACACCTCCTCTCCGGGACGTCTAACAAGCTGTTATATAATGTATACAGCTGGGCATTTGTATGTTAAATTATGCCCGCGCATTCTTCTGTATGCAGTATAAATAACACAGAAATGCAGAAGGTGCTGTCTTTTGCGGCAAGAACCTGTTTCTTTCATGGTTTATAAATAGGTTCCTGGAGAATGAATAATCGCGGTGACAGACATTTGTTTGAAGCAGTCAGATGCTATTGATTTCCATATGATTTAATTTCCTCCGCATACTTTGTTGTTGTTGTTGTTGTTGTGACTATAAGTGTGTCAGGCACCGACAGTGACAGCCACTTAGGAGCCACAAGGAGCGTGTGCTTTCTACTAGGGAACGGCTGGTTGTTGAAATGAAGTTGTGCATTTCTCTTATTGTTTGTCTCCTTTAACCGTGTACAAACCCACATTTCAAACGAGCTCCGGATGATCTGAGGCTTCTTGTAATCAAAAGGAAAAATAGTTAACAGGGTGTAGCTGGGATCCTTACCTCTCTTCAGCATACACACACACGCACACACACACACACACACTTTATGTTGGAAACTCCAGGAAAAGGAAATAGCTTCAGAGAAAAGGGAATAAGATGTTGAAGAGAACTTTATTTTCCCTTCCATCATTTTGGCTTGTTTGCCCACCACCCGCCCGCCCCCGCCCCCCAGATACAGATATACATACAGATGTATAGATGTGTATATATATACACACACATTTTTTTTTCTTCAGTAGGGAACAGAATCAAGCCAATTTATAGGAAAGCGTGATTAAAATATTAATTCAAACCAACTTAAAAGAACGGGGCCCAAGCTCTGGTCCAGGCTTTATTTATTTTTTATTATTGTGAAATCAAAACGTAAGAAGAATAAATCAATTAGCCAACCTGCTATGTGGCCCTTATGTGGCAGGCAGATCAAGGGCCTCCCGGGGAACCATAGTTCAGGTGCCCGAGTCCCCAGGGACTCAGCCCTTGCCCGGGGTGATAACAGCCCAGATGTTATCACATCTGCAGCGAGAGAGCTGGAGAACTGCAAGGGGCTGCGTAGGGGAGGCAGAGATCAGATAAATAATCTTTCTGGTCTCTCCCACAGCAAGGAGGTCTGTATTTCCGCTAAAGATTAGATCTCATTTCTATAAACCTAAATTTACGTTCGCCTTGGATCTTTTCTTTGGGTAAACGCGTGCGTATTTAGCGGACACGCTCCCTACTCAAATTCCAAGAAGAGCCCAGAGGCGTCACCACGGCTTTTTTTTTTCTTTCTTTTTTCTTTCTGTCTTGTCTTTTCTCTCTACCTTTCCCCCTCCCCCCACCCCCTCGCAGCCCGAGAGGGGAGTTAAGAAGGATGTTCACTTGCTAGTGTGAGAAGGAGCCTCGTTTCCATCCATTACGCGGTCCCTTGGGAGTGCTAAGTGCAACTTTATCTCTGCGGGGAATGGACCACGAGCAGGACATCGCTGGAGGGAGCGAATGAGTCCTACGGTAGTCGTCGCACCGGGTGTTCAGGCTTAACTTAATCCTTCCTGACACCCACCGCGGCGGTTCCCTGAGCTCGCCTGCGTTAGGGGGTCGGGGGGTCGGGGTCGGGGGAAGGAAGGGCGCCGCAGAGGATGAGCGCCTAGATCCTGTCTCCCCCTCCCCCCAGGGAAACGCTAGCTTTTAGGGACCCCAAAGAGTGCAGGGGAAACAAACGCAAATAGCACAGTTTGGGGGCCACATGGACTCAGAGACAGAGAGAGAGGTGAGCCCCTGAGTACCAGAAGCCCATCTCGGTTTACCCTCCAACACTGAGAGAGCGCCAATTAACCCAGCGGGGAGGTCCCTGGCCTGAGGTCAAGACTTCATCACCTTGTCCAGACTCCTCTCCTAGTTCACTTCTTTTAGGACAACCAGAGTCCCTGCCCAGCTTAGGGTGGGCTCAGACCTCTGCTCAGAATGTCTCACTTTCCCCCAGGGCTAGAAATAGGGCCCTGGGTACAGTTCCCATCTCATTACCCACCCCCCTCACCCCACTAATGGATTGGAAGCCCATTTAGGGCACATCTGTGTCCACCCTGGCACTTAGGAAGGGTGCTTGTCACAGAGTGAAAATACCCCATAGAACAATACACGTGTGTAGGAAGGAAGAGAAGGCAGACGGCGAGGGCCGGGAGAAAAACAAAGAGAGTTCAGCAAGCCAGGACCAATGGGGAGTGGGGGGCAAGCAGGAAGATCGCCGAAGGGGTCTCCTCTCTCCCTGAAAAGGAGATGCAGATTGGAACAGAGGGCGTGCTGTCCCCATGCAGAGCTGTCTATCTTGATTCCAGCCAGCAGTTTTTCCAAAGTCATTTATTTCATCCTTCCCTCATTTACTTTCTACCCTACCTTGAGCACCAGTCTGGGCCAGGGCAAGACACTGGAGATAAAATGAGGTATAAAATACAGGCATCTGCCTTGGGGCGGTGGCAGTCTATGAGAGTGGGGTAGCTACAGGTGAAGGGGGTGTTTTTGTGGTACAGGTGTGACAGGTGCGATGAGAGGGAATTGTATAGAAATACCGGGTGGGGTAGGGGATGATGCTTGGAGAATTATCCTGTCACATCCCTGCTGGGCCTCAGCCCCAGGCTAGAGAGTGGGACACGGTGGTAGATCTGCCGGTACTTCCTTGGACCTTATCAAGCCTTTCCCTACTCTCCCCAGGGCAGTGAAAGGGAAGGGTGGTGGACTGGGGCTCAGTCCATCAATGTCACTGCTTTGTGTTCCGGGTTTGGCAAGTGCAGTAACTAGATGGCCCCTGCCAGAGCTAGTGATGCCCACGTGGGGTCTGAGCCTTGGCATAGAATCCTGGGCAGGTTGGGGTTTGTTTTTTTCTTTTTTTTTTTTTTTCCTTCCTGTTTAATGACCAACACAGATTCCCTCCTCACCCGATCTCATAGCTTTGCATTTTATCAAGAGGGAGATAATGAATGCACAGCTATTGATTTCCAAGGAATTTCCGCCCCCAGGGATAGGGAGTCTATCATCTGGATCAGAAACACATTTCTTTCCCTCATTAATTAATTTTCTCCTCCTTCGTTGGCAGGCCCCACTTCACATTTCCTTTCGCAGCGCCTCTTTCCCGGGCTTTGCGGGCAGACGTTGGTAGGCTGGAGTGAAGACCCGCGGGAGAGGCGCAGCGCAATGGCGGGACCGGCTGGGGGTGACTGCTGCTCGCCTTTAAGCACCCCGCCCCCTCCACAGCTGCCACTGGCTGGGCAGCCTTTCTTCTTCCGAAGCGGCGCGGGGAAAGTTAGCTTTGGACTCCGCAGCCCCTACCTGCACGCCTCCCTCTCCCCAGCCCCACCTCTGGGCTTGAACCCGATTTATTTATCCGCATTCGGGGACGCCGGGGGGCGGAGGATGGGGGGAGCGGTGGTCCTGAGGAATGTGCACTGAAGTGAGTGGAGATTGTGCGCGTACAAGAGAAGGGGATCGGGCCTCACGTTCTTGCCCAAACGCGGGGATCTGGAACAACATGCAAACCCAGGCGGCCCAAGACGGAGCTCTGCTCCTCGCAGATGCGGGCCGCCACGTTTCCTCCCGGCTGCCGCCCAGAAACTCGGCCCGTTCACCGCGCAGCCAGCGCCCTGCGCGGGGGAAGTCGCCAGAGCCTCTAGTCGGCCGGCTTCCGAGGCCGCTTGGGTTGTTTTAAGCGGTGGGAATGAACTGGCCAGCAGAGGACTAGGAGGCCTAGAATTGGGAGGGGCGCGGGGGGGAGTGTCGGTATTCGGAAGAGGGGCGGCACTTGGGAGGTCCGGCTCCCTTCCGCTCAGACACCCTCTGTCCGAAGGGTGGGACAGAGGGGGGACTAGTGCCGTGCTTTCGCTTCCCCTCCTGGCGGCCTTGCCAGCGTCAAACCTGGGCAGCTTTGCTCCCGGGTCTCTCTAAGCGCTGACCCTTGCGCATTCCGTTCCCGTCCCTCCCGCGGTGTGGGCACTGGGCTCCTCGCCCGCCCAGCCCGCAAGGCAGTCCTGGGAGGTCGCCCTGCCCTGTGCCACCGCTCAGCCCGAGGCGCGAGTTCACAGCCACGCTCTCGTTGGCGAGAGCTGGGAGATTTCCCACAGGCTACTGTCCTTCCTTTCTACCCCGCTCTGCCCGCACCGCGGCCGCTTGTCTCCCTCGGTCCCAAAGGCCGGGGTGGGTGAGTTATTGAGGCCAGGGGTGATCAGCTCCTGTGAGGCTTCCAGCTGGGACCTGCGGAGGAGGTTCTCGAGTAAGCCGCTGAAAACCCAGTGTTTTCGTTCTTCTAGCCGTTTAATTCAAATGCCACTTACGTTGGGAACATTTTCCTGGATGTCGAGCACCCCACTCCGAGATGTCCCTGATACACACACTTGGGATCCGAATGATGCGGCAGTAAAGTTCACTGCCGGTCATTATCTCTCTTGGCGTTACATCTGTAGAGATCTAGGTGTGTGTGTGTATATATATATATATATATATATAATCTCCACCCTAACCCCTCGGTGGACTTAAACCCACCTACCTTGTGAAAGCCCTAGGGATGATGTAGGACTACGTCTCCGTCCTAAAAGGGGCACGGCCTCCCTCGCCCGCTAGTTGCCAGAACAAGTTTCACTGTCCAAGTGACAATGCTGGACCGCTACGCTTGGCCACGGGCCCCTGTGGTTTAGGTCCCAAGGGAAGCAGAGCTGCTCCCGCCCCGCACAGGCCCCTTCCAGAAAGGGAGAACGCGCTGGTCAGAGAAGGGGCTTCGAGGTCTCCTGGTTACGAACAACAACGAACAAACCAACTCTACAACAGACACGCCCGCCCCTGACCCCACGCGACGAGATGGAAGTTGTGTCACCTTCCTCTCCCCGGAGAGCCGCGGGCCCGCCGCTCCCACCCGGCCACACGCGCGCGTTGGTGGGAGGCAGCTCCGCTGGCGCACAAGGACCGCAGAGGACCCCCAGGCCCCCGCGACCGCAGTTCTGGGAACCGAGAGGCGAGCGCCCGTCGCCCTCCGCAGACTCGTCTCGGCCTGTAGGAGCGGGATCCCCAGGAGGGTCCAGACGCCCCGAGGAAAGCGCGAAGCCTCGAGTCCACACGCCGAAGTGCGGAGCTGGGTCCTGTCGCCCGGCTCCGAAGCTCGCAGGCGCCGCCGCCAGCCGCCCCTCCTCCCCGCCGCCTGCACAAATCAAAGCCCCTTGCGAGGCACTGGGAAATAGTTGCCTTGTCATGTAACACATTGCCCTGATTTATTATAAAATTTTAACGAAATCATGCATATTTTAACAGCCTTTAATCACTGCATGAAAATTTAATTCATGGACTGTAGCGCGTTTAAATAAATGAAGTGTTAATTCATTAGGATTAATTAATTTGTTAAAGGATTGTGTGCAAGGTTAAGGTGGAAAGAAAACTCTTTGTTGGTTTCGCGTCTTAATCGCCAGGTTTCGCAAGTAGTAATAAAACGAAAGGAAACCGCAGAGCTGGCCCTTTCTTTGGGCGGGGCCCTGGAGAGAGCAGCTGAGAGCGCCCTCAAGAGCCCGGGAAACTCCGACCAGAGGGGCACCGGCAGATCCGTCCTCCCGGGAGAAGGGGGAGCGGCACTGGCTTCGAGAATCCGGGAAGGAGGGGTTCGCCGGAATCAGAGGAAGGAATGCGGGATCGTAGCCGAGGCAGGTGGGCCAGACCTCACCTCCCCACCCCCAGCACAAAGACGACCCAGTGAGGGAAGCGAGGTCGCGCCTTCCGGTCCTCGGAGCGCCAAGCCTCGGCTTAATGGACAGATGATGGGCCAGCCCTGCCACCTCCTGAGCCTTCTAGCCTTCTGGGAATCACAGTCTCGCCAGCAGGCCGCCGGTCCTGGCGGCGAGGCTGAGCCTAGAGTCTCAGGGGATGCTCAAGAGAGAGGAGGCGGACCAAAGCCAAACTTGCCAGCTCAGGCTGGGGCAATCGGGAAACCTTTTCCATCAGGAGCCCTGATGTTAGTGAATGGTTCCTTCAGCACCTCTTCTGAGACATCTGATGAATAGGCAACCCCTTGCAGGAGAGCGGACACAGGCGCAGAAGAGATGTCCTCTTCCGCATCAAACTCTTATTCATCCCTAAAGACCCAATACAAATAGCACTTCCGTGAAGCAGCCTGGTTTACTTTCTGCTCCATGCTATCCCCAATACAGACACTTTTCTACTCACCAGTGTTATAAGAATTAAAATGGTCCAGAACTAGGTCCTCCTTCCTCACAGAAAGTCTCAGTAAATGCCTAAGTCAAATCTTTGCCCTAGGGTACTGGATGTTCACAGCCCCAAATTATATGTCACACTAGGCGCACACTTCTACACATTTGGTTAATGCAACTAACATTTATTAGAGGGGGTCTGCTCCCTGTTAAGACACAGCAGACCTAGAAATCTACCTTGATTCAAGAAATGGAACTTCAATCGAACTTATTCTAGGCTGCCTCTGTCATGTCAAACTGAAGATCATCCAAGCCTAAGCTTCAGATGGGTTCTTAAAAGAAAGCTGCAGCTTCCTCCCTCAGAGTGGGGTTCCGAGAATTAAGCAATAAATGTTCGCTATGCACTCTGAGATCACTGCTTAAAAGGTTTTCTCTCTGCCAAGTATTATTAAAAGGATCGGGTTACATCATGATAGGCAAAGACTGTTGTAGGACTCCCACGAATAGGAATGAAAGACCTTCTTATGAGGCCTTGGGAAACCCTTCTAAATAGGCCACACTCCATGAAACTAAACTGTTCTCTACAAATATCATTCACAGGTACAAAAGTGAGGGGGGAAAAAGTCTAGTGCATGTATTACACTTTGAATTGAAAACCATTCAAGTATATAGAAACAGGTTCCTGAAACATCCTAAGAATCAAGACCGAAGCTCTTCCCTTGTTCAGTGGTACCTTCAGAGGTTTCAAACCAGAGTAAATACAAACGAACTTATAAGAAAACAGAGCAGATTTGAAATTAAGGGACTATATATCTTCAAGTCTGACATTTTCAGTTTAAGTCTCAGTTGATCCATCAGAACAGGAAAAAGACTTGTCATTTTGGATGGGATGAAGATTTTAAAAATTAAAAGATAAACACTAAAGGTCATGTCAAAATAATATCTAACATCATGTCACATTCTCTTAGCCATAGCATTTTAAAAAGATGAGCAGTCAAAAGATACTGTTTTTATAAAGACATGAACTGATGTGTCTTTTCCCTTCATCACTAGCGCATCTTTTTCTAACGTAGCCTTAGTGCTATTTTGAAATTCATCTAAATGTCAGAGTTAATGTGAATCTTTATAAACTTAAAAGTGGCACACACACGACTCCCATCACTGAGCTTCCACTTAGTAGTAGACTTAGATTGAGGACACAGTCAGGAATTAAATGCTACTTGAAAAGAAACATGCTAGTACTTCCAAAACACTACTTTAAAAAGAATCCTTGGAAACTTCAAACGCATTCATCCTTTGGCCTATAAACGTGAACTCCCATGCATCCCATGCATGAGGGAGGGAGAGTACAAGGTCTGGAGTCAGAGGCCCAGCTCCGAGACAGGGTTCTAATCCCATTCTAGCTGTGTGACAACTAATCTCAACTCGCTTATTTGTAAACTGGGGAAAATTTATTCTTGGCTACAGAGTTTGAAAAGAAGATTACATGAGATACAGGTTAGCAAAGTACTTAGTTTCAAAAAAAAGTATTTGTCTTGCTTTAGGGTGTGTATATATAATAGATATATTTTACAATGAGACCACCATATTTGTCCTGACATTTCAGATTATGGTAAAAAGATTAGGAGTACAAATGAGAATGTGTCATTAAAATCAGATCCTGAACAGATTATTTCCTTCAACTGAGGAATGTCAGTTTTTTTTAATTTAATATAATATATGAAATATTGTTTTGGAGAGAATGGAGCAGTGTTTCTGAAGCAGCTAGGAAATACTCTAGCCCAGTAGAGACACCCTCACCCGGTTAGGCACTAGTAAATCAGGTTACACACTCTGCATTTCCATGGCACAGTGTCAGTTTGTATTAAAACCTAACACAGTCATGGTTAAAAAAAAAGAGTTACAGACAGAATTAGAGTGAGGTTTACCCCCAAATTTACTCTATTCAGAAATATGTTAGATTTCTACATTAATAGAATTTCAAATGCATATCCACATTGTCAAAGATATTTAAACTGCAATATCTCTGAGAGTATCCATTAGCTTAAACATTATCAGAAAGACAAAGTAATACATAAATACTTATTGGAAAAAATATGATAGAACAAAAATTATGCTTTATATTAAGCCGTTTTGGGGGGAGGAGGCTCTTATTACTTCTAAAAGTAGAGGTCATGATCCTCCAAATCATAAAAGTGACTTTTTATACTTTTATGGTTTTGTTGAATCCTGAGTCTCTTATAACAGAGGTCAGCAAATTTTTCTGTAAAAGGCCAAACAGTAAATATTTTAGGCTTTGTGGGCCATATGGTCTCTGTTAAGACTATTCAACTCTGCTGTTTCAGTGCAAAAGCAGTCCTAGATAAAATGTAAACAAGTAAGTGCAGCCGTGTTCTAATAAGACTTTATTTAAAAGCACTGAAATTTGAATTTCATATCATTTTCCTGTGTTGTGAAATATTCTTTGGATTTTTAAAAGCCATTAAAAATCTATAAACCATTTTTGGTTTACAGGCCTTTCACAAAAACAGGTACAGGCCAGAATTTGGACCACAGGCCATAGTCCACCAACCCCTATATTAAAAGATCAATAAAAAATGGTAAGTTTTACTGGTCTTTATAGGCTAATTCAACATGAGCCAACATCAAGGATTACAGTGCTTCTGACATCCTTTATTCAATTCACATAGAAAAGCATGCAGTATTACTGTAAAACAGTACAGTATTAATGTAAAATGTTCAGTGCACATTAGATAAACAAGTCATTAACATACAAACCATTTTTAAAGGCCTATATGGGCATACCAAACATGTTGAGAATAATATACCTTTTCAGAATCTAAATTAAAAATTGTGCTTAGCTCACCTATTCTCACCCCCTTTACACTCTTCATGAAAAAGTTTTTTGGGGCCTACATAACAGATAATCTTTTAGCCAACTGAAACTTCTTTTTCTTAAGTAAGGAAAACAGTGCAAGCAAGAATGCTACCATGCATACAGTTTCCATGAAGAACAGTAACATGCAAACAAGAACTTTACCACTCCAAAGAAAGTTCCCCTGGGACATAAGTGGATCAAGAACTTGGCAATGAGTGCTCCTGCACCTGTATATCTGAAACGATGAAGCTACCATGTTTAGCCTCCTCCAAACACAACTGTTCCATGACTTCTTGCTAAAGTAGGCTCAATTTCTGATTTTCAACACACACAAAAAGATGAGTGAATGAAAGCTACCTGACATAAAACAAGTATTTTCATATAGAAAATGTATTCTTTCATACTAGCAACACATTTTCACAAAAACTGGACAGAACCCAATGTTAAAAATGCAAACATATACATAAAACTTAAAAAAAAAAAGTAGACAAGTATTGGACTAAGGTTCGAGTGCTATTTCTCCATCATGGCCTTGAATAAAAGTTAGGCTATCACTAAACATAAATAAAAAGAGGCAGGCAAAATAATTTCCACCCTAGGAAAAGCTTTAAAGAAACTCAAGTGTCTTATGAGCAGTGTGTGGACAACACCGAAAGTTTTATTTAAAAAATCCAAGTTCTAAAGATAACTGAGGCTTCAAGAAAACAAAATATACCCAAACCAGATACGTATAATATTCATTAAAAAGAAACTCTCACCCTACCTTTTCTGGTCAAAAAGATCCCCAAATGAAAATGAAAAAGACTAAAACTCTTCAAAGTGAACAAAAGTATCCTGGGTACAGGCTAATCCACCATTCTGACTTGACACCTGACGAAAGATTATCAGTTCAAAATGGTATAGAGCTTTTATGAGCAGAAAAAACTAACTTTGAAATCTTATATTCCTCTCAGGATAAAAACATAAATGACACCTTTCTAATGAGTCAACTTTTAGTTGCTTTTGATGGGCTGGCATTGGAAAGGCTGCTCTGGATTTTTCTTTTTGTTGATTGATTCACATTTTTATTCCTCTTTTCGGGCACAAAGGAAGCAGACCAAGGAGACTGAAGGTGGTTATGAAGACCATGCATCTCTGAGGACATCTTAAACAAAGATGACCCAAACCTTTGATCTTCAAATAGCCTGTGTGAACTGCTTAACAAAACACCCTGGGAAAACTCAGTCTGAAACAAACAGCTTGGGGGTTTGATTTCATTGGTTCCTGGGTTAGAACTGGGATGGAGTGAAAAATCTTCATTCATTTCCTGGTCAGATGGAGAGAGGAGAAAAAAAGAATTGGGTTTCCATTCATTTCCATTTTCTAACTGATCAGTAGTTAGAGAACCTTTAGAAAGGTTTGGTTTAGTTCTTTCTTCCAGCTTATCTGGTTCCTCAAGGAATTCACTGCCTTGAGATGACTTTGCTAAGCCATCCAAATCCAATGACTTAAAACCGTTATTACAAGGGCTCTTGCTGTTGTCTGACTCTGACATCATTGAATCCAACTCCGAGATTTTGTCAAGGTAAGCCGCATCCATTGACGCTTCGCTGGATGTTCTTGTCCGATTCATTTCAAAGGAGCGGAGAGAATTCAATCTCTTGGATAAACATGAGCCTGATTTCTCACTCAATTTTGAAGAAATTTCTCCAACACAATTTGCTATCGTGTTCTCTTCTGAGCTTTCAAAATCCAAGCTGGGGTCATAGCTCGTGGAACAACAATCCCAAAACCCTGTCTTTGGGGAAGTAAAACATTCTGATTTCTTCTCACTTTCACTTCTATCATCTTCTGAAGAATCTTTATTACAAACATTCGGAGAATCACAAAAATCATCAAACACCAGTTTTCTGAGATGGTTTGAGTGCTTTCTGGAACCTCCCGCTTTGACCACAGAGCTCTCTCTATTTTCTGGCGTATTGAGCTGAAGGCAACTAAGGGACAAAGGAGTACAGGGAGCTGGAAGATCATAGAGTTCTTCATCTTTGTAGGATACACAATCACTTGGCTTATTACCCCATTCTCTTTCCAAATAAGTATCCATACTTGTATCTGTCACATCTAACATTATTTCCACCCGTTTGTGATATAAGTCTTTGTTCTTAGAACAATTTGGTTCTGTTTTGCTGGTGCTTTCCTGTCTGACAGAACTGCTAGAAGGTTTTGCCAGGTGTGAATTCAAGGTTGATGAGCCAAGCTGCTTTCTGGCACCATCACCTTGATTCTTGGATGCCATATCCTCCTCGGTGCCTTTGCTCCCCTTGCCATCTGTAGAAAGTGCTCTTTGGCAAATGGAATTCATAGCTTCCTTCTCATCACTTGAATTTTTTAGCTGTGTAATTTGAGATTCTAGTTCCTCTATATATTTATCACTTCGTTCCAGGGCTTTCTTGAGGCGATTGGTTTCACGTTCATACTGTTCTACTTTGGACTGAAGAGCAGCTACTGTAAACCTTCCAAACCTACAAAGAATGGAAGGATCGTTAACCTTACAGTTCAAGATTTTTTCTTTCCTTTTCGAAGTTTAAGAGTGCAAATTGTCTCCACCCATTCTAATTTCACATAACAGTGACACTTCAGACCACTCAATGAACAGGATAAGAGCAATGACAGATGTAGTACCTTCAAAAGAGGGTTTCCCCATTTATGTATTAATAAGCATATGATAATAATGGCAAAGGCCTAATAGGATACTTCTGTGGTCAAATCATACTAGTAGTAGCAGCGAGGCAGAAACTCACTGATAATTTCCCTCCTAAGAGCTGGCATTATCAATTCAGCTCATATATGCATGAAGAGTTATATCCTAAAACAATGGCAAAGATTTATGATAACATTTGAACAGTGGTCCACATCTTGAAATATTTACATTCAATCATTTTCCTATCGTACAGCACTGTTTTACAATACATTCCTTATACAGTGTCACCTTGTCAAACATAAAATGCCAATTTGAAATTGAGAAATCTTAGCAGTTCCAGCAGGAGTGGGTTTAAATACTTATTTGGATCCTTTCAATTATAGCTACCCTTGATCTGAGGTTTTTACTTGGCCTTTCTGAGTACTGGGTTTTAATTCATTTCAGCTCTACTTATTTTTGGCATTTCATGACTGTGTGGGACATCAATTTCATTTCTTCCAACTTTGAGGTACAAAGTCAATGCTTGTGCTTCCAATGTATTACACATAAAAACATTTTCACATTTTCTGAAAAGGAACATTTTGAAGAATAAGTGAAAAAGAACACAACAAAAAATCACTCCTCTCACTTGGGATTACCTTGTTTCCACTATTCCCTTAAGAATGGGTACTGGGGTTCAGCTAAGAAAACAAGTTTTGAGCACCTAGTATGGCTCATGGTATATTTGGAGCTGACGATAAAAGGATCAATAAGACTGTCCCAGCTCCAAGGGACATAAAGTATCTATCTTAAATTCTATCTGATCTGACTACCAAAGGAAATTTCATCTTTCAGGAAACTGCTTCTTATGAGTCAGTAAACATAAGTCTTACATTCTAACCCCATGAAAAATAACTTCTCTCCACAAAAGTTCTTTTAAAAAGCTTTTTCTTAATCATTTTTTTGATGACGTAAATATAGGCCCATCTTGAAGAATTCAGGGATTGTCTGTTTTGAGCAAGGTACTTGAGAAGGTGACTTCTACAAATTGTTTTAATCTATGGGTTTATCTTTTTCTTTCTTTTTTCCCTAATTACAAAAGAATAATTACAATTAAGAAAATGTACTAAGTATTAAAAAATTAAAACGAAGAAGAAGCCAACAGTAACTGTACCTCTTTGCGTCAACAACTATATGTTGTATGACTCTCACTCAAGACCCATCAGCTCCTCCTAAACTGTAGCCCAGTTCACTCTCCAGCTCCTCCCCTACATGATCCCTGCTCTTGTCACTAAGGGAAAAAAGCAGGGACAAAGGTAAATATAGATTCATAAAATCTCAGGGTTAGAAAGGACCTTAAAAGACATGTTGCCAAATACTGACCTACTCACTGCAATTAACTGATCTCCCAGAAAGAGCACACTCCCATCAACCTCTAAAAATCAAAGCAAACACCAGAGGTATAACAAAAACAAAAGCAACTTCAGTAACAAGCCTCCTTGGTTTTTTTTTTTTTTTTTTTTTTTTTTGCGGTACACGGGCCTCTCACTGTTGTGGCCTCTCCCGCTGCAGAGCACAGGCGCCGGAAGCGCAGGCTCAGCGGCCATGGCTCACGGGCCCAGTGGCTCCGCGGCATGTGGGATCTTCCCGGACCGGGGCACGAACCCATGTCCCCTGCGTCGGCAGGCGGACTCTCAACCACTGCGCCACCAGGGAAGCCCACAAGCCTCCTTGTTTTAAAGACAAAGTTTACTACTATGAGTATTTGGTTAAATGAATGATGGGAGTTTTTCCTTTTTCACCAAAGAAAAATGTTTTGTTTTGTAAATGTAGTATTTGACAGAGTGGTAGTTTCTGCAAGAGAATTTTAAAAGGTGGACAAAGATCTTTAAGTTCATTCAGCAAAAATATCTGTGAGTTCTTGGGACTTCCCTGGCTGTCCAGTGGTTAAGACTCCCCACTTCCAATGCAGGGGGTTCGGGTTCAGTCCCTGGTCAGGGAACTAAGACCCCACATACTGTGCAGTGTGGTCAAAAAGTAAAAAATAAATATTTGTGGGTTCTTGACTGTAACTACTCTGGCATAATCAAACAACCCACATATTTTTAAATGGAAAAACTATGTAGCATGTTTATTTAATGCAAACAGCAAAAGTGACAGCCTTAAATTTGCTTGCCAAGACAAAATTTGCTTTTTCTTAAGTGCAATTTTTATAATAAAACTATCCTCAGATGAAAAATAAAATCAAATGGTTTAAAAGCAAATAATGTTACTAGATAGTAAGTCAGCTGTTACCAAAGGATGTCCTTGGGAACTCAAAGGCCTACATAAGAAGTAGTGACAAATAAGGAATGTTTCTCCAAATATTAGCAGCTTCTTATTCTAGATTTTAGTCTGGAATTTCAGACATAATGTCATTTTATGATGCTATATTTGCCCCTAATTTTTTTATTATTATGTTTTTAAAAGAAGTTAGTTAACAAATGTTCTGAGCTGAAGTCAAAATGATAGCCTAAGTATGTTTTTTGTATTACTTTAGAGAGAAAGCTGAAGTGCCATGAGAACTAACAACAGAGGCCAGCAACTAAGCACATATGAGAGGGACAAGCAAGGAGTCACTGATGGAGCCAGCTGTTTTCTAAAAGGTCAATGCCCTCAATTCCCCTAAGTTGTATTTCAATACTCTGCAAGTCTATAACAATTCAAATATTCAGACCTTTTTACCATTCTAATAAGGGAACTGTGCTGGTGGGCAAACTAAAAGAAATATATAGTGAAACCCAATGAACTGATCAATTAATTTATCAGTCCATGTAGCTTATCTGTTTTCTGTCTCTCTCTTCACCATTAGAGTATAAGCTCCAGGAAAGCAGGAATTATGGCTAGCTCCCTAGAACAATTCACAGTACACAGTAGTTTCTCATCAAATATGTTTTGAATAGATGTTATTTTCTTACTTTAAGATACATCAATGCCTTACATCAAGACAGAGCCAACACCACAGGATAATCCAAAGGTCCTTGGGTCTCTTTCACACGTAAGCATTATGAGTCACTATATTACTAAACTAAATGTTTCATACGTTTGACTGCTTATTTTCTTTTTTTTCACTGACACCAGAGAAAGCAACAGAGAATGACATACATACACAGCATAGTTCTTTTTATTCTACAGGCTTGCTGTTCTACACTCTACTCCATCCAAAAAAACTTTCCACTTTCACCTTTGCAAGAGAATGCAAACAGATGAGACTTCTGACATATTTTTAGCTTACCCTAGATACCAATATTAAATTTGGCAAGAGACAATTTACTTGATCATATAGAAATAACAATTAGAGATGCACACCTGATGCTATACTTCCATGGATGAAAACAATGAGGATAAGAGCTTATTTAACTTTGGGTATTAATACTCTCTTATTCACACTAATTCCAGATATTTCCAGACTACATAACATTAAGAAGGCAAGCCAGAGGGATTTCTAATATCATTTACCATACTTCCTTTTCCTGCGCAAATTTCAAAATGGAGTATTTTTATAAACATTCCATTAGAGACCAGAAGGCTTTGATTTTCAAAGCAGCAGTGATGGCCAAGGGCTTCATTATGTCAGAGAAAACATAAAGCAGTTTGGGGGCTGCATCTGATATCAGAAGTGTGTTTTGCTAAAATCTAAGGAGAAGCTTAAAGGATTCTTCATCTTGCAACGTTAACTGATGGACACGTTCTGGCTGAGAGCTCCCCTGTTCAAAAAGCTACATAAGTACAAGACTGGTCCTGTCCCTACTAGAAGTAAGAGAAATGAAAAGTCCTATTGGTTTGACCTCTGAGGTATTATAACTAAAGGGCATCTCTAATAATGAAAAGTTCCCAAGACCACATTTTCTCATAGCTCATCACACAGGAGGAACAGGACGTGTTTGAAGGGCGTCAGAAGAAAGCAAATGTGATAAAAGAATAAATGCCAGAACCAAGTGTCAAAAGAATTAACCTCTAGTGCTATGCAGCCATTAACTAGCTGTGAAACTTGAGTAATTTACTTTGCCCCTCTAGTTCTCAATGGCAGCCCCAACAAAAGGGATTAATGCAGCAAAGCCCAGTGGGTTGCTGAGACCACCAAACTTCAGAAACATCTTCTTGAGGAACAAGCGGGGTTCTGGGGAAGTGAGCCCCTCTGCCTTCCATGTACCTTTGATTTTATATATTTTCCTTACTTACTACCTGAGGTAAGAGTGAAACAAAGTAAAAGCAATCTTTGGATATGGACCAGCTTTTGTGATCCAGCCTGATAGGTCTTCAATATCGAGGTCCTTGATGGTTTCAATATGCACAAATTTCAGTTACCACAGTTTAGTTAAATACCACCGGTCACTGAACAACATGGTTAAAATTTACCACATTATATTAACTGTGAGTAGCTGCATAAAGTAAAACTTCACTGCCAGCTTTTCAGTTCACAAAACACTATATAAACAACAGACCGTGCATCATGAACAGTGACCAATCAGGTCACTTCTCTCAAAGTCTGAAAGTGACTGTGCACCTGTTATTCACTTCATACACAGACAATAAAACATATAGTTGTGCTGTCACATGACATTTACAAAAATGGATAATCAAAAGACAGCACTAGGCAACAAAGATGAGGTTTGGCGAAGAAATGGAAAAGTGATTAATGCCAGTAGTAAAGTTAGAATCAAATGTAAGTGTAGAGAAGAATAGCTGACTGTGGGAATGTTGAAACTGTCACTATTTGAGAGACCCTAGGTAAGCCAGAGGAGCTTGGGAAAGGCGAACTTGTTGACGTAAATGAAAGAAGTGGCTGTGATGAAAAGGATAAAGATGTCTAGAGGAAGTGACAGGCTGGCAAAAAACTTCACATTAAAGCAACATGGAGCTATTTCACAATACTGAAAGCACAAAAGGATTAAATGTAAAGCTGATGCAAACTTAGGAATAGTTGTTGAAGCGTTAGAAAAGTTGCTGCCTTCATATCATAAGCTATACGCTAAGAAGGCAAGCACTATTCAAATTATTCTCCGTAAGTTTTTTATAAAGAAATAAAACATTTCAATTCTCAATGTTTCTAATGTTTTAAATTGTACTATAAAAATATTAATGTACTAAATAAGTATCAGTTTTACTATTTTTTCATCTTCATATACATTTATAACTGACAGTAAGAGAGTTAATGTTTTGATAAAAATTATTAAAGTTTATAGAACAATTTGATTTTTCTCACTGATTATTGAGATTGCTTTGCATGGTTTTAGGTTGAATGGTCATTTTTATGATTCTATACAACCATGCAAAGTGAGGATTACCTGTACTAAAGTAATGCTTAGTATGTGGGAAAACCAAGTAAACTTGAGTGAGCCTCAACAATTATTTTTTAAAGAACTGTTACATTCATCTAAGAAAAGAATGACCCAGGCATACAGTAAATTTTATTGCAGAGTTGCCTGGCTATATAGCTGCAGTTGCATATCTTCTCATTCCCTGACTTATGGAGATACTAGGAAAGTATCTTCTTAAAACATGGAAGAGAGAGAAAAGTTTTAGGGGAAAAGATTTTCTACTGTTCCTTTCCCCTTCCTAAGTATTTTCTCCTACAGCATAATATATGGGTTAAAGATTCCTTAAGTTTGCAAATGCCTCTTTTTGATTACACAGAACTTCAGTGAGTAGTCTGTGATATGAGCTCTTTAGGATCTGAGTTTGGGCGGGGCTGGGAAGGAAAGGGGGAGGTCCAGTGCTGTGCTCTGCTGTACGCATGTGTGTACAGGATGCGGAGGAGGTGTACTCCAGGGAAAGAACACAGGGAGGACCGGCACTGTCGGCAGCTCAAAACTGTACTTGGTGGTGGGGGCCTTTCTCTTACCTGCTCCTAATGAGCTGTCTGTGCATTACTCATATCTACCCTCATCCCTGTGTATGTATCAGGAGGATGGGGTAGAGCGTTCTGTCTTTAAACTACTAGAGAAGCTTTGGAAAGTGCCCTATACATTTTCATCCACTGCTGAACCTGATGACTTGCCAGTGTTTCTTCAAGAGAGTTTTCTCTGTTTAAAATGAAACACTTATGAAAATGTTACATTCCTAGAGAATCTGTTAATCATAAAAGTACTGTCTATGGCCAATCCCTGTCACACTAGTTGAGTCCACAAAAATATATTAAACAACATGAGGCATACCAAAAGAGAACAGGAAAAACCTCTTCCCTCCTGAAGACTCAAGATAATGTTTCTATTCCCTGGCCCAACATCCGAATAAATAAATAAATAAAGGCAAGTGAACTCTGGGGATGGAAATTACCAAAATTAAATGTAACAGACAAATCTTCCACAATGCTCTAAGTGACTACTAACGACAACGCTGGTGACAATAACAGCAGCAGCCACAATTCACTGAAAGTTTACTTGTGTCAAGGACATTGCTATATGCTTGATATATATTAACTTACCTAATTTAATTGTCATGTTAACTTTATGAAGCAAGATCTATTATTCTTATTTTAAAGATGAAAAATGAGATGCTTAAAAAGGTTGTCTCTTTTTCCAGGTTATGCAGAAAGGAAGCAGCAAGAAGCCAAGTCTGTCTGAGTCCAAACACCATGTATGAAGCCATATGAGATGCTTGAACATGAGATCCTTTCTTAAATAATGTCAGCACCTATTTATACTATGACATAGTATAAAACGCAAGCATGTCTACTGAGTGCCAAGTCTGTATATATATATGGTCAAGGGACTAGAATTGTTGTACTATTTATTAATACATACATTTGCTATTAGAAATATGGAGAGGAAATAACAAGATGTAGAAATACATTCAGATATGTATGCACAAAGCCAATAAATATTTATCAAACACCTATTATGTTCTAGACATAAGTTCAAGGTATTTTCAAACTTCCAAAGATCATTTATTAAAATGGCCTTGCAGGAAACTACAGCACAGACAGATCAACCTGGCAAATGCCAACCCAAAAAGCATGACTATTTTAACCAGAGATATGAATACTAAATCTGAACCAGAACCATAAACTGGAAGCTCCACCTTTAATTGTGCTATGTGTAAAAAGCATATATTATCTTCTTGTCTACCTCATGCATAATCAGCAGACATCTTCAACTACATGGAAACAAAGCTACCAATGTGAAATGAGCAAAATTTTAAATGTATAATTTTAGGATCTAAATATCACATAGGTACTTACTTATCTAGGGTTCTAATAGGAATAAAAAACACAAGCTATGTTATATTTCATCTTATATTGTTATATGCATCACAAAACAGAAAGTGCTCCAATATTTGGAAGAATAAAAAAAAGCCACAATTTCCCCCTAAAGACAAAGGTCACATGGACAGTGGAACTAGACAAAGAATTAAGGCCCTTGCAGCCATTCCTTCTTCCTCCACCTCCCAAAAGTCCTGTTTAAAAATTAAGGTAGGGCTTCCCTGGTGGCGCAGTGGTTGAGAGTCCACCTGCCGATGCAGGGGACACGGGTTCGTGCCCCGGTCCGGGAAGATCCCACATGCTGCGGAGCGGCTGGGCCTGTGAGCCATGGCCGCTAAGCCTGCGCGTCCGGAGCCTGTGCTCCGCAACGGGAGAGGCCACAACAGTTGAGAGGCCCGCGTACCGCAAAATAAATAAATACATAAATAAGGTAGAGTCTGATTGGCAAGCTTTCAAACGGAGAACAGAGTTTAAAAATAATAGCTCAGGAACTTCCCTGGTGGCACACTGGTTAAGAATCCTCCTGCCAATGAAGGGGACACGGGTTTGATTCCTGGTCTGGGAAGATCCTACATGCCACGGAGCAACTAAGCCCGTCACCACAACTACTGAGCCCACACGCCACAACTACTGAAGTCCGTGCACTCTAGGGCCCGCATGCCACAACTACTGAGCCCGCATGCTGCAACCACTGAAGACTGCACACCTAGAGCCCGTGCTCCACAACAAGAGAAGCTACAGCAATGAGAAGCCTGTGCACCGCAACGAAGAGTAGCTCCCGCTCACAACTAGAGAAAGCCCGCATGCAGCAACAAAGACTCAACGCAGCCAAAAAAAAGCTCGTATTATTAACACAATTTTAAAGAAAGGTTTATTGTGTGTGTTTATTTTATTGAACTAACCATGCATTTGTATTTAAAAATTGTGGTGAAAATTCTTGCTGCAATACCTAGAAATTCCTAATAGAAAACACCCAAGTGCTGGGCAGCATATGTAAATTGAAGAGGAACAGGTTCTTTTTTGTGGTAAGTCTCTAAAAAGGGCTAACCCACATCTATATTCACTGCCTGAAGATGGACTACTCTTTTTACTGTGGAATAAATTCCATTCTATTTGTTAAATATATCTCATTTCAATTCCATGCAGAAATACCCTAATTTTCTGCCCTAAAAGGTCAGCCTCAAAGTTGACATGACATAAATGGCAATCCTAATCTTTCATGGAAGGAGAGAACCTTGAGACATGCTATTTCATATCTTTTCACAATTCTCAGAGGAATAAAGGATTTATACCTTTTCCCAAAATATACTAACCTTAACTACAACAATAAAATCTCAACAGTATAAAAGAATGCAACTGTTGTTGGGTGAAAAAAAGCATACTTAAAAATCTCTGAACTAATAGTATCTATACATTTTTCACTATAGTTAAATCAATCTCTCTCAGCATGAAGAACAACATGAAACAAAATAAAACAAAAAACTGATCCAGCCACTCTGTAATTATTGCTCAGATGATAGTTATTGAGGACTAATGCATGCTGAGAGGTGATGAGGAAGGAAAACAAAAGGAGTAGAAGACATTATCCTTGTTCTCACGCAGTTCATAATCTTTCTGACAACCTTACCGCTTAGTCATTAGCATGCACTACAGGCTCCTAAAATATCTTATCAATATAATAAGGCAAGTTGACAGAAAACTGCAGTAACTGTCCACCCCCAATTAGCTGAGTAGCCAGAGAAGGGCCCCTCAGGCAGCTGAGGGGCCTGAGCACACCCAGCTGTCACAGTCTGGCCCCAGGGTATCATCAGGCTCCCCTGACAGTCTACAAGTTCCCCTTCCGGGAAAACCAAAGGGCACAGCAGAATCAGTCAACGGATCAGGCTGGGGTCAAATACCAGGAATCATGGCATTTGTCAGAGCAGAATCGTGAAAAACAAAAAAGGCCAGAAAAGGTCAAGAAGAGAGAACAGCCAAGGCTAGCAAGAGCAGAGATGCTGCTGAGGAAGCTGAAAGCCAGGTGTAGTACTGGCACATCTTGAGACACAGTTTAGGAAGAGCAGACCTGTGAACCAGGAAGGGGCACAGCTCACTGTCAGCACAGAGACAGGTAAGGGCAGGAAAACCTGGTTCAAGTAAGGTGACTCAGACCAGAACATCGTCCTGGAGCCAGGCAAGCCCTGACACTACCTCCTCTTTTCCTCTTTCTATCTCTCAATCTCTAGTACAATTTAGGAAAACTTCACGAAGTCCCTCTACTCTCCTCATTTGGAGAATGCCAGGAATCTCTGACTTTCCGCCCTCTTAAACCCTATATACCTTAAGCTTCAAGAAAGCTCAAGATCTTAATTCCCTGGTCAGTTCCCTCCAAGGAGCAGTATAAAGTATTAGAGTGTAAGGACTCCTTCCTTCTGCCATGTCCCAGAGAAAAAATACACACACACACACACAAACACTCACACTTTATACAGATACACACTGAGTTCATTAAAAACAAACAAACAAACAAAACATGTCTTGGGCATTCCCTGGCAGTCCAGTGGTTAGAACTCTGCGCTTCCATCACAGGGGACATGGGTTTGATCCCTGGTTGGGGAAATAAGATCCCGCAAGCCGTGTGGTGTGGCCAAAAAAAAAAAAGTATTAGTTCCAAGGAGCTGGCAGATTAACTGAGCATGACAGTCAGAGCTGGTCTGTATATGATGTAATCCTTAAAACAGTATGATAAAAGAATCATCTTGGAAATCTCGGAGGGTCTCATAGATAAACTGACAACTGGGCTCGATCTCAAAGGATGGGTAGGGATTAACCAGGCAGAATAAAAACAGAGAGGCTAATGGAGAGGACCAGGGAAGACAAAGGAAAAGACATGAGCTAAAGTACATGTCATAACATGGCAAATCTTGGCCCAGGGAGAAATTCAGCATGGTCACAGCAGAGTATAAGAAGAAGAAGGTTGGAGAGGTGCTAAGAAGGCTAAGCTGAAATCATATTGGGAAAGCGGCTTCCGTACTATACTAAGAAATTTGGGCTTCAATTTGTGAGCAATGGGAAATCACCAAAGGTTATTAAGCAAGGCAGTGAGATGATCAAAGTTATATTTTAGAATTCAGGCAACAATAAAGCAGATGCTCCAGGGTTGAGAGAAGAAAAGAAGAGCAATCAGTCGGAAGGTTGTTAAAATCGGCTAAGCACGAAATCATGTGGATCTAAACTAGTGGGAACAAGAAGAACATGCGTTACCGAGGCATTTAATAGGTAGGATAGAATATACTGAACAGTTAGGTGTGGGGTGAGGACAAGGGGTGGAGAAACATAGGAAGACTGGAGTTGTTTGTTTGTTTGTTTGTTTGCGGTACGCGGGCCTCTCACTGTTGTGGCCTCTCTCTCCCGTTGCGGAGCACAGGCTCTGGACGCGCAGGCTCAGGGGCCATGGCTCACACGCCCAGCCGCTCCGCGGCATGTGGGCTCTTCCCGGACCGGGGCATGAACCCATGTCCCCTGCATCGGCAGGCGGACTCTCAACCACTGCGCCACCAGGGAAGCCCTGGAGTTTTTATCTTAGGCAACCGGACCAGTAGTAAAGCCATGAAGGAGCATAGGAACAAAGCAAGAGGATAAACAATCTTTTGTGTGGGATGGATAATGGATACAGTTATTTAGACACAAACCTCTACCAGTTCTTTGTGTTACATGCTGTGCCAAGGACATACACTTATTTCCTTTAATCCTCAAAGCAGTACATTATCCACATTTTATATAAAGAAAGCAATGGCCCCAACAGGTCAAGTAATTTATCGAATGTTATTTATCTACTTATTTAGTTCTTCAGCAAGTATTTATCAGGTGCCTCTCAGGTGCTGGGGTTTTGCAAGTGAAGGATATAGACAGCAAGGCTGGACTCAAGTCATAGGCTGCTTTCAGTTTTCATGTCACCTCAGAAGAGTTATTTGAGAACAAGCCTTCTGCACTTCAAGTTAGTTGATTTGAAATATTTAAGAATTGCTAACGATGTATTTTGCAAACATTAATGTGAAGTACACTGAATTTAATGTTGAATACTTTCAAGCATTCACCTCATAAAGCCACTGTTAAACATTAAAGAAAGAGAAGGGTGGGAGGACGGAAGTAGCCCCTTGCTTCCGCACCTTCTACTTCCTTACTTTTATTTTTTAACATCTTTATTGGAGTATAATTGCTCTACAGTGGTGTGTTAGTTTCTGCTGTGTAACAAAGTGAATCAGCTGTACATATACATATATCCCCATATCCCCTCCCTCTTGCATCTCCCTCCCTCCCACCCTCCCTATCCCACCCCTCTAGGTGGTCACATAGCACCGAGCTGACCTCCCTGTGCCATGCAGCTGCTTCCCACTAGCTATCTGTTTTATATTTGGTAGTGTATATATGTCCATGCCACTCTCTCACTTCGTCCCAGCTTACCCTTCCCTCTCCCTGTGTCCTCAAGTCCATTCTCTACGTCTGTGTCTTTATTCCTGTCCTGCCCCTAGGTTCTTCAGAACCATTTTTTTTATATTCCTATATACATATATATGTGTTAGCATACTATATATATGTGTTAGCATACGGTATTTGTTTTTCTCTTTCTGACTTACTCACTCTGTATGACAGTCTCTAGGTCCATCCACCTCACTATAAATAACTCAATTTCCTTTCTTTTTATGGCTGAGTAATAATCCATTGTGTATATGTGCCACATATTCTTTTTTTTTTTTTTTTGCGGTATGCGGGCCTCTCACTGTTGTGGTCTCTCCCGTTGCGGAGCACAGGTTCCGGACGCGCAGGCTCAGCGGCCATGGCTCACGGGCCCAGCCGCTCCTCACGGCATATGGGATCTTCCTGGACTGGGGCATGAACCCACGTCCCCTGCATTGGCAGGCGGACTCTCAACCACTGTGCCACCAGGGAAGCCCCACATATTCTTTATCCATTCATCTGTCAATGGACACTTAGGGTGCTTCCATGTACTGGCTATTGTAAGTAGAGCTGCAATGAACATTGTGGTACATGACTCTTTTTGAATTATGGTTTTCTCAGGGTATATGCCCAGTAGTGGGATTGCTGGGTCATATGGTAGTTCTATTTGTAGTTTTTTAAGGCACCTCCATACTGTTCTCCATAGTGGCTGTATCAATTTACATTCCCACCAACAGTGCAAGAGGGTTCCCTTTTCTCCACACCCTCTCCAGCATTTATTGTTTGTAGATTGTTTGATGATGGCCATTCTGACTGGTGTGAGGTGACACTTCATTGTAGTTTTGATTTGCATTTCTCTAATGATCAGTGATGCTGAGCATCCTTTCATGTATTTGTTGGCAATCTGTATATCTTCTTTGGAGAAACGTCTATTTAGGTCTTCTGCCCATTTTTGGATTGGATTGTTTGCTACATGAGCTGCCTGTATATTCTGGAGATTAATCCTTTGTCAGTTGCTTTATTAGCAAATATTTTCTCCCATTCTGAGGGTTGTCTTTTCGTCTTGCTTACGGTTTCCTTTGCTGTGCAAAAGCTTTTAAGTGTCATTAGGTCCCATTTGTTTATTTTTGTTTTTATTTCCATTTCCCTAGGAGGTGGGTCAAAAAGGATCTTGCTGTAATTTATGTCATAGAGCGTTCTGCCTATGTTTTCTTAACCGTAGTGATAAAATCATGGCATGGCAAAGCAATATAGCATGTGATTATGAGCACAGGCTCCAGAGCCAGACTCTCTAGAACTGAACTCTGTCTACTTACTAGCGCTGTGATTTGGGGGAAGATACTTAAACTTTTTGTATCTCAGTTTTTATCTTTTGTGAAATGTGCTCAGTAGGAGTACCTATCTTATAGGTTCCAGTGAGGTTTAAATGAGTTAAAACTTGAGATGTACTTATAACACAGCCCATAGTTAACACACAACCAATGTTACAGTATTACTGTCTTAGCCTTTATCACTGAAATTACCATGTTTGTTTAGTTGCTTGACCTCTTGTTCTGTGTTCTCCATTCTAAACTCCACAAGAGTAAGGTCACAAGGACAACCTCAGAGGGCTGCTTTAGATTGAATGGTCAGGAAAAGCCTTTCTGACTCTGATGACAAAAGGAGACAGCCACATAACGATGCAGAAGCAAAACATTCTAAGCAGAGGGAAAAAGTCCAGCATGTTTTAGAAACAGAAGAAGACCAGTATGGCTAGAGCAGGATTAGCTGGGGGAATGAGAATGAGATGAAGTGGAATAAGCAAGCAAAGACTAGTTGGTGAAGAGTCTGGATTTTATTTTAGGAAAACACTGGACAGTTTCAGATAGGAGATTTAATAGTGTGATTTATACTTTATAAAAAGCAATTTTGAGCATGGTGAAACTGAACTGGGTAGGGAAAAGAGAGACAGAGTGGAAGCAAGGAAATTTGAATCCAGGTACTGTTGTCTCCAGAACGAAGCATTTATTTAACTACTGTGCTTTGTGGTGAATTTAAGGTATAGGATCTTGAGTGAAAGTATAAAATAGATAGATGGAAACACTAATCTGCAGTTTAGGAGAAAAGGCAAGGCCAAAGATTTAGATTTTGTTTTGTAATCTCAGACATACAAGTAGATGATTATTAAAGCCATGGGAGTTGATAAGATGGCTCAAGGAACACAAATACAGGAAGAAGGGAAGAACGTGCAGGTTATGACTTATGAAGTCTATTCTTTCCTCCTCAGAGCACTTTTTTCATGTACTAATAATAGGAAATACTGCTCACCATCTAGAGAGTACCTGGAGCCTTTATCTTCCCCCAGAAGGAGCTGAGGCATGGGTGAAGACTGGTCCATAATGATAAGCCTTGGGGCTGCTGGGCAGTAAAAATGATGCTTAACACTACCATAGTATCAAACCCACAGATCTCACTAAAGATACAATGACATTCCCAAACACATATTTATAGAAAGGAAAGCCATTAGTCCAATTATAACCAGGTTTGATTTACATGACCTATGGAATTTTGTATATGGAGCTTTATACCCCACGCTTTAAGGTAAGTTAGAAGCTAAGGGCATGGACATCTGCTCTGCTAAAGCCTCATAATAGGCGGCAACATGGCACAGACTCTGCCTAGCGTGACTAGAACAAAAAAAAAGTCACAACTGAACAGAGATCTCAGAGAGAGGGCATAGGACTCTCATATGCTTTACAAATCAATTCTTCATATCCCTTCGAGTGAAAAAATCACTAAGGAACTCCTCTCTCTATCATGGACAAATATATCACACTTCCTGGCACAGTTCAGGAATAGAGAAATGCAATTCTAAAGTCCTCCCTTCAGCTTCTTATTCTTGTTTCTTATCATGTGGAGGTGTGACACTTGGCATTCCCCATTAAATAGGAGACTGAGAACAGGCCTTTCTGCTTAGAGCAGAATGTAGTGGAGTACTAGATGTAGTGGAATTGTGCTAACCCCAGCTGTTTAAGTGGGATGATGACGGTCACAATGGAGAGATGTGCAAATTACACAGAGGACCTCTGCTCTGCTGAGTTTGAGAAGGAAGCCACCGTGTTTTCTTGGGCATGACTTGTGGCTACTCTGGAGACTAGGAACTAGAGCTGAAGGGACCTCTTAATACTCCTAACCACTCAAGCTGTTTCCTCTTGCTCAGAATGCCTTCCTCTTCACTGAAATCTCCATCCTTCAAAGCTGGGCTCAAGTCCTGCCTCTTAGATAAAGACTCTCATCACTCCAACCAACTGGCCATTCTCTGAACTCATATTGCTGTCTCTGCTATTTGACTTAGTAACTATTTAGTATTTAATTGTTTCATGTATTTTTTCTCATCTTCATTAGATTATGAACTTCCTGGAAGCAAGGACTATGTTTTGTTGGTTTTAATCGGAGAACAGGAAAAACTCCATATACTCATCACCCACATTCAAGAATTATCAAGATTTTGCCTCATTTCACACACATATATATACATATATCCCTTTTTTTGTTAAAATGTACTATAGTTCATATTTTAGTATGCATTTCTAAAAAAAAAATGGACATTTTGTTAAGTAACCATAAGACCTAAACAAAATTAACAGTAATTCCTTGGTATCATCTAATATCTAGTTCATATTCAAATATATCCAATTGCCTCAAAAATGTCTTCTGACATTTGTTATTAATCAATATCCAAACAAAATTCATGTACTGCATTTGGTTATTATATCTCTTAGTCCTCTTTTATTGTAAATCAGGCTTCCCCTCCCATTTTGCCAATGATTTAATGAAGAAATCTGGTCATTTTTCCAATTGATTGTACCATATTCTGGATTTGTCTGTCTGTTTTCTCATAGTCTTGGGAGCTACGTTTTTATTCATTTACTCAACAAATATATACTAGGAGCAGAATATTAGCCAGAACACTATAAAATGCAGGGCTACAACCGTGAATAAAACTATAGTCCTCACTCAAACAGAAGAACATGAAACAAATAATTACACAAAACATTAATTATTAGTAATTGGGATATGTGCTAAAAAGGGAAAGTACAAGGTAGTAAGAGAAATTACAGCAAGGGAACCTAACCTACTTTAGGGGTCAGAAAGAGTATTTATTTTGTATAGTTCAAAGCACCTAGGATACTGTCAAGTAAATAAACTTTTAGCATTTCTGGGTTGGGAGAGTAAGTTTTCTTCGCATAACAGTCTTGTAAACTGAAGGACATTACCACCACCTCTTGAGTTCTGAATATTAAATCTGATTCTCTTAGGAGTCCATGTTAGAGAAAACTGAAAGGGCAAACAGACGGCTTTCTCCAGCTGAAACAAATTAGAAGACAAATTCAGGAAGTCTTTGGCTACATCAAGTCAAAGAAAAAGATCGCATTTTTCTGGACCACCAGTTTAGATATCGAGACAATGAATTTTTGACAAGGAATAGAATGGATATTATTGAAACCTAGAAGAGTACGATTAGTAGGATATCTGCCACACTGCTCAAAAGGGCTTTTAAGTTAAAGTTGAGAAAGGAAAAATATGCAGGTACACTTTAAGACTGGATATAATGGAGGGTAAAAGATAGACTAGAAAAACAATAGCATAGGAGATAAATGATAATCCAGATTTCATTTTAAAGATTATAGCACTGTTTTTAAAAATTATAAAATTTATTTCTTTTATACAATACTATCTACTTGAGACCAAGGTAAATGTCTAAGTCCCCCTTGTTGACACCAGATGTTAGTCTAGTTTTGGGGCAATAGCATGATATTTGCTTGAGTGTCCTAAAAAGAAATACCTTCTGCTATGGACTGAATTGTGTTCCCAACTTCCCCACCAAATTCATTTGTTGAAGCCCTAAACCCCAATGTGACTATATTCAGAGACAGGGTCTTCAGGAGGTAATTAAGGTTAAATGAGACCATAAAGATGAGGCCCTAATCCAACAGGACTGGCATCCTCATAAGAAGAGAGACCAGAGCATGCACACTCTCTCTCTGACATGTGAAGACATAGTGAGAAGGCAGCTGTCTGCAAGCCTAAAAGAGAGCCCTTGCCAGAAACCGAAATTGCTGAACCTTGATCTGGGATTTCTAGCCTCCAGAACTGTAAGAAAATAAATACCCAATGTTTAAGCCACCCTGTCTATAGTATTTTGTTATGGCAGTCCAAGCTAACAAATATAACTTCCTAATTTTTTTCCTCTCTAGTATCTAAATTTTAAAGCTCTCTCTTCTGCACGATTTGTAGAATATGTCTGCACAACCTGAAAGATACATCAGAAACTAAGGTCATGTGTATAAAAAGTATACCTTGACACCTAACCAAGTAGATAAGAGAAAAATAATTTGTCAAGGCACTTCCTAATCAAGGCAATGAAATGGAATAGATGTTTTTTATTTGCTTGCATTTACTTTTAAACTCTTGAAATTTCATATTCTTTTCAATATGAATAGGAGGTCTCTTCAGGTGAACCAGATCTGGGTATTTTCAGCTGTGGTCAGCTTCTCTCTGAATCCCACTAGGGTTTTGTGATGCAGAGTAAACTAAGGCTATAAATCAAAAGCCATGCTTTTAATACCTCAATGCATTGCAAATTGATCAGGAATAGGGGTCAGTTCAAATCGCTTTTTAAGTGAAACTGTTCCTTTCCCCTGAAGGGAAGGAATGGAAGTTAAAGATAGCAAATCCCAAAGTTATATGGGATTCAGAAGTGTGGTTGCTTGTTAGAATAGACAGCAGTGAGGTTTCTTTAGATAAGATTCTTCAGTTGTTTATCAGGTAGGAGTCATGGCTATTTAAAAACACACATCCTGGTGGCTAGCATTAAATCTGAAATCTGGTGGGCAACTTTTCAAGAAATAAAAGCTACAAACAAAATGGCTTTAGTTCCATTCAGCCTGCCGTGGGAAATGGCTAATGGACAAGCATTACTATGACTGGCAAGGCGAGCTGCCAATAAATGAGAAGAGCAGAGACTCAAACCGCCATATAATAATGGCAACACTTCTTAAGTTTATTTCACTAATTCATCAAAGTACAACATTATCTGAAGTGAAAGAAAAAAGGGGAAGGAACTATTTAAAAGTAAAAGCTATGCTTCTTTGTCTATTGGTTAGTTATCTCTGCTTTGAGTAATTATGGTTTATTTGTACCATTTCTGGATACTACACTTGTTCTACTGAAGGCAATATTTTCTCCTTTTCAAATGACAAGCAGAGAACTACGTCTGGTAGGATAAATTTCCACTGTTTGTTTATGTCTGTCTTTGTCTTTTTCCATTAGGAAAAAATGAAGTCTAATGGTTGGATGGGAAAAGTGTGGAGTTCTGATATGCCACTCCTCAGAGGGATGGGGGCCATATTCTCTTTTCACTTGTCATTTTTTTTCCCAGAAAAATAACAACCTTAAGCACTGTTTCCCATCTTTTCTCAATCTTCAAGTCTTAACTCTCAATGGTTTCTTATCATTTTAAACTAACTGTTAAGTGGGTCAATAGTTCCAACTGCTTACCTTTTGGAATGGAGTGAAAACTATCCCATCATAAAAGAATAAATTCATTTAACTGTATAGTTCAAATCAGTCCAAAATTCAACAAATGATGCCTTAAAATTCTATTTCAGATAGGCTTTTTAGTATAATGGGTAGTCTAATAGTTTTCAATGTAATGTAACAGAACACAGATTCCGGGGCTAGACTACATTGGTTCAAATCCTATTTCCACCACTTACTAGCAGTGCAAATTTAGAAATATTAATTTGATTTCTATGCCTCTATTTCATCATCTGTAAATGGAGAATAATAATAGTTCTATATCACAGGTTGTTGTACCTGGCAAAGAGAAAGCGCTATATGAATTTTAACTATGATTATTTCAGAAAACATCTAAAGGGCATTATATTACTCTCCCTACTCTTTGTTAGGACCACTAAACAGTTACATGTAAAACGAAGTGAAGGCTCACCTATCTTAGGTCACATAAAACAATCCTCTTGCTAATCAGATACAGAGAAAGTATCAGAGGGAAATCTTTTCTTCAACACTAGTCTTAACTATGACTAAGATTTTACCAGTAACATAAGTATACACTTGATGTTTAGAGGTAAGACATTCTATTTAAACTTACATGCTTCAATGAAAAGAGTCAAATGACAAACACAAACTATAACAGCAGCTTATTCTAAAACATTGACATAACCTGAAACATTGCTCTGTTAGCAAAATACATACTTCTGGGGTGATCTGTTATCAACTTCAGCTTTCAGTCGTAAATTCTCCCTCACCAGGCCACCATTTTCCAATTTCAATTTTTTATTTGCCTTAGAAAAAAAAAATGTTGAAAATAATTAAGCACAAGTTAAAACAAAAGTGCCTTGTAAAAATAATGACATGAGCCATCTGTATTCTTTAGAGCAACAATATCAGAAAACTGAATACTAGAACATGTCTTCAGAAGCTTAAAATCACCGCTGGGAATGACTTGTGAAACTGTGAACACAACCAAGCATTTTTAATCCGTATTCCCCAAGCACTCTGCAAATCCCCTATCCAGGGAAATAAACGGAACTATGTTAGTCAGCTTAGAGTCATTAAGGGACTAAACTAATGGCAAATATGTTTTTTTCTTTTCCTTTTTCACATAACTGAATACTCTAAGCATGATAACATTATACCACATGCAATTATTCACAAAACTAATGCTAAGAATCTTGAGCTATGGGATTGATTTTTGGTTGCTATTTAAAAATAGTTTTTAGTGATAACATAGCTTGCTTTCTTCAAAATGGCTTTCTCAAATGCTCTGGCTCACAAATTCTGGGACTCTCAGAATTGAATCAATGTTTTCTAATAAATTCTATGGATTCTCTTTTGATTTAAAAAAAAAATCCTGGGCTTCCCTGGTGGTGCAGTGGTTGAGAGTCCGCCTGCCGATGCAGGGGACACGGGTTCATGCCCCAGTTCGGGAAGATCCGACATGGCGTGGAGTGGCTAGGCCCATGAGCCATGGCCGCTGAGCCTGCGTGTCCGGCACATGTGCTCCGCAACGGGAGAGGCCACAACAGTGAGAGGCCCACGTACCGCCAAAAAAAAAAAATCCCAAGTATGATTTTCTTTTTTGAGTTCTATGATACCTAAAAACTGCATGACAAAACATTAATTGCTAGGAAATCTAGAAGCTCAATATTGATTCTTGACAGCCCAAAAAGTAGTGTGTCTATTGTAGTCTTCTTAAAAGCTACTTCATTTAAACCCCTAGTCATTGTGTTTTCCAATTCCAACAAAAAATAAGACTCCCTAGACTAGGAACCAATCTTACCAACCTGGCAAGAGGAATTCATTGTCTGACTAGAACATTAACATTCAAAGTGAAGGGGTCACAAGAACATTTGTCAACAAAGAGATTTAAACCAACAAAACTTGAAAACAGATTTTAAAAATCTGACCAATAATTTCTAGAACTTCTGACTATATTATTTGCCCGTCAACACACAAATACCCCAAGAGGATGACAAGAGAAGCAGGACAGAGGACACTCTTCTGGGCACCAAGCCTAACTCTCTCACTTAGACTCATCTAGGTGCCTTTTGAGCTCTGAGCACCTGCTTATCTTCGTGGGTGCAAACCAACCAAGACTGTGGAGGGTTAATTCTTTAAGTGACTGATAAATACCATTACTGCCCCTCTGAAGACACAGGAAAAGTAATTTACTTCCTCATACACACAAACAATGAATTAAGCCCTCATAAGAGGAGGCACTTAGTGAATGCTTTTTGGTGATGAATGACAGGCTTAAATTAGAACCTCATTTGATTTCTTTTCCCCATCCCCTCTGTCAAGGTCTCTCACCAGTCCTGTGGCTCTCTAAGATTCTCTTTATGGGCTGGCTAGTTCCTCAACTATCAGAGATAGTTTCAACTTCAGGAGAATCAGGTGGGTAAAGTTACAAAGGGGAGAGTTCTGCCTATTTGTTGCACCTAAAAGAGTAATGAAGACTTCAGCTAACTATTATATTTTGCATTCTCAACACTGGCTTCATAATTGTTCAAAACTCACTTAGCCCTGGAAACATGAGAAAAAAAGTCCAGGATTGGTTCAAGATGGTGGAGTAGAAGGACATGCTCTCACTCCCTTTTGCGAGAACACTGGAATCACAACTAACTGCTGAACAATCATTGACAGGAAGACACTTGAACTCACCAAAAAAGATACCCCACATCCAAAGACAAAGGAGAAGCCACAATGAGATGGTAGGAGGGGCGCAATCACAATAAAATCATATCCCATAACTGCTGGGTGGGTGACTCACAAACTGGAGAACAATTATACCACAGAAGCCCATCCACTGGAGTGAAGCTTCTGAGCCTCACGTCAGGCTTCTGAACCTGGGGGTCCAGCAACGGGAAGAGGAATTCCTAGAGAATCAGACTTTGAAGGCTAGCAGGATTTGATTGCAGGACTTCGACAGGACTGGGGGAGGCAGAGACTCTACTCTTGGAGGGCACACACAAAGTAGTGTGTGCATCAGGACCCAGGGGAAGGAGCAGTGACCCCATAGGAGACTGAACCAGACCTACCTGCTAGTGTTGGAGGGTCTGCTGCAGAGGTGGGGGGTGGCTGTGGCTCACCGTGGGCACAAGGACACTGGCAGCAGAAGTTCCGGGAAGTACTCCTTGGTGTGAGACATCCCAGAGTCCGCCATTAGCCCTACCAAACAGCCCGGGTAGGCTCCAGTGTTGGGTCACCTCAGGCAAAACAACCAACAGGGAAGGGACTCAGCCCCACTCATCAGCAGACAAGCGGATTAAAGTTTTACTGAGCTCTGCCCACCAGAGCAACAGCCAGCTCTACCCACCACCAGTCATTCCCATCAGGAAACTTGCACAAGCCTCTTAGATAGCCTCATCCACCAGAGGGCAGCCAGCAGAAGCAAGAAGAACTACAACCCTGCAGCCTGTGGAACAAAAACCACATTCACAGAAAGATAGACAAGATGAAAAGGCAGAGGGCTATGTACCAGATGAAGGAACTAGATAAAACCCCAGAAAGACAACTAAATGAAGTGGAGATAGGCAACCTTCCAGAAAAAGAATTCAGAATAATGATAGTGAAGATGCTCCAGGACATTGGAAAAAGAATGGAGGCAACGATTGAGAAGATGCAAGAAATGTTCAACAAAAATCTAGAAGAATTAAAGAACAAACAAACAGAGATGAACAATACAACAACTGAAATGAAAAATACACTAGACGGAATCAATAGCAGAATAACTGAGGCAGAAGAACGGATAAGTGACCTGGAAGACAGAATGGTGGAATTCACTGCTGTGGAACAGAACAAAGAAAAAAGAATGGAAAGAAATGAAGACAGCCTAAGAGACCTCTGGGACAACATTAAACGCAGCAAGATTCCCATTATAGGGGTCCCAGAAGGAGAAGAAAGACAGAAAGGACCAGAGAAAATATTTGAAGAGATTATAGTTGAAAACTTCCCTAAGATGGGAAAGGAAATAGCCACCCAAGTCCAGGAAGCACAGAGAGTCCCATATAGGATAAACCCAAGGAGAAACAGGCCGGGACACATACTAATCAAACTGGCAAAAACTAAAGACGAAGAAAAATTATTGACAGCAGCAAGGGAAAAAAGACAAATAACATACAAGGGAACTCCCATAAGGTTAACAGCTGATTTCTCAGCAGAAACTCTACAAGCCAAAAGGGAGTGGCATGATATACTAAAAGTGATGAAAGGGAAGAACCTACAACCAAGATTACTCTACCCAGCAAGGATTTCATTCAGATTCGATGGAGAAATCAAAAGCTTTACAGACAAGCAAAAGCTAAGAGAATTCAGCCCACCAAACTAGCTGTACAACAAATGTGAAAGGAACTTCTCTAAGTGGGAAACACAAGAGAAGAAAAGGACCTACAAAAACAAACCCAAAACAATTAAGAAAATGGTAATAGGTATCGATAATTACCTTAAATGTGACTGGATTAAATGCCCCAACCAAAAGACACAGGCTTGCTGAATGGATACAAAAACAAGACCCATATATATGTTGTCTACAAGAGACCCACTTCAGACCTAGGGACACATACAGACTGAAAGTGAGGGGATGGAAAAAGATATTCCAAGCAAATGGAAATCAAAAGAAAGCTGGAGTAGCAATACTCATATCAGATAAAATAGACTTTAAAATAAAGAATGTTACAAGAGACAAGGAAGGACACTACATAATGATCAAGGGATCAATCCAAGAAGAAGATATAACAATCATAAATATATGCACACCCAACATAGGAGCACCTCAATACATAAGGCAAATGCTAACAGCTATAAAAGAAGAAATCAACAGTAACACAATAATAGTGGGGGACTTTAACAACTCACTTACACCAATGGACAAATCGTCCAAACAGAAAATTAATAAGGATACACAAACTTGAAATGACATAATAGACCAGATAGATTTAATTGATATTTATAGGACATTCCATCCCAAAACAGCAGATTACACTTTCTTCTCAAGTGCACATGGAACATGCTCCAGGATAGATCACATCTTGGATCACAAATCAAGCCTCAGTAAATTTAAGAAAATTGAAATCATATCAGGCATCTTTTCTGACCACAACGCTATGAGATTAGAAACGAATTACAGGGAAAAAAACGTAAAAAACACAGACACATGGAGGCTAAACAATATGTTACTAAATAACCAAGAGATCACTCAAGAAATCAAAGAGGAAATCAAAAAATACCTAGAGACAAATGACAGTGAAAACATGACAATCCAAAACCTATGGGATGTGGCAAAAGCAGTTCTAAGAGGGAAGTTTATAGCTATACAAGCCTACCTCAAGAAACAAGAAAAATCTCAAACAGTCTAACCTTACACCTATAGGAACTAGCGGAAGAAGAACAAACAAAACCCAAAGTTAGCAGAAGGAAAGAAATCATAAAGATCAGAGCAGAAATAAATGAAATAGAAACAAAGAAAACAATAGCACAGATCAGTAAAACTAAAAGCTGGTTCTTTGAGAAGATAAACAAAGCTGATAAACCATTAGCTAGACTCATCAAGAAAAAGAGGGAGAGGACTCAAATCAATAAAATTAGAAATGAAAAAGGAGAAGTTACAACAGATACTGCAGAAATACAAAGCATCCTAAGAGACTACTACAAGCAACTCTATGCCAATAAAATGGACAACGTGGAAGAAATGGACGAATCCTCAGAAAGGTATAACCTTCCAAGACTGAACCAGGAAGAAATACAAAATATGAACAGGCTAATCACAAGGAATGAAATTGAAACTGCGATTAAAAATCTTCCAACAAAAAAAAGTCCAGGACCAGATGGCTTCACAGGTGAATTCTATCAAACATTTAGAGAAGAGCTAACACTCATTCTTCTCAAACTCTTCCAAAAATTTACAGAGGAAGGAACACTCCCAAACTCATTCTATGAGGCCACCATCACCCTGATACCAAAACCAGATAAAGATATTACAAAGAGAGAAAATTACAGACCAATATCACTGATGAATATAGATGCAAAAATCCTCAACAAAATACTAGCAAACAGAATCCAGCAACACATTAAAAGGATCATACACCATGATCAAGTGGGATTTATCCCAGGGATGCAAGGATTCTTCAATATACACAAATCAATCAATGTGATACACCATATTAACAAATTGAAGAATAAAAACCAAATGATCATCTCAATAGATGCAGAAAAAGCTTTTGACAAAATTCAACACCAATTTATTATAAAAACCCTCCAGAAAGTGGCCATAGAGGGAACCTACCTGAACATAATAAAGGCCATACACGACAAAACCACAGCAAACACCATTCTCAATGGTGAAAAACTGAAAGCATTTCCTCTAAGATCCGGGACAAGACAAGGATGTCCACTCTCACCACTATTATTCAACATAGCTTTGGAAGTTCTAGCCATGGCAATCAGAGAAGAAAAAGAAATAAAAGGAATACAAATTGGAAAAGAAGAAGTAAAACTGTCACTGTTTGCAGATGACATGATACTATACACAGAGAATCCTAAAGATGCCACCAGAAAACTACTAAAACTAATCAATGAATTTGGTAAAGTAGCAGGATACAAAATTAATGCACAGAAATCTCTTGTATTCCTATACACTAATGATGAAAAATCTGAAAGAGAAATTAAGAAAACACTCCCTTTTACCATTGCAACAAAAAGAAGAAAATACCTAAGAATAAACCTACTGAGGGAGACAAAAGACCTGTATGCAGAAAACTATAAGACACTGATGAAAGAAATTAAAGATGATACCAACAGATGGAGAGATATACCATGTTCTTGGATTGGAAGAATCAATATTGTGAAGATGACTATAGTATCCAAAGCAACCTACAGATTCAATGCAATCCTTATCAAATTACCAATGCATTTTTTACGGAACTAGAACAAAAGATCTTAAAATTTGTATGGAGACACATAAGATCCCAAATAGCCAAAGCAGGTTTGAGGGGAAAAAACTGAGCTGGAGGAATCAGACTCCCCGACTTCAGGTTATACTACAATGCTACAGTAATCAAGACAATACGGTACTGGCATAAAAACAGAAGTACAGATCAATGTAACAAGATAGAAAGGCCAGAGGTAAACCCAGGCACCTATGGTCAACTAATCTATGACAAAGGAGGCAAGGATTTACAATGGAGAAAAGACAGTCTCTTCAATAAGTGGTGCTGGGAAAACTGGACAGCTACATGTAAAAGAATGAATAGAACACTCCCTAACACCATATACAAAAATAAACTCAAAATGGATTCGAGACCTAAATGTAAGACCGGACACTATAAAACCCTTAAAGGAAATCATAGGAAGAACACTCTCACATAAATCACAGCAAGATCTTTTTTGATCCACCTCCTAGAGCAATGGAAATAAAAACAAAAGTAAACAAATGGGACCTAATGAAACTTAAAAGCTTTTGCACAGCAAAGGAAACCATAAACAAGACAAAAAGACAACCCTCAAAATGGGAGAAAGTATTTGCAAATGAATCAATGGACAAAGGATTAATCTCCAAAATATATAAACAGCTGATGCAGCTCAATATTAAAGAAACAAACAACCCAATCCAAAAATGGGCAGAAGACCTAAATAGACATTTCTCCAAAGAAGACATACAGTGGCCAAGAGGCACATGAAAAGCTGCTCAACATTACTAATTATTTGAGAAATGCAAATCAAAACTACAATGAGGTATCACCTCACACCGGTTAGAATGGGCATCATCAGAAATCTACAAACAACAAATGCTGGAGAGGGTGTGGAGAAAGGGAACCCTCTTGCACTGTTGGTGGGAATGTAAATTGATACAGCCACTATGGAGAACAGTATGGATGTTCCTTAAAAAACTAAAAATAGAATTACCATATGACCCAGCAATCCCACTACTGGGTATTTACCCAGAGAACACCATAATTCAAAAGGACACATGCACCCCAATGTTCACTGCAGCACTATTTACAATAGCCAAGTCATGGAAGCAATCTAAATGCCCATCGACAGACGAATGGATAAAGAAGATGTGGTATACATATACAATGGAATATTACTCAGCCATATAAAGGAATGAAACTGGGTCTTTTGTAGAGACGTGGAGGGATCTAGAGACTGTCATACAGAATGAAGTAAGTCAGAAAGAGAAAAACAAATATCATATATTAATGCATATATGTGGAACCTATAAAAATGGTACAGATGAACCGGTTTGCAGGGCAGAAATTGAGACACAGATGTAGAGAACAAATGTATAGACACCAAGGGGGGAAAGTGGCAGGGCGTGGTGGTGGGGGTGTGATGAATTGGGTGATTGGGATTGACATATATACACTGATGTGTATAAAATGCATGACTAATAAGAACCTGCTGTATAAAAAAATAAGATACAATCCAAAACTTCAAAGAAAAAAAGTCCATTTCACTCATTCTAGGTATTCCTTTATTCTGAATGTTTAGTACTCCTATATTTGATTTACAGTATGTTGTTATTTTGTACTTTACATTCAAGTTTTGCCGCTGCATTTTAAAATTTATTTATGTCCCAGCTTATTGCCTAATTCTACCTAATATCTTCACTGGGCATCCAAAATGGGCTTATTAAATATCCCAGATAATTGTGAGGTCTCAGGGTAGCTCTGGGTATTGAATTTAACACGTGACCTTTAAAAGAACAAAGAAAAACTGTATTTTATGTAGCTCTCTTTTACATACATCTCTTATACCACTCTTTTTTTTTTTTCCCTATACCACTCTTATAAGCCCAGAGTAAAGTTTTCATACACATCTTCATGCTCTAAGAAACATTTACTACCAAAAATTTAAATGCAATTCAATAACTATAAAAGAGACCCTATAGAACTTACTGATGGTTCAGGAAGAAGAAAAGTTACAGGGGACATGGCTGATAGATAAATACTGTGACTTCCCAGCTGTATTTCCTTTTCATGTCCTCTTCTCTTCTTAGACAAAATGCTAATAATGTTGGCTACCGAAAACCAAAGAAATTACACACTTCCCCTAAACTTGTAACAAACTCAGTGCAATTATGTCTGTAGTTTCTTTTTTCTCTAAAAGCACTAAGTTCCCTTCTTTGTCTCATCGTGGCCTTTTCTGAGCCTAAATGGCATTTATTTTACACATGGGTATGACTTAGTATTCACACTAAGCTGCAGATACTTCTCTGCTACTTAACCTCACTGAAGATCAGTATGTGGTAGCACATCTTTAAAATATCATATGGAGCATTAATGATTTCAGGAGGCAGGATTTAGTAATTCAGCACAGTAACAGTATTTTAAGAGAATGCACATAGGCTGAATGGGTGGTTGTGGACCTGGATACCACAAAACCATCTCTATTCAGCACAAGACTCCACTGTGGATAAACTTGAAGTCAAGCTAAAGGCTAGTCCCTTTGGCCAGCAAAGCTCTACAGCACTTGATTATTACCTCTAGTGCTGATAGCATGGATCTCATCTCCTTTCCTAGACTGGAAAATCCTAGAGGTTTGCTCTTTTCACCTATGCTTTCTTTATCTTGTTGTATGGATGGAAGAATAATTGAAAAAAATGAACCTGCCTCATAAGCCAAACATTCTCTTTCATGGAGTAGTCTAAAGCAGCTACTCACAGCTCTCTTGGAAGCAGTCATTAAATATTTAACTATTTACAATATTAAAAAAATCAGAGAATGGTAGTGCTAGAAAAGATATGGTCTAAACCTTTCATTTTATAGGTAGGGAAATGGACAGGTGTTTGTCTTTATGCATACAGGGTAGTCACTAACATAAGCTTAAAAAACAAAATTAAGCCAAACCACAGTGAGAGGAATAGAAATACATCCTTTAAATTGATGTCACTCTTCCACAAGAAGATGCAAATTCATATAGAGGCACTACAGAGTCTCCAATTATAGTCACAAATGGAACCACCTGATATTTCTTGGCAGCTAATAACATTTAAGGAGAAAAAGTTTTCCTATTTCTTATAAATGCTCATCCAGGGATTTCTGTCCTTTCCCCCCAAATCATCTAATGATGACTCAAAATAATATGGTGACTTATACTTTTGAAGGTACTTAAAATACTACAGAATTTTAAAAACAACCACAACTTACCTCCTTCAACTTTTCCACATCATCTTTCACTTTTTCGTAGATTTCACTAGCTGTTCTAAGTTTTTTCTTCCACTCTGCTACAGTTTCTGGGTCAATTTTACTTGGATTATCTGCAACTGGATGTTTGTCTTCATTTTGGTTGCCCTGCATCAAGGTTAAAGGATCCAGAATAGTCTTGATCTGTGACTCCAAGCTGAGATTTTTACTCTTAAGGTCTTCTACCTCTTTCTGTAGACAATCTATTTCATCCTAAAAAAGCATTGCATAGCCATCAGGTAGACAGAGACACTAAACACATACATATGCTAGAGTGAGGCCAATGTGCTTTTAAATTTTATACTCAAAATTCTGTAGATACATAGATTCTTTATGCATCAGAAAAGCTTTGCAGACAGAAAGTCACATATAGTTGAAATTCTCAAAATGTATTTTGACTCTGATAAAAATAGGCATTCCCGGGCTTCCCTGGTGGCGCAGTGGTTGAGAATCTGCCTGCTAATGCAGGGGACACAGGTTCGAGCCCTGGTCTGGGAGGATCCCACATGCCGCGGAGCAACTAGGCCCGTGAGCCACAACTACTGAGCCTGCGCGTCTGGAGCCTGTGCTCTGCAACAAGAGAGGCCGCGATAGTGAGAGGCCCACGCACCGCAATGGAGTGGCCCCCGCTTGCCACAACTAGAGAAAGCCCTCACACAGAAATGAAGATCCAACACAGCAAAAATAAATAACACTCCTACCCCCAACATCTTCTTTAAAAAAAAAAAAAAAGGCATTTCCATTGCTTTTATTTTAATTCAATGATAGTTTGTGATTTAAAAAAATTAAAATGTCGAATCTTTGATTCTATTTTAGATATCCATAAAACACGAAAAGGCACATGAATTCAACAAGGAAGTAGATTCCTCAGAAGAAAATTCTGAGGCATGTTTAATTGCTTTACTGAGGGGAATTTAAAAATACAGTTTTGATCAAGATATATAGTTTTGTTTGATGTCTATATTTTTGCTTCTATATTTGAAGTAGGAGTAAAACCACATACCATGTCCTTTCATTTTCCACTTCAGAATAGTACCTGTAGTTAATTTTTAACTCTTCTACATTCTGGATCTTTAATTACTGCTAAGGCTATTCCAAGTATTAGTTTTCCCCATGTGGAACTGCTTGCTACCTTAAATCCAGTAACTAAACATTTGGGGTTAGAACTCTTTTCTGTGATACAATTTATTCATCTATAATGGATATTTCACCTTAAACTAAGATTGTCAGAAATTTTGTTGTTAGAAAATAAACTTCAATATGCCAGTGATCTTCTAAAGGATTAATTTGATTAGCATCTAAGTGTGATAATATTAAGTAAATAAGAATACGTTTCAGAGCTAACACAGATAGTGCTATTTACTATTTTAAATTACAATACATTTCAAGTTAAATAGCATTATAAAATGAGAAAATCACTTTACTTGTTTGAATTAATATATTAATGAATAAACAAATATAAACAGGAAAACATATGAATGAACATTTACTCATTTATTTATGTCCCACTTTATTTCAAAAAATTTTTAAAGCAGCTGAAGCAGTTTCCATTTACATAGTATAACTTAAAAATATTTTGTGTCAAAGGAAGAGAGCAATAATATCCCTCATTTAGTCGATATAAAATGACAACTGGGCCTAATGTTTATTCAAAAGTATATGTATTCCATTAACATGAAGCTAATTTCGAAAAAATTCCATCACCATGTCAAATCACCTTCACAGGAAGAAAACCACTGCATAATCTCACATATATGTGGAATCTAAAAGAGTCAAATACATAGAAGCAGAGTTAAACAGTGGTTACCAAGCGTGCAAGGTGGGGGAAATGGAGAGGTGGGAGAAATAGGGAGCTGGTTCAAGGTGTGCTAAGTTGCAGTTATACAGGATAGAGATAGTCTAGAGATCTACTGTATAACATGATGACTATAGTTAATAATACTGTACTGTATACTGGAAATCTGCGAAGAGAGTAGATTTCAGGTACTCTCACCCCACACACAAAGTAATTATGTGAGGAGACAGCTATGTTAATTAGCTTGATTGATGTAATCACTTCACCATGTATATGTATATCAAAACATGTTATATACCTTAAATATACACAATTTTTATTTAAAAAAAACCCCACTGTTTTACATGGGGAAAAAAAAAGAATTAGGAAATAGCATATCTCACACCAAAATCTCTTTGCTGGTAGCTGACATAAGTATATTTTCTTTACCAGAACTGATCAGACTTATAATTAGCAGTGAATTTATAGGTAGAAACAAAAACAGAATGACGGTTATAGTCCCTGTTTGCCAGACCATTCACAATGCCTTGTGGGGGCTGGAAGACTGACTTTTACAAGGGAGTTTCCTTTATCTCCCACCTCTTGAGGGAGTAACTTACAAAACAATGTTTCTGTTGAGGACAAATTTAAAATTAAAAGAAAGAAAAAAACGAAATGTTTCCATCTGTTCCCTTCCACTATTTGAAATAGGAAAGGGAAAAAGAAAAAATTTATCAAATAAGATATTTTTAAACTGGCATTTAAAATAAGATTTCATTAGATGCTTACTCTAAGAAGTCCAGGGACTGATAGCTCAGTTTTACCTTGAATTCAATGCTGTCATCATTTAACATTTTAATTATTATTTACCTCATATTCTTTGTGGAGTAATTCAAGTCTAGTTTTCCGAAGGTGCTTCCTGACTGTATGGCTCAGTATAGGTTCACTTTCACTTGTTCCTCCTATAGGGAAAAAAAAAGCTAACTTTTCATTCTGATTTGGGTAGAATGACAATTAAAATGAACTCTTTTCTTATTGTTCTATATAGTTCTCTAGCTTAATTTCTACCCTTTTCCTTATAACCACGTGGGCTGCCTAGGCCTCTTCTGTACTTTAATCCTGAGAAAAGATAAATAACACCGTAAGAAATACCTTCAGTAAAATATCATATTGTGTTTACTTACCTATGTATCTTATTATATTAAACTCAATGAAGGCAAAGGCTATATTTTATTAATGATCACATTTGGACGACTGCAAATTTTGAGTACCAGACAACTGTTAATGATAAAATCAATGATTATATTTACAGCTAACCAATAAGTTGTATAAATATTATCAATATTATCTGTACATGATATAATTATCAAATACATATTATTATCTGTATATATCACATACGATACATATATTATGATATATATTATTATAACCAATGTATTCATTCAAACATATGTGGTTACACAACTGAAAAGATTAATGTGTCTTTTCACTGATTCTAACAACCCAGTTGCGATGGATTATAAATCACAGCACTAATTGTATGCCCATAATAACTCACACAAACACACTCAAAATGTTTTCTTCCTGAGAGCTCTTCACTTATGCTGTGGTTACCTTCTTTGTACTTCTCAGCATCATGATAGCAAAGGCATATACAGATATTCTTTTCAGGATGTTCTATCCAAATGGCAGGATGGATGAACCATTTTACTTGAGAGAATTTACGAAATATCACTTACATATGAATGAATAAAGGAGGGAGAAGGGATGTGAAAAGAAGCTGGGGAAAAAACATTCGAATTATTTTAATCAACAAAACTCATATTCCGCAAGGAAAGACCTGACTCCTGGTAAAGGTCAGTGCAGGTAGAAAAGTAGAGGCTAAGGTTAACACTCCAGTTTCCAGCACAGCAGAGAAATATTCCTCTATCAGACTCCATCCAGGTACTCAAGAAAGAAACCTTGGAGCCAGCTCCGACTCCCCTTTCAGATCACTTAGTTCCAAAGTTCCACTGGTTGTTCTTTTGTTCCAGCATATATACCTTCCTTTCCATTATAAAAATTTTAGTTAAGTCCATTTTGCCTAACTTGGGACTATGACAATGACTTCTTAAGTTTTCTGAAAGGTTTTTTTCTATGATTCATGCTATCATGAATTCACTTTCAATTTTTCCTAAAGCAAAACCAAATAAAAATCATTTAATTTTAACAATCTAAGAGAAATAACACTAAAAAAGCTCTTTAAATGCTTTATTTTTCAAGAATCTTCTAGTTCAAGTTTTATCCCCCTCTTACCTACACTACTGTAGCACTGAATGTTCTTTTTTATTCCCTTAATCCAGAATCACACTCTCCTTCACCTGGGCAAGCACGTCCAACCTGACCTACTCACGTCCCGTTTCTCCCCTGGAGCCCAGCCTGCACACATCCCCTGAGTGATACTCCTTACACACATTTTGGGTTGTGCCATCCCCTTGCTCAGACCATCATGCCCACCTCGCCCTTCTCACCCACACAGCAGTTCCCAGATTTAGTCTGTCACTCAAGATGCTCTGCTCTAATACACTACCAAATGTAAAATAGCTAGCAGGAAGCAGCCGCACAGTGCAGGGAGATCAGCTCGGTGATTTCCCTCCCTTCCACCTAGAGGGGTGGGATAGGGAGGGTGGGAGGGAGGGAGATGCAAGAGGGAAGAGATATGGGGACATATGTATATGTATAGCTGATTCACTTTGTTATAAAGCAGAAACTGACACGCCATTGTAAAGCAATTATACACCAATAAAGATGTTAAAAAAAATAAAAATAGAGTCTCATTTTACATTTTCAGTCTTACTTCAACAGTCAGACCCAAACTAGACTACTGATCATTTCCAAAAACATGCCTTACTTTACTACTTCTAAACTGTAGTGCATGCTATTCCCCCTGCATGAAATGCCCTCCCTAATCTTTACCATTTGAAAACTTATCCATCCTTAAATCTCCATCTTAAAGGCCACCTGTGTCATGGATCCCTTCTCAATGTTCCTAGCTGAACTTCCCTGTTTAAACTCTGTGGACCTTTCTGTTTGTTTGTTTTTGGCTGTTAGCATCTGCTGCTTTAAACCATTAATATTTTGGTCCACATGCACAGCCTCTACCAGAACGAAAGTTCCAGGAGGCTCTGAGACTTCTCATGGTGCTTTGTGCTCCTCAATTGCTCCACTTACAGATTATGCCAAATGACCAATCCATCCAGTAGGATATTGGCAAAATAACATCACTGAAAATTGTCTATTTCAGTCTTCCTCCAAATAGACACTATTTAAGATTGTTTCAAATCTATTTCTATATGTTTATAAAATAGACCCTTACCAATAATCTCTTTGCAAGGATTTTCAGGAGTGATGGGGACTCTGCAGGCTGGACATTGGCTATTATTCTTCAACCACAAATCGATACAAATTGAACAAAATACATGGTTGTTGACGCATATAACAGGCTGGCGTACCTTTGAAAAAAGAAACATTACTTTTAGTACAGGGCAACAGTCGTAATGAGAATCTCAATAGTTCTAGCTTAGAGCAAATCTCTTCTCTAGAGTACAGAAGTAGGTGCTTTAAGAGGAAGTATAATATCTAGGATTCATAAAAACGCTGCTTGTGCTACCACATTGTTTCTTACACATGTATAATACAGATACTAGCTTAGATATCTGGTCATAGAGACTGAAACTTCGAACACATCATGAAATGGTTTTATTTTGTTCCAAACCACACTTATTGCCAAAAATAAAATTCATTTTGTTCCACTGAGGCTGGGGCAATTTTCCTTCAACTATTCTATTTTTGGATCACGAAATGTCAGAATTAGAAGGTTCTTTATAGATTATTTAGTCCAATCACCCATATGACATTCAAGACTTGAAATCCTTCCCTCAAGTCATTCTACTATATTACAGAGCAATAGCAATCAACAATTTAGCACTGATTCTTACTAGAAAGTCCCCGAAACCAGAGGCATGAAAGCTACAACAATCCTAAAAGACATGACATATGCTCTTGTGGTTTACAATCTAAATAGCAAACAATGCTGACAGAAATACTTAAATACACCAAATATACAAATCTTTGACTCAGTGTAATCAAATAACAATACTTTACATTTATATTGTCTTATATTTTACAATAGGCTTTCCATGCATTCTCTCTCTCTCAATAACCCTGTGAGATAAACAGTAAATATACTTTACTAATAAGGAAACCAAGGTGTGAAGATATTAGGTGGCCTGCTCAGGGTTAACGATGTAGGTGTTCTGACTGTGTAGCTGTTTTATCAGAGGGAAAATAGAAGAGAAGCTGTTTTAGTTTTCTACTTATTTGTTTACATATTTATTGTAAATTTATATTTATCTCCCCTTTTAGACTGGAAACTCCGTAAGAGCAAGAACTTCTTTCGTCTCATTCATTTCTGAATCCCTGGTACCTAGAAAATAGGTTAGTACACAGTAGGTACGCAATAAAGTCTTGTTGAATGAAGTAATTGCTATTAGGACAGTACTTAAAATTCAATTTATTGGGGAACTTGTCAGAGGGAATAGGCAATTCTTTCACATTTTGTTGTAAAGAAGAGAGCATAAAAATATGGCCAGCGTAAGAAATGATAACAGGAATGACACAGTAAAAAGGGGATATTAATTAATGATGGAGGAAGAGGGGGAGGGATTAAGTGCCATAGATAGCAAAGTCCCTAAGAAGTCAAGAGGGGAATGATATCCAAAGCACAAGGGGGCAGATTTTGGCTTATATGGAGTGAGGATCTGTCTTCCATTTTAACAAAAGGGAAAACCGAGGGTACAAGAACAAATACAAAGTGGATGGAAGATCTGTTGATGGAAAGATGAGGGAACTCATGTTCCAACTGCTTATTGTTTGTGATTAAATATGAGGTGAGGTTACCAGCTGCAAGTGAGAAGAAGGAGGGAATATCGACTTGAGAAAATAGGAGAATAAAGCAGTTGTTTTGAAAGGTAAGAAAGTAAATTTATTAGGGTTATGTACAGAGCTGGATTGCCAAACACTGTTGAGTATGTGAATGGCAGCAAACTGATAGAGTCAACCAATGGATCTTGAAAAGCCTGAAGTAATACTGGAAGAGTAGGTATGATGAGAAGAGGAACAGATGCTCATAGTCAAAGCACAGGAGGCGGTACAGCTGCTTTCCCTAATGTTTTGTCCCGGGACACCTTACCTGACAAAGTTCTATTTTCTCTCTCAATCTCATGTATCACATAGTGTTAACATGTTTTCTATGGTAACAGTTCCTGAGAATCCTCTGTAACTGGACCTTAGTAAGTGGCAGAGCTTAGGCTTCTAGAGACAAACCTGGGGCTGACTTCAGCTCTGCTACTTATTGAACTGTTTGACCTTGGGTTAACCCTTTAGTTACAGTGGCATCTGTTTCCTCTTCTGAAAACTATGGTTTAACCTAGTAAACTTTTCATTCAGATGTTGCTTAAGATGTAATAATATAAAGATGTAAGCACAGAGACTTCCACATAGCAATCCCTGGGGAGGGGAGGGGAAAGGAGAAAAGGACTATATCCACGTGCCCAGGAGCCAACTCCACGTAGGCATCTTAAAGCTGCCCCAACCATAACATGTCCAAAGCCAAACCTGGCCTCCACACACTCACTCCCCATCCTGCGCTTCTTGTCTAAGTTACTGGCACCACCACCTCACCACTCAGGCTAGAATACTGAGAGCTGTCTCTGACTCACCCTTTTTATTTATCCTCACCATCCAATCAATCATCAAATGCTGGTATCATATATCAGTCTAGGAAGCCAGAGATTTTAAGATATACCCATATTTTATTTACCACTAAGAAAAAAGAAAGAATGAAAAATGCTGCCAATTACAACTGCAAGATGCTACCGCTTGTAAAATAGAACCAGATTTCAGAGATGTTATAACGTGGGAAAAAAAGTATATCCTAGAATAGTCAAAATGTGGCAAACCTACCTCTAAATGTTCTTTTACTTATCATCTATCACTTCGTTTCCATCTTCACCTCAATGACTTCAGGTTCTCATTCTCTTAGCCCAGTCTATTGCAATGACCTCCTCCCAGGCTTCCTTGCTTCCACATGTTCACTGCTGTCCACCTTTCATACTGATGCCAGAGCTAGCCATCTAAAACATGGAGCAGCAGTTTTCACTGCTCTCCTGCAAAACAACGTTTTTATCCCTGCTCATAGTTTTAAGTACAGCTTCCAAAGAACAATGTAATCTGGTTCTTAAATAGCCATATCTTTGATCTGCTATTTCAATACTTGACAAAACCTATACTTCAACCACACAGATATACCCAATGTTCATCAAAAGGAATAAGAATAGAGTCTCCTTGTTTACTGGGCTCTCATTTTTTAGCTTAATATGTTCCACTGGCCTCCCAACTTCCCCAATCAAAATAAAATCCTTCCCATCTTTTAAGATGGAAATCAAAGGTTACCTCTTCTGTAAGGCCTTCACTAATCGTTTTTAGAATTAACTGGATCTTTGTCTGATTCTTATAAGGGCACTTCTTATACATTGATTTAATGTTCACTGGCCTTGGAAAATTGTTTACACCCTGCCTTCCCTATTAGATTTCAGGCTCCCTGGGGGCAGGGGCACTGTCCTGTTCATCTTTATGTCCACCTACAACAACTTATACAATGTATACTCTAAGATTAATAGAAGTGAATTTTGATGTATTAAAACAAAAGGCTGAGATAATGCTGCTAAAAGCATCTCAAGAAGCAAAAGGTCAATGGCCACTGCCAAATTCTGAAAAAGTGAAAGTTTAACCTTTCCATTTAATCTGCCAGAATGATACAGAAGAACAACCACAGGCAGACTACTTGGCTCTGTCTGTTAACAGCCACTGGCAATGTCACCCAAAGGAGAATCATTTTCACTGTTCAATACCTGGTATTATCATTGTCATTGTGTTGGATTTTGAAACAGTTGACTAATTCATTTCTTTGGACCATGTACTTATCAGATGATGATTTCTAGACAATGGTTTAAATTTACTTAGGAGAACAGAAACCTATAAAGGAGAAAGAACTACTAAAACAAATTACTTGTTATTTATTTGACCATAACCTACAGAAGCAAAATACAAAGAATCTAGCCCTCCTTCAATTCCTGTCCACCCATTTCCTCTGCCCAGATCCTGCTATATACAACACCAAAACACATACACAAATAATTTTCTTTAATAAGAACTTCTCAAGATACAGAAATAGTCATAATTTGCCTATGTTATTAGACTTTATATCCAATTTACTCTCAAATGAGATCTGTGGCAATAACACAGTAAGCACTCTTACAAAATAAAAATGCAAGAAGACAATGGCAAAGCTAAGTGGCACGTACAATTCCAAACTCATGTGGAGTAAGCATGCTGAGGTGATATCCTAGGGTAATGCCCCACGAGGCTGGTGAGGAGAGGAAGAGAAGACAAAGCAAGGGATGAAAAGTGGGCTCTCCTCACTGCAATGGGCCCAAGGAAGCAGTCCTAAGTATAAAAAACATTAACCCTATAATATATAATTCTACTATGTAGTTTCTTTTATCTGAAGATGTTTCAGTTTTAAGAGACTTTACCACAAAAACCCCTTTCATAAAAAGCAAACGTACCTGGGAGGAGTCATGCCTAAAGGTGTTGTCCATTAATATCCATTCTAGACTTACCTAATAGGAGTTATACATTGGTTTAGGGCAGGGTCTGTCAACTTTGACACTACTGACACTTTGGAACAAAAAGTTTTTGTTGTGGGAGGCTGTCCTGTATATTGTAGGATGTTTAGCTAGCAGCATCCCTGGCCTCTATCCACTAGATATGAGTAGCACCCCAAAGACAATCAGAAATGGACATTGCTAAATGTCTCTGTGGAACGAAATGTACTCCCATCCCATTGAGAACCACTGGGCTGGGATACTCACATGAATTTCCCTAACAACCTAATGGGGTTGATAGTATCAAATTCATTTTCAGCTGTAGAAACTGAGACTCAAGGAAATAATGATACAGGTTCTAAGTGGCAGAGTCAGCATTCAACCACCATTACACATGCAAACTGAATGATCTTTCAACTAAGAAATAGTTCTTTCTTCCTTAGAGCAGGTTTAGTAAATAATAATCTGGGAGTAAGAAATAGAAGACACATGTCTGAAAGTATCAAGACACCAGGATCAGTAGGGACTGCAGAAAAGAGGTACTGTACTGATGGAGGTGGCTGGAGGGAAAAGGCAGTAGATAAACTTTACCAACTGGCCTGGCAATTACACTTACAATCAACTTCTCTGCTCTTGTCACCTTTACTAGAGACTAGAGCTAATCCTTCTTCTCCGAAGAATATCCTTCTGGCACCTATGTCAAAATTTTATGGGTTTCACTAGTGGAGACCTAGAAAGACTGAAAAACAAAGCTGAGGTAGAAATGATTGTAGTAGGGGCCCGCCTACTCAACCTTAGAAATTTGGAAACTTTTAAAAATAAAATTCCTGGATTGTTCTTGCTATGTTTCAAGAAATATTTGGCTCTGGGCCAGAGTTTAGGACCTAGAACTTTAAAACTGTGTGATCCCGAGAACTAAGTTATTATACTTAATGCCTACCGGTCTAAGTCCCCACTTCTGTCTACATAAAAAGAGAGATAATACATTTCCCCTCTCCCATCTTTATCCCTACCTAGAACGGCTTAAGGATAAACTGGAATCTTATTTGTGAAGTAAATATGTCAGCTATTATATGCCAACCTTGAAAATTATTAGGATATATCAACACTTTTTTGAGTTAATTTTTATTATACTCCATGTTAAGACACAACATTGTTATACTTTTCTGAAAGTGTCTGCATTCTTCAAGCTTATTTTAATCTAGAAAAGAGAAAATGCAAAATTTATATACTCCACATGACTTTTTTTCAAAGCAAATTACCTGTGACAATTATGTACAAGGCTGGTTCTTAAATCTACTCTTGGGAACTGAGAGACAATCAGGACTCAAACGTGGGCTCAGTGTACTGAGGTGGGTGGCTTGCTGGCTGATCAACAGCCCCTAATGAACACTGATTAATGAATTTAGTCAACCTAGAGTTAGGATGCTAAGTTGCTAAGGCTTTGTCTCTAGCTCTATCTTTGCAACATTTTAAATCAACTACATGTGTGGAAAGCAAAGCAAGAAGTCCTCCCTGAAAGAAGGGCTCTTTTCCACAGTGTTCCTAGTGGGAAAGAGGCCATGCTATTACTGGACATTTCAAGAGACGGACACTCCACATTCTAAGAAAGCTGATTTCATTTCTGATTATTTCAGCCAGAAAGCTTGCATCATATTACGTACAAATCTTAATATCGTGGAGCTACCCAAAGCTTGATTCCCTTCCAAATGAAAATACTTTATTTAATGATTTGCTATCATGTTCATTCACTCCAACACTATTCCATTCCATCTATATTCCAACCTCAATTTCAATTCCTTTCCAAATGATTTCAAATACTCTAGTTTATTTATATTTATCTTAAAGCATGGTGCCCCAAACTGGATTCATACTCAAGTGAGGAATAATTGGATATGATATATTAATGTTAAACAGCATTAGAAGCCTAGTTGCTTGGCACTTCTCTTGAGAACCTCCTCTGTCCTTTGATAAAACTAACTATGGGCCACATTTGGCTGTCACTCATGGCAAAACGCTGACTCGGCCAATAAAAGTATTACCTGCAACAGTTTCATTTCATAGCTTGAATCCTAATTGAAGAGATAAAAGCCTGGAATTATCTAGAGATAAACTGGTCTGTAGCATTCTGGCGGCAGGACCAAATGTCACTGAACAGATATCCTGGGCTAGATCATTTCTGTACTTTGGCCTGCTGGCCTATTACCCCAAGGCATGGAAAAAAAATTAAAGAGGAATAGGCAAGAAAATGTTATATACAAATTGTCCCACAGGATGTACCCAACTTATTCAGGCCACATAGAGCTCTTACTTACAATACTGGCAAGGTTGCTAAACATTATTGGGCAGAGAGAATCCACCTTTAAGACTGAGGTAGAGTCAGAGGTAGGAAATGCAAAATGTTTAAACTTTTCAATTTTAAGCACATTTGTATTCAAAAGACAGAGTATTAGCCACTTACATACTTGGACTATCTCCACTACTGCTCCCTCCCCCCCCCCCCCCCCGCATTCTTCCCCACCTCCACCCCCATTCCAATCAGCATCTACCTTATCTCTTCAGATTTAAGGTCTATACCACCCCTATCTTCTTTAAGTAATATGCAAGGTTTTCTTTTTTTACAGTAAACCTCTAAGAATAATGGCCCCTAATTCTGCAGAAAAATCAAAAATGAAGACTGCTAATTCTATATGGTACAAATGGTGAGGGCAGCAAAAGAATGATTATACAGAAGAGGGCTACTCAGGAAGGACCTTAAGGCAGATCTCAGAGGTGGCCGGAGATGCTGTGTGTCAGGGAGATGGAAGTAACATCAGGAACGCGCTGCTACTCCAGGCCATACCATCTCCAGTACCCCACAAATACAGCTGTGTGTGGGAGGGTGAGAAGCACAAGCAGATCAGAATTGCTTTAACTATACAAAAGGCAACAGGGATAGGGAACCAGCTAAAACCTCTGGATGTACTGTGGCAATTTCCTGGACAAACAGGTCCCACTCTGTTGGGAATGTAAATCTTCACTGAGTGAGTGTACTGGTCTCATGAAGCAACTGGGAAGAACATTTACTGGGAAAGGCTGGCTTCCTCATTTTGAGGGTCTGCCTCAGTGTCCATAGTAAAGGTTAACATTTATTAAGTGCCAAACTTCATGCTAAGCACTGCATATGAATTACTTCATTTAATCCTCCCCAAAAGACAAGGATGAATGTTAATACTATTATCATTCCCATTGTACAGATAAGGAAACTGCTCTGAGGGAGGTTAAGTAATGTGTATAAGGTCATATAACTATTAAGTGGAAGACCTAGATTAGAACTTAGTCTGAACACAGTACTCAGGGCCCTCAACCACTACGCCTTTCTGCCTCCACAGTAGACATAAACAAATGCCTATTTACAAATCATTAACCTTTAATTAATTAATCACATTTAATTCTAGAATACAGTTAACCAGTACATGGCAGAAAAAAGACACCAAAAGTGTCTGCTGTTATGCATGAGTTCAAGTGAGTTTTTAGGAAGTAACTTACTGAAGACACAAATGGTAACAGGTTCAAACGCTGGAGACTCTAAGCCTTAGTTTTCTTATTTGAAAAATGGGGAAATCAGCCCTATCTATCTCACAGCACTGGTGAGAGCGGTAAATGAAATAATTAAATGTATACAAAAGCATTCTGTAATCTGCAAAGCACTATATTCTATTAGCTATCAGTTTTGTTAAACACAGGAAGCATAGGTAGGCAAAATCAACCAGGCAAAACACATTTTCAACACAACTGCAAGAGACAGTCTATGAACTAAAGGAAACTAGATATAATGTGTACAACTACAACAAAGTGAAAATTATTTCCGAAGGTTATTTTATCAGCCCTTTACCAGGCTACTGTTGGGAGTAAATTCACTCAGAACTTAACTTGTGGGAACTTCAAGTCAGGAGCCAAATGTAGACTGTAGCAAATTGAAACATCTTCCCCTCCTCTCAGCTATGTATGCAGACAGTGGTAGCAAGTGCCAGCTCAAATAACCACCCTCCACAGGCCATCCTTGATCTCGCCAGTCAGAATGGATCAAGCCATCTCTATATCCTCTCACAGCACATCTGCTATTTCCTTGGCATTTCATTCTGATGGATATCATGAGTTATCAGTTTCTTCCAAGCCTGACTTCCTACTACTTCTTGAACTCAGGAAATTTACATAGACTTAAAGCAGATGATCAAATGATCATATTGGCTGACACTCAAATGTTTGCTCTATTAAGTTTGCATTTCTCAATCCTAAGCCTGTGGCTACAGTTTCAGTGGGGGGGGAGGGGCGGTAAACACACACACACACACACACACACACACACGCACAAACACACCACAAACGTAAAAACAATTCAGGGTGAGGAAAAAAAATCTCCCTTCTAGACCTACGTAGTAAAACAAAATGTTCTTCTTAAACAGAACGGGAGGCACAAACGGAAATGAAAGAGACAAATGCATTAGAACCTTCAAAACTCCGTTTCTAATTCTGAACTACTTTCTCCACCTAGTTTCACAAACACCTTAGGCACCTCTTGCATCACAAAAAGACGGTATTCTACCTCGTGACTGATCCGTTCTTGGAATTAACAACCGTATCTCTCATTCTAAACGTCATTCAGGGACACGTACTAGAGCAAAGGCCACTCCCAACGCCGGGCTAAGTAAAGGAAATGATCTTGGAAATGGAAAAGACTCTCCAACCAGCACTGGAGGCCCAAGAACAAAACACTCTAGTTTGTGCAGAGGACGAAGGAACCTTAGCGAGGCTCCCAGGAAACGTGTTTTCAGGCTTTGATGGGGATGCACAGGGGCGTAAATTGCTGGGATTCGTTTCTGACCAGGCCTCCTTCGACGCCGGAGTCGCCCGGGTGAGGCCGCCCTCCCTCCACACCCCAGACCGATGTCATCTTCCTCCGAAAGGCACAGAGATGACCACACGAATCGCGGCGCGCTCCCTCCGTCGCCCAGGACGTGGCCACCCCAGCCTAAGGAGAACGCGGGTCGGCGTCCTCAACCAGCCCGGTGCCTCGCGCCGCGTCCCCGCCACACACAGAGACCGGCCTCGGCTCTGGCGGGCCACTGCACACCCGACCCCGATTCGTAGCTGTGCCCGGAATCACCCATTACCTTCCCCAAGCAGATGTGGCACGTGATGGGCAGAGTGAGCGACAATGTAACGTTCTGCACGGTCTGAGCCATGGCAGCGTTCAGAATCCCGCCAACACGGAAGTCCCGCCGACCGCGGCTCCTAACAGCGACTGAGGCCGCGCGAGGCCGGCTACGGTGGCCCAGGAGGGCCACGCCGCGCCGGTCGAGGCAACGAAAATGCGCTTTCCCAGCGCGCGGCTGCTAGAGCTGTTCCCTTCCTTCTTTCCTTGCTTTTCAGTTTGAAAAATACTCTCCCCGGTTCGGGAGCTACAGGATTCCTGAGAATGGGAAGGAAGGAGGTTTGCTACGGGCATCGAGGATCTTGAAAGTTTAAATGAAAGAGTAATGGTGGAGGGAGGAGAGGAAGATGCAGAAAGGCGATTTAAAATCCCAGGATCTTTCCTGGAGGGTGGGGAGGAGGGAAGAGTTTTCCACCTAAAGAGTAAACCCGACACAGAAAACACGGCGCAGTCAAAACGGGAAGAGGAGAGACAAATAAAAATTTGATGTGTTATCTGTACATTTTAACTTTTCCAAGCAACTTTCTACCATGCTCAGGTCTTTTTACATTCTTAAATGATGTAATGTCACTTTAAAACGACAGTGATTGTCTCCTTGTTTGTTTCAGAGACGTTTTGCTTACATTAATAGCAGCTTTCCGTGAAGACACGCTTTCACTGTTGGTCCTGCTGTGATTTCTATCCGAAAGACTTTAGGATCTGAGCCGTGGACTCTGATTTACACCCACGTGTGAGAAAGCTGCAAAGAGCGTGAACCATCCACACTCCCCGACAGCACTCGCACAGGCGTTTAAAGCCTTCATTTCAGGCGCCTGGTTGGATATGAAATGTACCACTATGTTGCTGAACTCTGAAGAAGAATGTGTGATGTTATAAGTTAGCACTTCCTACCAATGAAAAAGAAAAACTCTGAAAGTTCCTAAATGAATCTTTGAGTATAACAGATTTGGAATTTAACTGCAATTTACTTTAAGTGAGGAAGAGCCAGTGTGATCAATTTATGCAAACAAATACAATCTGTGAGTAGGGAGATTTAGAAACAAAACCAGTGCAACTACTTCTACTAATTTTTTTGTGGGAGAGAGCATTATAATTACAAGAAGCAGCCTCATGGTTAAAAGAAAGGGGTCTGGACCTGGGCTGCAGGGCAGAAATCCCTGCCTGAACAAATTCCTGGCTCTACTGGCTTCAGACTATTTGTTTAACCTCTCTGCTTCTTAGCTTCCTCATTGGTAAAGTGTGTGTGTGTGTGTGTGTGTGTGCGTGTGTGTGTGTGTGTGTGTATTGAATGAGGTCAATGTATGTTTACTATCACGTCTACAAAAGGAACAGACAATTATGAGATTGGAGCAGCTAGTAATTCACTTGAAGTAGCCCAATTCCAGTTCAAAATCGGCTCACAGGTGATAGTGAGAATTCTTCCAAACAGCTCAGTAACCTAATTTCCTAGGAACTGGAGACCATCACATGCTTGGGATAGGAGATCTGGGCAAAATAGTCATATTGATTGTCTGTTTAATGGCCATCTTTTTTCTGAATGACTGACCTAAAAGTCATCTGGTTTGCCTATTTTCTGGCTGTTTGGAGTCATATTAAATGGGGTCTTGGCTTCACATGTTTTGCTAAATGCATCTTTCATATTCCTGGCTGTAAATCTCAGGCTTCAGAATGCGAAAGCTCCAAGTCATTACCCACCGTCATTCAAGGTTTGCCTTTTCCCCATCTTACTGTGTTCTTCCCTGTTCTCACCTTGTTCTCACCTTTTTTATACCTAATGTGGTATTTTCGGACCTGTCATTCCCACCCTCTGAGGGGGATGTAGGACTGAGACTGTTCTGCCTCTCACACCAAGCCTTGGAGACAGTGCAATAGGCAGACATGTCGAAGACAGTTTTTTTAAAAAAAGACTTTTCCAAAGCTACTAGGGAAAGTTCATTTCTTGTTAATCATCCTGATGATTGGTGTTAGTACTCAGTCACAAAAATATATTTAAAAAATCATAACCAACATTTTAAGTAGAACGTTTAAATCTAGACTATTTCGAACATCCCTCGTTTGTATCATTGTCACAGCTTCTCAGTGCTGTTCTAGTGCTCTGTCCATATAGCTCTTTTTGCACTAGGCTAATAACATTCTATTATAGTTGATTGTTTATTTGTTTGCCCCTACAACAGACTGTCTGTTTCTTGAGGCCCAGGATTGTATTTGATTTATCTAGTATCTGGTACTGAGTGACTAGTCCACAGACCGAAATATTTTCTTTAGCCACCAACTACCTTTATTACAGACCCAGGCTGCTTTACACATTGTGTTTACTTGTTTTTCACTTCAAAATGGAAGACTGTATTGCATTTTGCTAATTATAAAAATATCAATAGTAAGAGTCATCTTGAAAATTAAGCCATTTATAAATATATAAAATAATAAGCAAAAGGTCCTCTAAGCTTATGCCTTACCTCTCGATCCTGATTGGTAATCACTATCAACATTCTGGAGCATACCCTTACAAACATTTTCATTCATATATTATTGTGTTCATAAGCACAGATAGGATCATACCATAACATACCTGCTCTGCTCACTAATGATTTGTGAATAAGTACACACACACACACACACACACACCCCTGAGTAATATCGTTAACAATACAGACTGACTAGGACTCTCTCTAGGTCCAGATTGATTCCAGGCCAATTCCCAGGCTTTGCTTTAAATAATTCAAATGCTTTAAGGCCAGGCACTCACTCTTCCCTCTGCCCTATGAAGGGCATTTCTCTTTTTTGGTGATGCACAAAATTAACTCTTTATTTCACTTCTTAATACATGCACATTCTCCCAACACTCTGGAAGCTGGAGGCTTCCAAAATACGCTGACGTTGTCCTTGCTTTGAGTTTCACTGAATTCCCACCAGAATTCTGTGCATTGCTCACGCCATATGCGAGGGGGTGGCAAGGAATAGCAGTGAATACACATACTGCAAGTACCTTCTCTGCTCACCTGTGTACTCCATGGTTCCTATTGACTTCACTTTCGAAAGTCCAAAGATAAAATGATTAAGAATATCAACATGGCAACATCAAAGCTTTAAACCAAGTGCAGGACTCTTCTGAATGTAGGGCCCTGTGTGACTACACAGCTTCATGCCTGTGAAGCTGTCCCTGTATGACCAATAGAGTATGGTAGAAGTGACATGTATGACTGCCAAGGTAGGTCATAAAAGTCACTGTAGCTTCTGCCTTGCTCTCTTGGATTGCTTGCCCTGTGGAAGTGCCTCAAATAACACTCAGACGGCATTGTGGATACACCTACTTGGGGAGGATCTGAAGCCTTTTGCCAACAGCCAACACAAACTTGCCAGTCATGTGACTAAGCCATCTTGGAAATGGATCTTCTGGCCCCATTCACGCCTTCAGATGACTACAGCCCCAGTGAACATCTTGACTGCAACCTTCTGAAAGAACCCAAGCTACAATTTCCCAGCTTAGTCACTTCTGAATTCCTACCTACAAAAACTATCAGAGATCATTAATATTTATTGTTGTTTTGAGTCACTAAGCTTTGGGGTGACTTGTCCCACAGCAATAGAAAACCAAAGCAATGCTTTAATTCACATTTGCTTTAATTTTAATAAGATATGGCATCTTGACAAATCATATTCTAAACAGACATTATTTGGCCCAAATCATTAAATAATGCTGCCATTACTTTAATAGGAAAACAAAGACTACATGGCTTGTTGACTTTCTGCTTAATTTCTTTCTCAGCTTCTTCGTAGCCCCATGAGGAGTCCCGTGACCTGAGGAGTTTGATCAGATACATACAGCACCTGGGATAGGCTAAAGCCTCCTAAATCCTTAGAATTATAAACTTTTAGAAGTAGAAAGGATCTTAGGGGGTTTTATGCAGGCCTTTCCTTTCGCAAATGAGGAAATTGAGGCCTAGATAAGGTAAACCACCAGATAATGGTAGAATGGGAACTAAATCCTAGATCTCACTTAGACTCTTTGAGATTGTTGGCTAAATGCCTTCATGTAAGTGCAAGATGTATTATTATTAATAAAGTAGTTCAGTAATAAAAAGTCAGTTACAATTGAATTTCTTTGCTAAGAAAACCATCAAATAGCCGTGGAACACCTTTTACTCCTTGTTTAAATCAGATTCATTTTTATGATAAATTATTTAAAAGCAAGTTTAAAAAAATATAAAATCTTAAGTGCTATTAAAAATTGATTAGGAATGCATTATTCTTTCATTGACCCAGTTCAGATTGTTTTTTAATTTTTTTGGTCAAAGCTAATAAATTTGAGTAGATGTTTCAGGCAGACGTTTTGTAATCATTTGGTCATCAGTCAATTAATCACAACTTCATAAATATTGATTTCAGATTACATTTATTTTTCATTCCTGAGACAGTCTTTTTTCTTTCTTTTTTTTTTTTTTTTTTGGTTTTAAATTTATACACCCCTAATTGGATTGCGGTTAACACTGAGAAAACTCATAAAAGTTGGATTAACAATTAATCAGAGGTGCTGGCCCAGTTGTATGGATGGTACCATCTTCTCACAGGTACCATCAATTTTGAGCTAAAATGTCTCAAGATGTCATCATGAAAGATGCTTCTTACTACAGCAGAAGGAAGAACTTGGGTTTTTCTTGCACAGTGGTTTTTTGTTGTTATCTTTTTGTTGTTTTTCTTTCTAGAATAGACTGTTGGAAGTTAGCATTTATTCACTTAATGTATTTTTATTAAAAACAATAAGGAAAACTAACTCAGACAGTTCATTTCATGGAGCTTACATTCTAGTAGAAAAGTTACACTTACGCTTTATTGGTTTGGAATGAAATCCTGGCCTCTTGAGTAGCAGTTGAGGTTTTAATACTGAATCTACACATCAAATTTTTATGTAATAACAATATAAGTGATTGCAGAATAAATAAATAAATGTAATTAGTTATTTATTATTCCACCAATCTTTAAATTTTTTTATGTGGCAGGCACTGGTCTAAGAGCTGGGTAGACAGCTGTAAATCAGATAATGTCCCCGCCTGCATTTATTCATTCAACAAATATTTTATTGATTATCAGTGATATGCCAGCCCCTATACTGATTATGAGTCATTTTATAAATGGAAGTACTGAGCCCAAGTCTTCTATTCCACCATAAAATGTCTATTTTGACAGTGATTTCTCTTCCGGATGGATGTTCTCACTATTGGTTAGCCCCTGGCATTATGACACAGCAAGTTATAATGTTTAATATTTTATAATGTTGCAAATTGGGTGATTGTTTTAAACTAGGTAACTTTTTAAAGAATATTTTAGTTCCACCTAAAGCTAAGAGTTACTTCACAAATGTTTGTTGAATGCTAGAGAATGAATGTAGGAAATAATACGTCCAGGAATATCGTAACAGAAATCACAAAGACAGAGAGGTTCTAGGATTTGCCAGAGCAGCAGAATAGGAACCCCAGCTCTGAGATCCTGACTGCTTTGTCTTTAATATGCCCGACAGGGACTTCACTGGTTTGATCCCTGGTCCCTGGTCGGGGAACTAAGATCCACATGCCAAGTGGTGTGGCTGAAAAATAAATTAATAAATAGTTTAAAAAAACTTTTAAAAATATTTAAAAAAAAAAAAAAAGACTGTTAAAAAAAAAAAAAGATGCCCAACAAAGCACAGTCCTTTTCTTCTTGCCCTTAGTTTAGGTGTGAGCAGCCCTTCCAAGGTGGGACCCTTCCATGGGAACTCAAAACCAGGCCTCTGTTCATCCTATTTACTGAAGCCCTATAATTAATTGCATTCCACCTCTGTGTACCTCTCTCACAAAGACATCCTGCACTTGGCCGTGGAGTCCTCGGCAGCTGGCTGGAGTCTTGCCAAGTGGCTTTACCTCTTTTAGGTAAAAAGCATCAGCACTCCTTTACACACTCAACACGCCCAGTCATTGTTTCAGCAGTTGAATCATTTATTACAAGTGTTATTTAAAATAAGGCTTCCTTTCCCCATCGTTTCACCATCCTCAACTCTTTGATCTATGACTTTTCTTTCTTTTCTTCACTCCATTCACTATGACCAAGTCTCAAGTTTCATCTCTTTCGTGATGCTTCTTCTGTCTGCTCCAGCCTGCTCATAATCCCTTTGCCTTTCAAATTCTTGATCACTTATGATCTACATCCACCAGTTTTTGTACCTCATGCATTTATTCTCCGAGCTCTTATTTCACATCCACAGTGGATCAAGCACCACGACAAATGCTAAAGTTAAAATGTTGAAAGACAAGACCAGCCCTGTCCTGGTGAAAGTTACATTCTAAATGCAGGAAGGCAAACATATTAATAAGCCATCAATTATACAATGAGTTAATTCCTGCAGCCATCGAGAGGGAGAGCACCCAGCTGAACCATGTGCAGTGGCATATATGCCTCTGTTGGGCTCTACATTTTTGGAAAAATCTCTCCCTAACTAAACTGGAGGTCCCTGATCATGAGGAATCCTATTTTATCCATGTGGCACAAAATACAGTGGGTCTCAGCAAATAATGGCTTACAGATTGGCAGTCTATCCCAGTTTTAGCTCTATGTCTCTCTATCTTTACTTGCATATCACCATTTTAAAATGTATATTAATTTATTCGAGCTGTTGTTCTCAGGTTTAGAAAGAACAAGTGTGTGTGTGTATTTTTACCCAAGAATGATGTTTTCAAACCATCATACAAATTATTATTGTTTATTTATTTATTTTGGGGTTTTCATTGTTGTGCACGGGCTTTCTCTAGTTGTGGCGAGTGGGGGCTACTCTTCATTGCAGTGCGCGGGCTTCTCATTGTGGTGGCTTCTCTTGTTGCAGAGCACGGGCTCTAGGTGCCTGGGATTCAGTAGTTGTGGCACACGGGCTCAGTAGTTGTGGCTCGAGGGCTCTAGAGCACGGACTCAGTAGTTGTGGTGCACGGGCTTAGTTGCTCTGTGGTATGTGGGATCTTCCTGGACCAGGGCTCGAACCTATGTCCCCTGAATTGGCAGGCAGATTCTTAACCACTGTGCCACCAGGGAAGTCCCTATCATACAAATTAAATAGTAGGATCTGTCCAGAAGAACAAGTCCATGGGCAGGATCCCTGCGTGGTAAGCTAGGGGAACAGCCTCTTCTGCTACACATCATGTAAATTGAACTTAGAGGAAAAGGTGCAGCCACATCACAGAATAGGTCACGGATGCTATTTTCTCAGAAACAGCTGGGGGATCATAGCATGAAAGCGCCTTTTTTTTTTTCACTCTTACCCCACCAGCTGCTTCCACTGTCTTCATTACCCTCCCTTAGAAAGTGCTGTCCTATTTCCAGAAGCTTGAAGTGGCCTCCACAAGGACAGTGGACTCCTTCCAAGTAGCTAAGTTTGATTGCCATTCAAAGAAGGCATGAAATTATATGATCCCTTTAGAACGGTCACAAAACAGTTTTGAAGTTATTGTAATTTAATGATTAAATCACAGTTCTCTGTGATCTCTTATCCACAGTCCTCAGCATGGCTTAATAATGAAGGCATGGCTGTTTGATTAGAATTTAGCTTCTGTGACCAAAGAAGAGAATCTCCAGTGGGGACAAGGATATGAGCAAATAGGCACTCTAATTCACCATAAATTAACGATGTAACTGGATTTTTTTGGGGGGGGCGTAAACAAGGTACTATGATAACTGTCTTTGTTTGCAAAGGCTGCTATAACAAAGTACCACAAACAGGCAGCTTAACAATACAGATGTATTGTCTCACAGTTTGAGGCCAGAAGTCGGAGACCAAGGTGTTGGCAGGGTTGTTTTTTTCTGAGGGTTGTGAGGAGGAATCTGTTCCATGCTCTGCCCTTGCTTCTGGTGGTTTTCTGGCAATCTGTGTTGGTCCTTGGCTTGCAAAAACACCCCTATGATGTCTGCCTTCATTTTCCCATGTCTTTCTTCCTGAGCTCATGTCTGTCCAAGTTCCCCCATAAGGGCAACAGTCATATTGGAATAGGGGACTTCTTATTTCAGTATGACCTCATCTTAACTTTAATGAATTATACCTGTGATGGATGTGGAAGCAACCTAAGTGTCCATCGACAGATGAATGGATAAAGAAGATGTGGCACATATATACAATGGAATATTACTCAGCCATAAAAAGAAACGAAATTGAGTTATTTGTAGTGAGGTGGTTGGACCTAGAGACTGTCATACAGAGTGAAGTAAGTCAGAAAGAGAAAAACAAATACCATATGCTCACACATATATATGGAATCTAAAAGAAAAATGGTTCTGAAGAACCTAGGGGCAGGACAGGAATAAAGATACAGACGTAGAGAATGGACTTGAGGACACAGATAGGGGGAAGGGTAAGCTGGGACGAAGTGAGAGAGTGGCATGGACATATATACACTACCAGCTGTAAAATAGATAGCTAGTGGGAAGCAGCCGCATAGCACAGGGAGATCAGCTTGGTGCTTTGTGACCACCTAGAGGGGTGGGATAGGGAGGGTGGGAGAGAGATGCAAGAGGGAGGAGATATGGGGATATATGTATATATATATAGCTGATTCACTTTGTTATAAAGCAGAAACTAACACACCATTGTAAAGCAATTATACTCCAATAAAGATGCCAAAAAAAAAAAGTAAATCAACTAAAATCTCAGGATTCCATGAGGTGAAAAGTAGTAAACACACAGATTAAATGGGAAAAGCAGGAGTCCAGAGATATAATCAATATCAAATAAAGATAATCCGAAAAAACAATTATACCTGTGATGACCTTGTCTTTGAAGAAGGTCACACTCTGAAGTAATAGGGTTGGGACTTCAGCATATGAATTTTGAGGGGACACAATTCAACCCATAACAGTAGCCATGAATACTGTTTACAGTGATGTCCAATTCCCTGCCTCCTGAGGGTGTGGTTGGTCTGCCCTGCCTGGCCCTCCTGTCTGTGGTGAAGCCCTTGGTCCAGTTTTGGGAGTAGGATGCAGGTACAGTTAATGTGGTTACTTCTTTTTTTTTTTTTTTTTTTTTTGCGGTACGCGGGCCTCTCACTGTTGTGGCCTCTCCCGTTGCGGAGCACAGGCTCCGGACGCTCAGGCTCAGCGACCATGGCTCACGGGCCCAGCCGCTCTGCGGCATGTGGGATCCTCCCAGACCGGGGCATGAACCCGTGTCCCCTGCCTCAGCAGGCAGACTCTCAACCACTGTGCCACCAGGGAAGCCCCTATGGTTATTTCTTGACTGGAGCCTTTCATTGCCTGTTTGAGGTTGTTGAGAGCTCTCTTTGTTTCTACCACGGTAACCAGGAACATTTAAAATGGTTTCTGCTCCGTTAGTTTCAATTCCAGAGTGAAGCAAAGAAAATAGTCCCTGGCTGACTCTTGATAGAGTCAGATTTCAGGCAAATAGCCTGAAAGAGAACCTTTATTATCATAAGTGACTCTAAGATGTGCTACCAGAGCATAACCTAGTCTCTCCTGATATAATAACCTTGGGAGATTATTTTTATTTATAATTTTTGCTCTGGACTGAATTGTATCTCCCCAAAATGCATATATTATAACCCTAACCCTTAATATGACTGTACCTGGAGATGGGGTCTTTCGGAGGTAATTAAGGTTAAATGAGGTCATAAAGGTAGGGCCCTAATCCAATAGGACGGTGGCCTTGTAAGAATAGGAAGATCTACCCCACATCACCAACTCTCTCTTACCACTCACAGCCCCCAAGTGGAGACACAGCAAAACAGAGGCTGTCTGCAAGCCAGGAAGAGAACTCTCACTAGAACCCAACTAGGGTTGGCACCCTGATCTGGGACTTCCAGTCTCAGAACTCTGAGAAAATAAATTTCTGTTGTTTAAGCGACCCTGTCTATAATATTTTGTTATGGCAACCTTAACTAAGACACATTTTTTTTCTTACTCGTATTTATTTATATGTTTTTCTTACTTATACTGATTTAGATTGTTTTCTTATTTATGCTTTTTTTAATTGTAAAAAATATTACTTTTATAACCACAAAAGTTTTAACATTAAAAAAATTCTTCAAAGCGTGCATCATTATGCCATGTATTTTACTGGATGTTCTACCTAGGTTATCTTGGTGATGAACTAAATTCAAAAGAAACCCAATTCAATTTCATAGAAATATACTGAAAGCCTACTGTGTCCAGATCCAGCTCTCATGGCTGCCATCCTCAGGAGCCTCACACAAATCTCTTTCCTCCCTTTCTGCAGTTACAGACTTTTAATGATCACACACACCATTTCTGTACTTCTTGAACTTAAATGGTGATTTGTAGAATTGTTCTTAGTCTTGCTAGAGTGTTCCTTGAGATTAATGTAACTGTGGTAAGTCGTATTACCATTCACCAACATCAGCTTGCTCTCCCCTTCCTGGAAGAGTGTTATATTTTAGAATCCCATTGAAGTTGGGTGTGATCAGGTGCTTTCGTTGGTCAATGAAACATGAGCAGAAGTAACATAGGTCTCTTGCAATCTGCAGCTGAAAGGGCTCACGCTCGCTTCCTCACGCCTCTGTTTCCTCTGCCGTGAGGACTGGGAATCTTTAGGTGGCAGCTGCTCGCTCAGCCTGGGTACTGCAGTGAAGACAACGTAGATCACAGCCTCAGACCACATGCAACAGACTTGAAACATGAGCTAGAAATGAGTCTTTGTGGTAATAAGCCACTGAGACTTCGGACTGGTTTTTTTTCCGTAGCTGCAGATCCTAGCCTATCCTCACTAACACAACAGCCTTGCCCTCTACGTGCTCACTCTGTGTGAGTCTCCATGTGGTGCCTGTGTCTGTACATACAGCTCAGGCTGGCCCTTTCTTGGGAATACATGCGTGCTGGACACAGAGCTAAACCACGCAGTCCTCCCTTTCAAGGGGAGATGGGGGCCCCAGCTGTTGGGAGTATTGTCAGCAGATATCCTTCAGCACTCAGCCCCTTTGGGGTTTGACTCAGCTGGGTCGTATCCTTCCTAGGCTCACCCACATCTGGTAACTGATGGAGGTAGGGGTATAAAAGCCTGACCATTTCAAACCAGTTGAGCTCTGGAGCTCCCTGCACAACCTGCTGAGGTATCCATTGACCTGCATCCCAGCCTCATTTCTTCCTTTGCCCAATCAATCCTATTTCCTTCCCCTCCTTCCGTGGGTGTTGATCATAGGGGTGCTTGCTGACAAAACTCCTGCACATTCAACTCTGTCTTAGTGTCCTCTTCCCAGAAAACCCAATCTGTGACAATATGTCTATCTTTAAAGAAAATAAGAGAGGTGTGTGTGTGTGCGTGCGTGCACGCTTGTATGCATACATGGACACATCTGTTTACTTATCTGTGTATCTATTCCTTGCTTCATGAACAAACTCCTAATTATTCTATGAAGAAACCACTGGATTTAAGTAACAACAATAGGAAGGAAGGAGGGAGGGGGGAAGGGGAGGGGAGAGGAGGGGAAAGAAAGAGAAGGGGAAGATTAAGAGAGAACTGAGGGGCTTTTTTCAACCTGAAGTTCATCCCTCTCCCCCTGTCCCAGGTTCTATATGCTTGTGTTAGATGTGGGGCTTTTTCTTGTTTTCAATGAAATATCCTACCACTCTTGATATATTCTCTTTCTTGCCTCTGCCTTGGGACTAACCTAAACACATTTTATCAGAAGATTATTGCCTACACTGAATTCACAGTAATTCAGAGACAACTGCCCTCAAGATGATTCAGAGATGCCTGACATCAAGGGGTGGGTGCTAACCCTGGCACTGCCCTCACCTGCCTGTGTGACACAGTGGAATACGTACACCTCTGTGGGCCTTGGTTCTCTCATCTGCATCTGAAAACAGTTGGGCTAAATAACCTCTGAAGAATCTTTCAAGTCTTTAAAAAAGTCTGAAATACTGGATCTACTTGTTTAACATAATTATAACATAAAAATAACTATCAATTATAAAAATTCCTCTGTATGGTTCTAGGGAGGACTTAAATGGCTGAGGAATGCCAAGGGGCCATAGGACACCCAACAGATCTGTGGACTGGATGGGGAACACTGTGAACTGTCTGTCACGAGGCTTTACAGGCGGCCTGATCTTGCTAAACTGAACTTGCCTCAGGGTTCTGGTCTCAGCCTTGAAAAGTCCCGAAACTAGGATATATCTGGTCAGTCAGTACTTATCAGACTCACCTTAATCAAATTCATGGACACATACATAAAGAAGAATGCAAAGTCATGAAATTACAAAGAGGCAAATCCCTTTCCAATGACTTGTATCTTTCATTTAGTGATCGTTGCTTCAGAACAAAGGAACGTGGAGAGTCTGGAGGGACATGGTTCCCACCTATGGAATCCTGGGGAGATAATCTCCCAGAAAACTTCTCTCTGATCTTTGGAATCAGAGCCTCTCTTTACTAGAGAGGATTGGACACACAGATACTGCCAATGGGTCTCTGTGCCTCGGTGTCTCCCCACTGTCCTCCTTTGGTGACTTACTTGTTCTGTTGATGTGCCATTCCTACTGATTAGCTGCAGCCAACCTCTGCTCCTGTGGGCCTCAGATGCTGTCTACCTACTGAAAGATACGTCAGATGTGCACATTTAACTTTCAGAGGGTGACTTTCTTTGTTTAAAGGCATTGGGGGAAATACTTCATCACCTACAGGTATAAGAAATACCTTTAGGAGGTCAAGAGGCTGGGACACTTAACTTTTTGTCTTTTATTTATTTTTAAGACTCCTCAGTATATTAAAAAATGAAAAAGTGTCAAAATAGTTATCACAAATAATGTGTTATATTTTGAATATTGATATTTAACAGATTAATTCCTTTAGCACAAAACACTTCAGGGCGAAATACCATGAAATATAATTACTTTCACATTGCCCAAAATAGGATTTATCCTAGAATTTTAATTCTTGGCACTAAAGGCAGTGTTATAGCTTGTAAAAGTTTGGTTTGTCTTTGTTTTCAATCCATGGGTCACATCCCCATTAGTGGGTCATGAAATCATTTAGTGAGTGAAAAGCAGGAAAACCAAGGTGCAAAAATCTCCTTCACCCTCTCTCCCTCCAAACCAGGATGAATTGGATGAAAATTTTTACCTGGGATTTGTGTTTGCCCCACTTCTAGACTGCAAGCCCTCAGCAATTTATACTGATTTTTTCCACTTTTCCCATCCCATCACCTTCACCTCCATCTGTCCTGGTTGCAGCTAACACGTTAAGAAACTTTTAATAGAAGAGAACAGAACACAAATACACAACGCTTTGTATGTGATAGTGGTATTACTCTGTGCTGACTTGTGATACAGAATAGATTTCTAACTATGGTTTGTACTAAAATTTTGAGAACTATTATCTTGATATACAAGCATAGGCTGAATGATGGATGCCTCCTTTTAATATCATCAGTGTGTCTACAATGAAGTCTTCAGATTCTCTTTGAGATAACGTTAAAAGTCAAAATTTGAGTCATCTGATAAATGAACCTTCTCATCCTCCCCCGGCCACACCCTAAGCAAGAAGGTAGTTTAGCGGCTCAAAGGGGCTTTGATGGACACTTTCCCTCCCTGTTCCCATTCTCTCCTCTTCTTACCCCTCCACCAAAGTATCATTAAACACTGTATGTTTTCAAGAAATAATCTCTAAATAAATAAGAAATCGTTTCAATTACATTGCTGTAGCTTTGCAAAAACTGAGGAGTAGCAAAAGAAAAGGTTCCGACTTTCACCAAAATTTCCTTCTCAGACACGTAACTCTGGCAGAGGTGCAAAAGGTAAGCCAATGAGAATAGTGGTTCAGCCCAGCAGACATTTCTGGAATGTGTCCAATGTGTTCCTTACAACAACCCTGATAGACAGCCTACCTTTCTTCCTTTTTTATAGTTAGAAAATTGAGGTTCAGAGAGGTAGCAAAACTACATAGTTTCTAAATGCCGTAAATAGATTTTCTGTCTTGTGTTTCAGTTGCTGTTCATTTAACGATCACTTGTCAAGGATGCATTGTGCTCCAGAAAATATGTATTATACCTGCAAGGTATTAAATTGGGTGAGACATGGTGTCTGCTCTCAAGGAGCTTGAATCACTCTGGGGTTATAGATACATTTAAGACTTGATCAGACTTCCCTGGTGGCACAGTGGTTAGAAATCCGCCTGCCAGTGCAGCGGACACGGGTTGGAGCCCTGGTCCGGGAAGATCCCACATGCCGCGGAGCAACTAAGCCCGTGCGCCACAACTTCTGAGCCTGCGCTCTAGAGCTTGGGTGGGGAAAGTGACATCAGAGTGTAACCGAGCAGGATCCTCAGGGGACTTCCTGGGACAGACCCCGCCCCCATATCCTCTGCTGTAGCTCCTCTTTTTTTTTTTAATAACGATTCTTTTTTTTTTTAATCTCCTTTCTGAAGTACCCAGATAATAGTATCTTGTGCATATCTCCTGAGTTTTTCAGATGCTAAAAACCACCACCAAATGGAAGAAGTTAAGTACATGAGGATTATGAGCATGTAGCCGCCCCTCCCCTGACCTTCTGGCACCCAAAGATTGATAGAATGTTGACCGTCCTGTTACCTCACCATCAACCAATCAGAGAATTGTGCGCCAGCTGATCACTTACCCTGCGACGCCCTTCCCTCACCTGACCTATAAAGATGCTTTGCTGAAACCCTTGGAGGAGTTTCAGGGTTTTCTGAGCATAAGCCCCCATTCTCATTCTCCTTGCATGGCCCAGCGATAAACCTTTCTCTGCTCCAAACTCCAACGTTCCGGTTTGTTTGGTCTCACTGTGCATCAGGCACATAAACTTGTCTTCCGTAACGAGGGTTATACCAGGATTTCTAGCTTGGACAACAAGGTAAGGAGTGGAATACGGGCAACTACTGAATTTTCTAATTTCGCTCAAGATTCAGCATTGTGGTCTTAGCATAGGTACTCTCTGCCTGGCAGAAAGAACACTTTCCAAACTCTTAGGTTTATATTTGTCAGAAAGAAATTAGTTGTGGGAAAAGATGACGTAATTAAAATCAGGTTTTTAAAAAATTGTTGTTGCACGAATTTATTTTGGAAGAACAGAATATATCTTGGAGCACTTCAATATGCAAACCTCTCCATGAAGGACTCTCGCCTTTTGATTTAAAATCTGTATGTAAAAGATTAATGAACTAGGAAAGGTCCGTTTTAGAACGTTCACATAGATACGAGAGACCAATGTAGTCAGTGGATAGTGGACAGGTAATCACCGGAAGAGTCAGTCTTGTTGAATGATAACAGAATACAGTTAAAAATAAATTTTAAATTCATTGATGTTTGAATGGATCTGTCATTATTTTGGCATTTTAACCATTATTTGGAAGATCCACAAGGGATGAAACCTCATTGTTTTAAAAATAAACTTTTAAAAGTACAAACGCACAAGCCTTTAGGAGCCAAAGCACATGCTAAGTGGAAAAAATTTAAATTACTGACTAAAGCCCTTTTTTAAACTGGTGAGAATGTTTTATTAGAATACTGTGTGCTTTTTAGGGGAACATGGAGGAAAGCAAGGCAGGAAGGAAATATATACATTCCCTATTAACGTTGTGTGTATGCTGTATGTATATACACACCTCCACCCCCATACACACTTCCCTTCATACACCTATATAACTAACAACTCCCATACTGAATTCAAATGAACAGAAAGCTCAGGTAATCAGTATCAATACTACACAGTTATAATTGAAATTCTTAATGATGATTCTGTGACTCTGAAGAATACTGAGATGCCTCTGGGATCCTCAAGGGTATGTTAAATTATGCCTAGGTCAATATTCTTGTTAATTATATTTTATTATATTATTTAAATATTGGTTATCCTTCTGTGTTATATATTGTTGCTCTCACTTGACCTAAATAGCTAATTAACTGTCCTTTAATTTGCTTAGGTGTGAGTATTTGTGAAAAAGGGTGTGAACAAGTTTAATTTCACAACCAATCTTCAATAAGGGCTGCAAATGTGGCATTTAATAAAACATCCCTTTAATATACGAAGAATATAACCTAGATGCCCTACTACTGCCTTATCTTGCTTCTACATTAAATTTTTGAGGCATTTGGTTGGAAAAGGGTGTTTCTTTGTTTTATGAAAAAGTTGACACATAATTTTATCGTCCGGCATCAGCAAACCATTCTTGTTCTCTAGTCTAGGGCTTAGTTCTCAAGTTTTTGTTCTCTAGCTCTCTTTGTCTGTAGTTGTTCCAATTTCTGATCTTCAGTGATAGTGCTTGGTTTGATACAGGCATCTCTAGGCAACCAACATCTACCAGAATGTGCTTCCTAATTTGTTTTAGATTTGCAATCCATGGTAACAGAGATTTGGTGCTCAGGTTAGAGCACCCATTAGAGCCCTCCCCTTAACCCCAGCCCCAAATGGTAGGGATGATGAGAGATTTGTTTTCAGGATGGTAATAATGGCCAGCTTACTGGATTCTACTTACTGGATTCCAGTCACCGTCAAGAGCTTTAAGTGCTTCCGTTCATTTAATTCTCAGGACAACCCTATGAGATTCTTACTATTTCACTTTTGAGAAAACTGAGGTGCATTCATTCATTTAACAAATGCACATTGAACTCATACTATGTGCCAGGCACTCATCTAGGTTTAGGTCCACAGCAATGAATAAAATAGACACAAAGTCCCCACCGTCTTAGAGATTACCCTCTGGCAGAGGCTCAGAGAGGTTTGGAGACCTTGCTCAAAGTAGGAGAGTAACTGTGGGGTGGGATGTAGTGTGTGAGCTTTAACCACTGCTTCAATATTGTTTTCTCAGCCATGTACATTCCACAGAGAACCTCAATCTATGGTGACTTTTGAACTTTAAATAAAAATGTCATAGAATCTATTTGGTTCAGCAAATGTTTCTGAGTGCCTGCTATACATGGCTTAATGGAAATAGCACAGGACTCAGAGTTGTGTCTCTGACACTATTTAGGGACAAAGTCCCAAGCTCCTTGGGCCTTACAGGTACTAGATGAGATGTCACTGAGTTACTCTAATTTTTAATGGTTCTATGTGTCTAAAACTTCTTGATGCAGTGTATAAAAATGTATGCATTCCGAAAGCATATGCCAGACGCTGACTTTGGGAACTGTAAGCCTTGTGCAGGATTTTGCGGTTTTCAAATGCATCATCTGATTAGCTCATCATAATGGCCCAGTGAGCAGATTGGAAAGATGTCATCACTTTACTTTTATGTTTGTGGAAACTGAGGCTAAGTGGCTTACCCTAGGACACAGAGCTAGCAAATATGGGGGCAAACATTTAGATTCCTCTCTTCTCACAAAATCTGGCCCAGCTGTCTTTGGAGGACAAGACTGAGCTTGTCGTGGAAAGAATTGTTTATTAACCTCTTACTATACTCAAGACACTATGAGCACCGATAAATGGAATATGGACCCTGCATATTCTCAAAGCACTTGTAGTTCAGTGGGGGGAGAATACTTATACACAAATAACTCTTAAAAAGGAATAAAATTGCAAGAGTCTTAAGAGAGATTCAACTGTGCAATAATAGGAATTGGGTGGTGGGAAAGATTATTTTAAGTGGGTTAAAAAGAAGACTTCCTAGAAAAACATCATTTGGGCTTGTCCTATATAGACATATGGAGTAGGGGAAAGGGTGTTCTAGGTGGAAGTGATAGCATAAACTAAGTTATGGAAATAGAAAAGCATTAAGGAACAGCCGACAGTTCAGTTTAGCTGGAGCATAAACAAACTGGGTAAGGGCAGCCATAGAGAGACCAGTCAGATGGGTTGAGGCCAGTGGTCGAGGGTCCCAGGACTTTGGACTTTGCTTTGTAAGCTCTTGGGAGCCAATGGAAATTTCTGAGCAAGGGAGTGTGTGATCAGAGATATGCTTCAGAAAATCCAACCTATCAACAGTGTATAAAGTGGATTGGATTGTGGAATAAAAAGGCAGAATATTATATGTTCTGAATGTAGCCAGGAATGAGAGAGATGAATCTCTATAGGCTAGAATATTGAAAGAGTTCCTGGAGCAGGAATGACTTGGTCTGGACTTAGAAGAATGGCCGAACTTGCTAAGGGAAGCCTTGGTAGATGAGGATGAAAATGAGTGAGATTATAGCATTCACTCTCATCAGAGCACTCGCTGTTCTTTGAGGACTAAAAAGCCATATGCTCTTTGAACAGCAAAGTGAATACTAAACAGGAGTGCCCCCAGAGTGAATCCAAGGGTTCAGAAAGCTCTGAAATCAATCCAGAAATGCAGAGTCAGGGGCCAGATATGCCTCCTGGGCTGCGTGACCTAATCTTACGACAAGTTTAGGCCAAGAGGAATGTTTAGTACCACTTTGGGGTCACAAAACTGTAGTTCAACTCTTAAAGAGAATATCAACCTTTATGTTATTCCCAATAGCATCAAAACTTAAACAATCATCATTAGATTTATAGAGGATAGGTGGAAGAAATCAGACCAGGTGGCTGGACAAAGCACAGAAGCTCAGCCTGAAGCAATGTAGCTCTGCTGTAAACAGCTGGGAAACAGCTGCCACTGACAGCCCTCGCTGACATGCTGCTGCTACGACAGGTGTGCTCAGTACCAGAAGTGACATGAAATATGCAAGGCTAAGCACTGGGGCAGTAGGACTCACAGGCCAGACCTGAGCCACACATTCGAAGGCAGGTCTTTTTCTGCTGGTTGACTTACTGTGTTTTCCTTGCCCAGGGAGGAAACATGCCGGCAGATTATCCTTGCTTCAGATGGAGATCAGGAGGCTCCATTTGGAGTTTCTTAGGTCTTATACGCCATTGCTATCTACATAGAAACTCTCCTGCAATTGTCAGACTTTAGATTGTGTGTTTGTGTTACAGAAATTGGCAAAATGTTGTCCAAGGTCGCTCATCATTTTACACTTCCCCCAGCAGTGCATGGGGATTCCAGTGGCTCCACATCTTCTCCAACAGTTGGTATGGTTAGGCTTTTATAAGTTTAGTCATTCTAATAGGTGTGCAGTGGTGTCTCTTATGGTATTAATTCACATTTCCCTAAAGGATATTTTCATGTGCTTTTGTGCCATCATTTTTCTTCTTTGCTCAAATCTTTGGCCCATTTTTGAAACTGGATGCTTGACTTTGTTTTTAGTTGTAAGAATTCTTTGTATATTCTAGATACAAACCTGTGGTCAGATACATGCTTTGCAAATATTTTTTCCCAGTTTGGGGCTTCTCTTTTTATTTCCTTAAGAGTATCTTTTAATAGCAAAAGTTTTTAATTTTGATAAAGGTTTTCTTTCTCTTTCCCCCATCTCTTTGATTCTTTCAAGTCCAGGGGAAAGGGCAGACTCTGCTGGCCCACCTTGGCTGCTGTTTGAGCAGGGCCGTGTCAAATATCGTTCCCAACTTTAGTCCAGGCATTCCTATTTCTATCTAATTGTGATTGCATAGTTGCTGTGGCAAAGAATAGTGAGAGAGAGTAAAGGATCAGGTGAGGTGTGGGTTTTTGGGGAACTATCGACAGATCTTAAGTCCAACCACGACTGGCATTCAATCCACTGATAGGATTTTGAAGGAGTTTCTCTTCTTTTCAGTGAAAGCAGATTCCTTGACAAGTGTCTTCTCAGAGTCCCTTGCATCCCTTGAAAAGTATGATTTATGTGAGATGGAAAGGCTTGATTCTGAGCCTGTGACTTGTGTTGATAGATTTCCTTAAAGGACACCTAGAGTGACTTTAAACTATTGACTATCCCTGCTACATTTTTGTCATACCCAAACACTTCAGAGGCAACAAGTTTGCTTTTTGTCTTATTTATTTATTTGTTTACTTATTTATTTACTTCAAGAGGATAGAAAGTCAAGGCTAAGAACAATGGCCTTACTTCCAGAAAGATATCTGTAATACCCTTTAAAAAACATATTTCATGTTCCTCTAAAAACTTTCTAAAAATCAGAACCAGCTAAGTAAGAGCAGTTATTTGTTTCCAACCCCATACTTACTGAATCAGAATTTCTAGGCTGCAGTTCTCCATGTGATTCTCTCATTTACATCCAAATTTGAGAACTGTGGGCAGAAATGTCTTTTCTTGTATGTTTGGTCAGTCATGACTATGAATACTGGTCTCTGTGCAGGGGGAAAAGGGTCACAGGAAGGCAGAATTTATATCCAATCTCATGCCTTTTACAATCAAAATTATGTGCTTCCAAAGAAAGTATAAGGAAAACAGGAAGAGATTCCCACACCTGCCTCTGGGAGAGAAGGTGTTAACTTGCAGGATGCTAACTGATTATTACCTGCTCTAGGCAGGAATGCACCTAAGTCTATTGGCTGCAGGCAACAGAGTCCCTAAGGGGCGTGGGGCAGAGGCTTCTGTGGTTAGGAGGCATTATTTGCTGCCTATTCTGTGGGGCTGAGAAAAGTGGATGTCATTTTATTGAAGTCAGAAGGAGTGGAGAAGAATGGCAGAAGTCATTTCCTAGAGGTTTGGCATTTGGTTGCAGAGGTATGACGCCTATTAAAAAGCATGGCTTTTTAATATTTTCCTAACAAAATACAAACTTTCTTGTAATTGTTTATGGGAATCACTATGTTAGCACAATGCTAAAACAGAAATGGTGTTCATGAAATACAAAAAGACTGCAGGCAGACAATATACCCCTTCATCCACCGCATGAGACCACCCAAAGCCAATGAAACTTTTTTTTTTAACTTTAGAATTTATTTTAAAAATTTATTTATTTTAATTTATTTATTTTTGGCTGCGTTGGGTCTTCGTTGCTGTGCTCAGGCTTTCTCTAGTTGCGGTGAGCTGGGGCTACTCTTCGTTGCAGTGCAGGGCTTCTCATTGTGGTGGCTTCCCTTGTTGTGGAACACGGGTTCTAGGCATCCGGGCTTCAGTAGTTGAGCTCAGTAGTTGTGGCACACAGGCTTAGTTGCTCTGCAGCATGTGGGATCTTCCTGGATCAGGGCTCAAACCTGTGTCCCGTGTATTGGCAGTCAGATTCGTAACCACTGTGCCACCAGGGAAGTCCCGATGGAACTTTGTGCCATATTGGATATACACTTTTTCCCACCTCCTTGCCACTGTCTATGTATTTCCCCCTGAGTATTATCATCATTCTATCCATCTTTCAATGGTAGGCATAAATACTGTCTAACCTCCTGCCTATCCCATACCCCAACTATTTAGCTTGAAGGTTCTCCATATCTTGCTACTGTCTACTTTTAATTCTTCCTTTCTGTAGGAACTCATTGCTTTGCCTGCCTAGGTATGTTTTCTCACTATCATTACAATGCTAGGCATGGACCAACATCTGTTTCACTGTACTTGCCATTTTTTCCCTTTGTCTAAAATGTTTTCCCCTTTCTATGATTTTAATACTACTCATTTTTTAAGATCAGAATAAATTCCATGTCTTTCTCAAGTTCTCGTCTGCCCATGGAGAGCTACCATTTTCCTGCCTCTTCTGCTACTCTAAGAGTCTGTACCTCCTCTTTGGCATTTTTCATAATTTGTGTGATTCATTACCTTTTCATGAGTTTTATCTTCTTAACCAAATTGTAAGTTTCCTGTAGGCTGTATGTCTTCACCTTCTTCACATTCTCCCATAAGACTGTCATAGAAATCTGGCAATTTTAATATTTCCTGGTGAAATTCAATATATGAGGAGAAGATTCTAGAGGCTGGAGTGACACAGAGAGTTGTAGTTTAGTCTGCAATTTAGAACATATCTGAGTCGTACCTGTACTTCTCATATCTCACCAAATGGTGAGCATCTAGATGGCAAGGAGTCTCATATATATCTTTGATAGTAAATGAATATTTATTGAATTAATGATTAGAAAGAACTTCCTTGTAACATCAAAAATCATGCCAGGGCTTCCCTGGTGGTGCAGTGGTTAAGAATCTGCCTGCTAATGCAGGGGACACGGGTTCGAGCCCTGGTCTGGGAGGATCCCGCATGCCGTGGAGCAACTGGGCCCGTGAGCCACAACTACTGAGCCTGCGCGTCTGGAGCCTGTGCTCCGCAGCAAGAGAGATCGCGATAGTGAGAGGCCCGCGCACCGCCATGAAGAGTGGCCCCCGCTCGCCGCAACTAGAGAAAGCCCTTGCACAGAAATGAAGACCCAACACAGCAAAAATAAATTAATTAATTAATAAACTCCTACCCCCAACATCTTCTAAAAAAAAAAAAAAAGCCATACTCCCCTCTTACCTCTCAGTGTTCTTGCCTTTTTTTTAAAAAAAAAAAATGTGCTTTTAAAAACTGTAGTATCCATGGATAGAACTGCTTAGAAATGGATACAGTGCTTCACACATACCCTGCTGGTTCACACCTCTGTGTCTTTGTCCGTGGAGTGCCCTCTGAAGTATGCTTTTTCCATCTTTCTTCACTTGACCAACTTTAACCCATTCTTCAAGCCCCAACTCAGACTCTCCTCCAGTAAATCTCATCAGAACCTTCAGGAGTTATTCACCTCTCCTCTATTCCCAGAGCACCCTGTACACACTCTAAGTTATGCTTTATCATATATCGTTGAAACGTTCTGTTCATGTGCCTGTCTCTTTTGTTGAACTACCCTCTCCTCCAGGTCACAACTGTGTTATGATTTGACACAGGTTATTTCTCAGCCTCACCCTAACCCCATCCCTCACTTTGCACAGAGTCTGGTATAATGATTCAATAAATATTTGTTCAACTCTTGGCCAGTGATTTTGAACTGGGGGGAGGATTTTATTCTCCAGAGTTTATTTGGCAGTGCCAGAAGGTATTTTTGATTGTCACAACTTGGGAGGAGGTGTTGCTACTGGTATCTAGTGGGTAGAAGTTGGGGATGCTGATAAACATCTTACAAGGCACAGGACAGTCCTTCTAGCACCATTCCCTCTGCCCCCTACTCTCCCACCTCAAGGAAAAAATAATTATCCAGTTCAAAATGTCAGTGGTGACGAAGCTGAGAAATCCTGTAGCAGAAGAGGCAGAAATAATGGCCTAAATTGTGACATGAAAAGTGTTTACTAAAAGGAATGCTTTGGAAATTTTAGAGGCTATGTATGCTCTCATCTCTGTATTGTTTTTCAGGAAGACTTTTAGATTTGCATTAACAGTTGGGAATGAACTTATAATAACAGCAACTTGTGATATGCGAGTGAAATGGCTTGGTTTCTAAGTGTGATCAATGTTGGAAATTAGAAGTTAAAAGCTTTTGTTCATGCAGGGTTCTATAGGTTTACTAAAAACCTCTCTATGCAACTATTTGAATTCGTTTCAGGTGAATTTAAAGATAATCAAACCTTTGTGTGTGAAAAATCAATCCCATAGGGATTCAGAATAGCATCTCCTGGTCATTCATGAACTGAACTGGGGAACTTTTTAAATTTTATGTGCTAACTGTAGCCATACTCCCACATAAAACTGCAGGGGGAACTGTACTTACACAGGAGAGACTCTGGTGTGTAACTGCATGCAAACACGGCTTTCAAATGACTTCAACTCACCTACTTAGACCAAAGAGGCTGTCAGTTAATTTAACAAACTATCCCTGTTCCCTGATCTTTGGGCCATAAAAATTGTTCATCTGCTCAGTCACAGGCCATTTAATTTTGGATGCATTGTTGCCAGTTGGTTACAGTAATTAGCATTCCCTATATTGTGGCAGCTTCCCTGAAGCTATGCTAAGTAGGGTTGCACTTTTGTGTGGAAACATAAGCTGGGTAGTGCAAATGAGCCTGGCCACCCATCTTAGAGACAGAAGCCCTAACTACCGTCTTCTTGGCTTGGGGTGCCTTCCAGGCCCACCTGCAGATCTTATTTACTGATTATTAATGACAAGAACTGTAGGCAGCTGTGAAAGGCACAGCATGGCAACTCAAAGCTGCAACTCAAAACTATCCTCCGTGGGACTGTAATTTTCTTGAATGACACCTGACTTCATTTTAATTTCTTTCTTTACCCCAAATGCACTTGTGCTGGAGAAATGCAATAGAAATTCAATGAGCTCCCCATTTAATAGGCAGACTTGCAACATTTGTTGGTGCATCTGTTAGTTTCCTGGCAGAAGTGAGGCATTTGGAAAGGAAATATACATTTGTGTTTGTTCCATAGTTGGCACACAACCTGTAAGGCAATGATTCAGCAGGGCCCCTGGTGAGATACCAAAGAACAAGTTTACCTAGTGGTTTACTAGTTGCCAGTCTATGGAGATCATATATTATACGGGTTTAAAAACCAAATTTGATTGAATAAATGTTAATTTTCAAACAACATTATTGTTCATGCTTAGGAGACCAGATTTTTATTCCAATTTAGAGGGACATAGCATTTTGTGTAAACTCAGAAAATGAGTTGGCTTCATTAGGAATAAAAACTGGATTTAGTTCTTTGAAATGCACACATCTGCATTTTAGTTTGTACATCTGCAGAGTTTTGGTTTCCCGGGAAACCACCATGCAAGAGTTTGTGAGAAGGATTCGCCACACATTGCTTTATATCCAGAGTGATTTTATTTCTTTTTCTAACATGCTAGAAAGTAATATTTCACAGGTGGAATTCATTTTTGCATGTTTAATTTTCAGGTTAATAGGACGAACACCTTGAATGTAATTAAAAATAGGTTATGTTGTTTTCTTCTATTGACTGATGCTAATGCAAATACGGGGCTTTAGCTTACATTAGTTGCCTTCTTTACTGCAGGGCTGAACTGTTCAGATGAATAAAAGCATCTTAAGTTGAAATTTTGGGGGGTGAGGAACTTACAAATTTTATGATGGATTAGCCATTTCGCTGTCCTATTTAATCACCATATTCTCTAAGTACAATGAACTCTGCTAATTAAAAAATGATCTACGTAGTCTGGGCACAATTAATCTTTATTTGCATACGTTTTGAGGTTAAATAAAGTAAATATTACAAGGAGAGAAAAGAACTACTTGAGTATTTGGTGATTGTGTATGCAGTGGGAGACGGTGAGGGTGACTGACAAGATGAAGACAAGGGATGTGGTAGTGTAGCTGTTTTACTTTACTATTTTTTAACAGGAGTCTACAAAGGCTCATTTTCATAAATGTCAACACAAGCATAGGAAACCAATAAGAACAATGAGTGGGAAAAAAACTGGGCACGAGTGCAGTAATTTATTTCATTTGTTACCAAAAAAGAGAAAGAAAAAAGGCACGGAATATGCCCAACAGACAGTTTGCCCAGCAAAAGGACTTCAGGACCTCATTTTAGAAATTCCTTTAGACCACATCACAAGAGCTACAGCAGGAGGAAAAAGTGGGGCATGTTTGCATCGTCCAGGATGTATTTCTGTGAGAGTGGGTATCTTTCAAACTCATACCGGGATAGAAAAGCTAAGGTCTGCTTCCGATGGCTTTCTACTCCTGTTCATTTCTTTAATGGTCTTGCTTTTGATGGGGGAGGAGGAAAGAATGTAAATACTTGTCTAAGAATATTGTGGTGAAGAACCTTTGGAAAGCTTTATTGACAAGCTCCACCTCAGTTACAAATGAAGGGAAAGGCAAAGGGTTTGTCAAGGCTTTTTTTTTTTTTGCGGTACGCGGGCCTCTCACTGTTGAGGCCTCTCCCGCTGCGGAGCACGGGCTCCGGACGCGCAGGCTCAGCGGCCATGGCTCACGGGCCCAGCCGCTCCTCGCGGCATATGGGAACTTCCCGGACCGGGGCACGAGCCCGTGGCCCCTGCATCGGCAGGCGGACTCTCAGCCACTGCGCCACCAGGGAAGCCCTAGGCAGTTTTTTATTGGGGTCTCCTAGCAGGTTATTCTGGTCAACGTCCAGAATGGATCAAGAACATGAGGGATTCAGAGCCACTAAAATTCTGTGCTCCATTTACCACACTCAATGGCTGTGGTGGGTAGGGGATTAGAGACTCAGGAAGGTGAGCAATTTCTTAGGTGATCACGAAGAACTTTCATTTTGGCCAAAAGACTTTTTCTAGGGGAGTCAGTGGTATAGGAAGAAACTCAGCCCTACATTTTTGAACTTTTTCACAGAGTTATTTCTTGTATAGAACAAATATACATATTGTGCTCAGTTTTACCTGTTAACAATAACAGTTCATACCTCTTGGTGATATCTCGGCGAACTAGATCCAAAGTGGTGAGAAAATAAAATGATGGTAATAGTCATAAAATCATATAACTTAAGATCTGAAAGGGACCTTTAACACCATCAAAGTATAGAAAGTAAATAAATAAGAAACGAGTTTCTTCCCAGGAAACAAGCAAAACACATTTTTTGCCCCATTTTAGCTTCTATTTAAAACAGTGTCTAAGTTTCTTAATTCTTTGTAGGCGGCTTGTTCTGCATTGCCATTGACTCCAAGGAAATAAAGGACAATTGTAAGATAATTGAAACCTATTCTTCAAAAATTCTCTGAAGTGAATACCCTGTCATTGCAATTCAGAGGTGGGTCTGGACCTGGCCCGACTTTCCATGTGGATGATACTACGTCTTGGAAGTTACCCTTAGGAAACCAAGTATTCTCTAATCATTCTGGATATACACGTCTAGTACCATGTGGATTTGGAGTGGAGGTGGGGAGGTGTTTATCATTGAGGCATATATTTACACTGATGGTGACATTTTGGTATATTTAAGTTGAAGGGGGTATTCAGCCCAAAATATCATCTGAGACAGGTCAGATTTGCTGACTACATTAAAATGTACCCTGAATTTGATTTAGTCAGATGTGATGAGGCCAACAGATCAGGAGACAACTGCCATGAAGGAAGAAGCTTTTACTTCCAGTTGCCTAGAAACAGGAAGCATGGCATACAGGGCCACATGGGGAAGCGCCGGGGTCAGTCAGGAGGCAGAGGGGTGAGGGGAAAGCATGACCACAAGCCTTTATTTTGGTTTCTGCGGGAAAGGCAAGGCAGGGTGGGGTAAGCACCTTAGGATTGGCTTGTTTGAATAATTTCAGTGGGCTCTAGGCTATAGGGATGATCTCTAGTTGTCTGGTACTTGGACTGGGATGATTTAGAACAGGGGAAATATTGGTTTGGTGTTTGAGATTTAGTTAAAAGAAGTGTTTAGGGTTGGATCTGTTGGTTTGCATATCAAAGTTGCACTCCCAGGCAAATTGTTTGCTACCTCTAGGAATTAGCTAACCCTGGGAGGAGCAGTCCCTCCTCTGGTCCACAGGTTCCCCAAGATGCCAAAGTGTCATAAAATATAGAAAAAATATATGATTAATACACTGGCTCTACTTCTATCCTACAGCCTGTCCTGTAGGACCGACCTGCAATCAAAGGTGAGATTTTGAGGTTGATGGCATGTTGGTCTTCCTCTCCTAAGGGGAAGTGGGGCCTTGACAACAGATGGGAGCTTATTTTAAATGTTTGGCCAAGTAACCCTCAAGGAAGCATAATAATAATGATAATTACTATTTATTGATCTGTTACTCTGTGCCAGGTACTATGTTATGCACTTGGCATATATTATTTATTTCTTTTTTCAAACGTAGGTACTGTTTTCTCCATTGTAATATGAATAAACCAAAAGCTTAGAGAGGTTTAGCAACTTGTCTATGGTTTCTTCATCAATAGAAAGCAGAGCAGGTATTCTAATCCACCTCAGACCACAGAGGTTAAGGTTTGTGCTCTTAACCTCTACACCCAGACTCTGAGATTTCACAGAGTAGTAAAAAAGAAACAACGGCAAAGATGAAGAGCCTGACAGAGGGTTGGTAATATTTTAGTTTTGCAAAGCAAGATCATTTAAAAAGGAGGGCAGTGTTATTATATTATTCCAACAAAAGAAGAAAACAGAAGTGAGAAACACGTAATCTCAGAATACAAGGTCACTGTTTCCATGGAAATACAACAAGTCCCCTACATATGGATGAGTTACGTTCCGAGAGCACGTCCGTAAGTTCAATTTGTTCGTAAGTCAAACAAAGTTAGCCTAGGTACCCAACTAACACAATCGGCTATATACCACTGCTTCTACATTTGCTTCCAGACAACCTGGGCTTGAAATAAAGATACTGTACTACTGTACTCTATACAGTACTGTACAGTAAATTATACAAAACACAGCCACTTGTAGAGGATGCATGCCCGTGACAATGTACTCCAGACACGTGAACTTACGTAACTGGACATGCGAACTCACGTTCACATCTTTGAAATTTTGCAACTTGAAGGTTTGTATGTAGGGAACTTACTGTAAATACAGTTTTATGAAAACTCAGTGTAGTATCTTCGTTTTCCTCCTGTTACTGTGGGCAGTGTCTGATGGGCAGGGTTTGGGATTGGTGTGGGACAACACAACAGTACTGAATAGTGATGAGGGGCCCTGGTGGCTACTGGCACTGCTCAGGATCTGGTGTCAGACCCTGCAGGAGGTCATCCCCCAGTGTGGTGAAGAGGGCATGAGGTTAAAGAGGCAGATGAGAGCTATACAGCTCTTTCTAGAAACACCAATTTCAGAAGCTCAAAGGATGAAACAGATTTAAGGCAAATACAAAGAGAAGGGGATGGATTTGGTATCTTGTTTGAATGAAAGACAACAGGAAAAATGGTTTGTTCATAAGATAAAATTTAGCAAAGCTGAAGAGGACAAAGGTGAGGGATGATTGAATAAGGGCACAGGAACTTTTTGCAAAGATGACTGGTGACCAAATGTACTACATCGTCATTAAGGACAGAAAGGGGACACTGGCTAAAATAGCAGCAGGAGGAAGGTAATAAATCAGATGGAAGGAACACATGATGGCTGTAAGTTTCCTAAAATATTGGAATTAAGAGTAAGATGCCCTGTTCCAACCCTTAGGCCCATTAATTCTTCACTGTTGACCAATACGAACAATGGAATTCATTTTTCTGTTCCTTTCATTTCTGTTTAGAGCTGAAATGAGTTCTAGGATGGGTCTTTTCCACTTGCCACTTTGCATTTTTCACTCTGATAAGATATTTTTACTATTTTCTTTTAAAGCTATTGTTGGAGGAGACCATTGAGAGGACATGTTTGCTGGCAAGCTGAACCCAAGATACTCCTCACTCCCTTCCCTGTCCTTGGAATGTATACTCTGCCCACCATTCCCACAGTGGGAACATAGCCTTGAGAGAGTAAGGTATTGTCAAGCCCATCTGACTATGTATATGACTGAACCCTGTTAAGGCCTCTATATAAACTTTTAAGATGCTGGTGGGTGGATATGGAGAGCTAGTCATCTTGCAGCTCCCCAAGACAAGCCTTGTAATTAAGTTCCCTTGCCTATTTAAACAGCCACCTACCAACCTGGAGTGGGCTGCCTCTTTCTTCAGTCTCTCCTTGCCTTCTGTGTATGTGGCCAGTTTGAAAAACAGCAGCTATCAAGGTTGAAATAAGGAACTTTCTTTTTTAAAGTTGGGAAAGACAAGGTAGATAGATGGGGGAGATATCCTACCTAGGTCTCCATTTGGCCTTTAGAAATGACAGCAATACTATGTCTATATACACATAGAGCAATGTTACCTGTGACTGTGATATAATGCCCAGGAGTTTATAACTCAGCAATTCAGGACACAGCTTGCATGGAGGGGGAGTATGAACATTGTGATAAGGGCCCAGTAAAGTCAAACATAGTGTGTGATAGTCTGGCACTCAGGAGACCTGAGTTCTTGTTTTCGCTTTTTCCCTATCAGTTTTGGAAACGTTAGTTTTCTCTCTGTCTATTTACACCTTTGCACTTATCTTGTTACCCACTAGCAAGCTATGGTTATTATAAAAGAAATGGCAGATATGTCCCAGGCTTCTTGCATAATTTGGAGCATGATTTTACCAGGTCATTTATCTTTATAACAACCCGGCAAGGGAGATATTGTTTTCTATATTTCATAGTTGAGGAATCAGAGACCCAGAAAGGTTAGGTGACTTGCCCAAAGCTGCACAGTAGTGGAGATGAGATTGAAACCCAAGGCTTTGTTCTGGTACCCTACACAAGGGCTTCTCCAACTGTAATGTACATATGGGCTACCCGGGGACCTCCTTAAGCTGCAAATTCTGGCTCAGTAGGTCTAGACCTGGCCTGAAATTCTGCTCTTCTAACATGCTCCCAGGTATTACCCTTGCTATTGGTCCTTGGACCACACTTTGAGTAGCAAGGTATTACGTACCCATCGTTGACAAATATGGTGGAAGTCTGAAGTTGTGTTCTTCCTGAATTTAGGGGAAAGTATTCATTCAGTCTTTCACCATGAAGTACGATGTTGGCTATAGGTTTTTGCAAATGTCTTCTATCAAGTTAAGGAAGTTCTTTTCTGTTCACAGTTTGCTGAGAGTTTTTATCATGAAGAGATGTTGAATTTTGTCAAATACTTTTTCTGCATGAATTGATATAAGGAATAAACAAACAAAACAAAATGAAAACAAACTCCTAGATATACAGAACAAATGGATGGTTGCCAGAAGAGGGGCAGGGCAGAAACAGGTAAAGGGAACAAGAGGTACAAAACTCCAGTTATAAAATAAATAAGCCACAGGAATATAATATACAGCATAAAAAATATGGTCAAAAATATGGTAATAACTTTGTATTAATACAGATGACTACTAGACTTATCATGGTGCTCATTTCATAATGTATGCAAATGTCAAATCACAATTAGCGTATCTAAAGCTAACACAATATTGAACATCTACTGTATTTCAATTAAAGAAAGTGACCAAAAGCACAGAGTTCCCGTATATCCCTTTTCCGCACACATCCTCCCCTATAGACATCCTGCACCACAGTGGTACATAGGTTAAAATTTATGACAATATATTGACATATCACTATCACCCAAAGTCCATAGTTTACACTAGGGTTCACTCTTGGTGTTGTATATTCTATGAGTTTTGACAAATTACCTTTTAAAATATTATCTATGTGTTTTATATTTATTAAAAAATATTAAAAATACTTTTATCAATTTGATATTGCTATCTCATATTTTTAAACTTACATTTCAATTTTTACTTAGGAGATTCTTATATACTCAATTGTATTGTTTATGTTTATTTACTTTGCCCATGATATTAACATGCTTTGCATATGTTATTCATTTGTAAAAGATTTTTATATATTAAGGCTTATAAGTAATACATAAAATTTTATTTTGTTAAATATATTAATTTACTGAAATCTCTTAATAGATTCAATAGTCTTTCTATTGATTTATAAAGCTTCCTTCTGATCATCTTGTCATCTTCAAACAAGGACACTTCTTCTTATTCTTTTCCTTTGCAACGTGTATATATATCTTGTCTTTTTGCATTGGCCAAGATTTCCAGAACACTGTTAAAAATAGCAATGATAGTGAGCATCTCCTATTTCTGTCTTTAATTACCAAGGGTCCAATGTTTTGCCATTTAGAATCATCTTTATCACTAGCTCCTAAAATAAACTTTTAACATGAGAATGCTCTTTTCTATTTCTTGGTTACAATGAGTTCTTATCAGCAATGACTGACTCCTGATTTCAGTCAGAATAGCACTAATCTTTGACTCTGATAACTTTCAGTACCTAGACGCCAGGATGGGACCTCAAACTGTTAAGCTTAATTTTCTAAGCATGTCTCAGAATTCTTTCTGACAGCAGCCATTACCTTGGTGTCTCTCTCTGATACTTTTTTACTCAGCAGTATATCCAGACCACAAAAATCAATCTAGACTTTAGCTGCTGAAAGTTCTACAGTCACCATAGGCTCCAGAGAAAACTAAGACCCTCAATAATCAGAGGTTTCTACAATTTCCATCATTTGGTAACACCAAGTATCCTGTTTTTATCCTCATTCCTTGGATTATGAATCCCTCAGAGCAACCATTCCAGTCTTTCTGCTTTTCAGCACCCAAGTGCCACCCTTCTCCTCACTCCCACTCTACCTGGGAACTGCTGATATTAGTTGTTTTAGAAATCCTGTGGCCATGTAAATTCTCTCTGATTCTAATTCACCTGGAATCGAAGTTTTGCAAAGGAATTAGAAAAACTGGAGGTGGGGAAGCAGGTAAGCCATTTGATTATCTCAAAAAACATCACTTGTACCTAGAGGGACAAGTCCTCAGAATTATGGAAATTGCTTTGCTGAGCAAGGGGTTGAGGGTGGAGGAATGGTCAGCGTAGCTTCCAACCTTTCAGATGAAGAGGTTTGCTCTTTTTCTTGAAAGACATTATAACAGAGTGGGTACAAGCAGAGATCTAAATCCTGAAAATATGTATTTGAATTCTGGCTCCAACATTGTTTTTGTATTTTATTTTATTTATTTTTTTATACAGCAGGTTCTTATTAGTTATCTATTTTATACATATTAGTGTATATATGTCAATCCCAGTCTGGCTCCAACACTTTTAACCCTTTGGTCTTGCGTAAGTTACTTAAGTTCTCTATATCTCAATTTTTTTCAGATATAAAATGGGGATTAAAATATCTTGTAGGATTCCTTTGAGGGTTAAATGAGTGTAAATACACACATAAACACACACACACTCACGTATCTCTCTATCTTTCTGTCTCTATCTATCTAAACAGGTAGATATATAGATATATAGTATTTAAAACAAGCATGTGGCACACAGTAAGCTATCATTATTGAGGTGAAACATGGTAGTCCTCTATTTATTATTCTTAATCCAACTCCTTTGACCTTTTAGGAGAAAAATATCCCCAATTACTAGTATAAACTGTCACTTTTAGGTCTTAGTTGTGGTGTGAATTTTTATGTTCCTAAAAGTACTTTATTTTTTAATAGATATAAAATACTCTAGATGCATTTTAGCATTAAGATAGGAGAGATTATTAGAATCTGATAGGCAATGTCTTTGAAAAACCTGCTTCCGATCTTGGGATGTGGGGATAAAGTAAAGAGGATTAAAAATAAGATAGATTTGGTGATTCTATTGAACTTGTCATTTAGATAAACACAATATTAGGAATTCAAAAGATACTATAATGGATATATTACCACCTAATTAATACTTTTGCATGTATGACTACTCTCAGTAGCACTTATTGTTTTAAGATTCAGCCTAAATTTTTGGTGCAGTAGACCAAAACATCTGCCTGATATCAAAACAAATATTTTTGTGTTAAATTGAACATAGAACAGAATCATATTCACTGGCAGATGATACCCCCAGTACCAGATTTAGTGGCTGGCTGTTCTAGTACAGTATCTTCTTCAACTACAAGCAAGTGCAAATACATATCATTTGCATATGTCATTGTACATTCACCAGAATGTACTAGTTACTAGTTACTAGTAACTAGTGTGATTAAAGCTAAGGATTCAGGTTATTGATAAAGGGGATTTATTATCTCATTGCCAGCATTACCAACTCAGTCTAAAGCCTTACTGCTTTTTCTTTTTAATATTTATTTATGTATTTATCTATTATGGCTGTGCCAGGTCTTCGTTGAGGCATGCAGGATCTCCACTGCGGCATGGGGGCTTCTTAGTTGCGGCATGTGGACTCTTGGTTGCAGCATGCATGTGGGATCTAGTTCCCCAACGAGGGATCAAACCCGGGGCCCCTGCATTGGGAGTGCGGAGTCTTACCCACTGGACCACCAGGGAAGTCCCCAAAGCCTTGTTACTTAAAGCTTGGTCTGCAGGCCAGGAGCTTTGGCGGAGTCTTACCCACTGGACCACCAGGGAAGTCCCCAAAGCCTTGCTACTTAAAGCTTGGTCTGCAGGTCAGGAGCTTTGACAGCTATTTGGGACTTGTCAAAAAAGTGATATCTAAGACCCCAAAAAAGACTTGCTGAATCAAATCAAATTAACAAGACCCCTAGATGACTCACACGTACATTACATTTTGAGAACCACTGGTCTAGTGCAGTCGCTCTTGAACTTTTCTGTAGAATTGAATTGTCTAGTAACTCTGCCCAGCCATCCATACCAAGTAAACCAGAATCTCTGAAGGTCACACCCAAGGCCTCAGCATCTCTGAAAACTCCCCCATGTGATTCCAAATGTGCAGCCAAGTTTGAGATCCAGTGGTCTAGAGCCAGCTGAGAAATCTTCAAAGAGGACCCCTTCCCAACCCTGTGGCTTTTTATAAGCCTCCAATTTCAAATTGGAGCTTGGGAGCAACAGCAATGTCTTCATCTGAGCTGGGAGCCCCCGAGACTAGAGAAAGGAGGTTGCATTCTCTATGGAACTTAAGACTCAGGTTCCCCAGAAACTCAAGCTTTCAACTCTATATTCTCTATGACTTTCAAGAGCTCGTAAGATAGGGTTAGTTAGGGGTAGTGTCTCCTCTAATGTGATTTGTGCTTTACAGTTTCTAGTGAATGTTACTCAAGGTAGAAGAGTGACTAGCAAGGTAATTACCATACTGTACAGGGTATCCTGTGTCTCTCACTGTAACCCTTCTTATTTTCATTTACAGTGATGGCAGCCCAGAGTCACTGGAAATCACCATGGGAGCCATCTACAGGGAGAGCCTTCACTCTCAGTAATCAGTCTGGAGGCTTTGGCTCAGCACCTGGGTGATGGGGCTTCATCGTAAAGAGCACCACTGGTGCTGCTTTGAGAAAGACCTGTGCCCACAAAGTTCCCCAAGTTAATTTTCTCCCTGCTGTGGAACTGCCTTCATTTGCATTGACTTTCAATGACCTACCTTCAGGCAAACACCTGCCTGTAATAAGAGGTGTGGTTTAAAATAGAACAGTGTATTTAATGAATAACAATTTCCACGTATGAACATCTACAAGCTTGTGGCCCTGGATCAACCAGGCTGTAGGTAGGAGACTGGCATTGATTAGGAGTAGGTAGAAGAGGTAGTGTGAATGACAATGGGGCACTGCTCAAAACCTTGCAGACTTTCTGCCTGAAACCTCCCTTCTTCATTTCATTAATGTGATTATAACCTTTTCATTTTTTCTTCTATATAGTCACTTGTGACTTGGATCATTATTCCCATGCCCTTTGCAACAGAGGAGACTGACTTGAGGTGAGAGGGAAACAGCAGGAGAACATGAACTTGTAAAGATTCAACTTTCATGGCAGCCTTGCAGCTTGAAAACAGACATAGAAAAATAGAGACAATATCGTGAATAAGCAAAGGTATTGTTGATTCGCGTTTTTGCAAATAATTGCCTGGGATGCAAGCAATTTTTAACGTAGAAAAATAACCTTAGGGGCTTGGGGAATAAAAGCGAGCCACCTGAGATATTTAAGTTTAGGAAAAACAACTATTTGGCATGCAGAGTGGCTACCTTTTCTGCTGTATTTTAATGTATGCAAATGTAGCTTGTATTGTAACAATAATCTCATGGCAAGTCCGAATGAAGCCAATGTAGGTGGCTCTTGGATGCAATTTTGATTTGAAATTACTCTTGGAAAATTTAGTGCATAGTGTGGAGGCAGCATACAGATAGTGCAGGGAGAGAATATTGATTCTTTTAATACTCATTTTATTTTATTTTTTTACATCGTTATTGGAGTATAATTGCTTTACAATGGTGTGTTAGTTTCTGCTTTAAAACAAAGTGAATCAGTTATACATATACATATATTCCCATATCTCTTCCCTCTTGCGTCTCCCTCCCTCCCACCCTCCCTATCCCACCCCTCCAGGTGGTCACAAAGCACCGAGCTGATCTCCCTGTGCTATGCGGCTGCTTCCCACTAGCTATCTACCTTACATTTGGTAGTGTATATATGTTCATGCCTCTCTCTCGCTTTGTCACAGCTTATATCCTCAAGTCCATTCTCTAGTAGGTCTGTGTCTTTATTCCTGTCATACCCCTAGGTTCTTCATGACATTTTATTTTTCTTAGATTCCATATATATGTGTTAGCATACGGTATTTTTCTTTCTCTTTCTGACTAACTTCACTCTGTATGACAGACTCCAGGTCTATCCACCTCATTACAAATAGCTCAATTTCGTTTCTTTTTATGGCTGAGTAATATTCCATTGTATATATGTGCCACATCTTCTTTATCCATTCATCCGATGATGGACACTTAGGTTGTTTCCATCTCCAGGCTATTGTAAATAGAGCTGCAATGAATACTTTCGTACATGACTCTTTTTGAATTATGGTTTTCTCAGGGTATATGCCCAGTAGTGGGATTGCTGGGTCATATGGTAGTTCTATTTGTAGTTTTTTAAGGAACCTCCATACTGTTCTCCACAGTGGCTGTATCAATTTACATTCCCACGAACAGTGCAAGAGGGTTCCCTTTTCTCCACACCCTCTCCAGCATTTATTGTTTCTAGATTTTTTTGATGATGGCCATTCTGGCTGGTGTGAGATGATATCATTGTAGTTTTGATTTGCATTTCTCTAATGATTAATGATGTTGAGCATTCTTTCATGTGTTTGTTGGCAGTCTGTATATCTTCTTTGGAGAAATGTCTATTTAGGTCTTCTGCCCATTTTTAGATTGGGTTGTTTGTTTTTTTCTTATTGAGTTGCATGAGCTACTTATAAATTTTGGAGATTAATACTTTGTCAGTTGCTTCATTTGCAAATATTTTCTCCCATTCTGAGGGTTGTCTTTTGGCATTGTTTATGCTTTCCTTTGCTGTGCAAAAGCTTTGAAGTTTCATTAGGTCCCATTTGTTTATTTTTGTTTTTATTTCCATTTCTCTAGGAGGTGGGTCAAAAAGGATCTTGCTGTGATTTATGTCAAAGAGTGTTCTGCCTATGTTTTCCTCTAAGAGTTTGATAGTTTCTGGCCTTACATTTAGGTCTTTAATCCATTTTGAGCTTATTTTTGTGTATGGTGTTAGGGAGTGATCTAATTTCATACTTTTACATGTACCTGTCCAGTTTTCCCAGCACCATTTATTGAAGAGGCTGTTCTTTCTCCACTGTACATTTCTGCCTCCTTTATCAAAGATAAGGTGACCTTTATCAAAGATAAGGTGACCATGTGTGCGTGGGTTTATCTCTGGGCTTTCTATTCTGTTCCATTGATCTATCTTTCTGTTTTTGTGCCAGTACCATACTGTCTTGATTACTGCAGCTTTGTAGTATAGTCTGAAGTCAGGGAGCCTGATTCCTTCAGCTCTGTTTTTCGTTCTAAAGATTGCTTTAGCTATTCGGGGTCTTTTGTGTTTCCATACAAATAGTGAATTTTTTTGTTTTAGTTCTGTGAAAAATACCAGTGGTAATTTGATAGGGATTGCATTGAATCTGTAGATTGCTTTGGGTAGTAGAGTCATTTTCATAATGTTGATTCTTCCAATCCAAGAACATGGTATATCTCTCCATCTATTTGTATCATCTTTAATTTCTTTCATCAGTGTCTTATAATTTTTTGAATACAGGTCTTTTGTCTCCTTAGGTAGGTTTATTCCTAGATATTTTATTCTTTTTGTTGCAATGGTAAATGGGAGTGTTTTCTTGATTTCACTTTCAGATTTTTCATCGTTAGTGTATAGGAATGCCAGAGATTTCTGTGCATTAATTTTGTATCCTGCTACTTTACCAAATTCATTGATTAGCTCTAGTAGTTTTCTGGTAGCATCTTTAGGATTCTCTATGTATAGTATCATGTCATGTGCAAACAGTGTCAGCTTTACTTTTTCTTTTCCGATTTGGATTCCTTTTATTTCCTTTTCTTCTCTGATTGCTGTGGCTAAAACTTCCAAAACTATGTTGGATAAGAGTGGTGAGAGTGGACAACCTTGTCTTGTTCCTGATCTTAGTGGAAATGCTTTCAGTTTTTCACCATTGAGGATGATGTTGGCTGTGGTTTGTCATATATGGCTTTTATTATGTTGAGGAAAGTTCCCTCTATGCCTACTTTCTGCAGGGTTTTTATCACAAATGTGTGTTGAATTTTGTCAAAAGCTTTCTGTGCATCTATTGAGATGATCATATGGTTTTTCTCTTTCACTTTGTTAATATGGTTTATCACTTTGATTGATCTGCATATATTAAAGAATCCTTGCATTCCTGGAATAAAGCCCACTTGATCATGGTGTATGATCCTTTTAATGTGCTGTTGGATTCTGTTTGCTAGTATTTTGTTGAGGATTTTTGCATCTACGTTCATCAGTGATATTGGCCTGTAGTATTCTTTCTTTGTGACATCATTGTCTGGTTTTGGTATCAGGGTGACGCTGGCCTCGTAGAATGAGTTTGGGAGTTTTCCTCCCTCTGCTATATTTTGGAAGAGTTTGAGAAGGATAGGTGTTAGCTCTTCTCTAAATGTTTGATAGAATTTGCCTGTGAGGTCATGTGGGCCTGGGCTTTTGTTTGTTGGAAGATTTTTAATCACAGTTTCAATTTCAGTGCTTGTGATTGGTCTGCTCATATTTTCCATTTCTTCCTGATTCAGTCTTGGCAGGTTGTACATTTCTAAGAATTTGTCCATTTCTTCCAGGTTGTCCATTTGATTGGCATAGAGTTGCTTGTAGTAGTCTCTCATGATCTTTTGTATTTCTGCAGTGTCAGTTGTTATTTCTCCGTTTTCATTTCTAATTCTATTGATTTGAGTCTTCTCCCTTTTTTTCTTGATGAGTCTGGCTAATGGTTTATCAATTTTGTTTATCTTCTCAAAGAACCAGCTTTTAGTTTTATTGATCTTTGCTATCGTTTCCTTCATTTCTTTTTCATTAATTTCTGATCTGATCTTTATGATTTCTTTCCTTCTGTTAACTTTGGGATTTTTTTTTCTTCTTTCTCTAATTACTTTAGGTGCAAAGTTAGGTTGTTTATTCGAGATGTTTCCTGTTTCTTAAGGTAGGATTGTATTGCTATAAACTTCCCTCTTAGAACTGCTTTTGCTGCATCCCATAGATTTTGGGTCGTCGTGTCTCCATTGTCATTTGTTTCTAGGGATTTTTTGATTTCCTCTTTGATTTCTTCAGTGATCACTTCTTTATTAAGTAGTGTATTGTTTAGCCTCCATGTGTTTTTATTTTTTACAGATCTTTTCCTGTAATTGATATCTAGTCTCATAGCATTGTGGTCGGAAAAGATACTTGATACAAATTCAATTTTCTTAAATTTACCAAGGCTTGATTTGTGACCCAAGATATGATCTATCCTGGAGAATGTTCCATGAGCACTTGAGAAAAATGTGTATTCTGTTGTTTTTGGATGGAGTGTCCTATAAATATCAGTTAAGTCCATGTTGTTTAATGTATCATTTAAAGCTTGTGTTTCCTTATTTATTTTCATTTTGGATGATCTGTCCATTGGTGAAAGTGGGGTGTTAAAGTCCCCTGCTATGAATGTGTTACTGCTGATTTCCCCTTTTATGGTTGTTAGTAATTGCCTTATGTATTGAGGTGCTCCTATGTTGGGTGCATAAATATTTACAATTGTTATATCTTCTTCTTGGTTCGATCCCTTGGTCATTATGTAGTGTCCTTCTTTGTCCCTTCTAATATTCTTTGTTTTAAAGTCTATTTTTTCTGATATGAGAATTGCTACTCCAGCTTTCTTTTGGTTTCCATTTGCATGAAATATCTTTTTCCATCCCCTTACTTTCAGTCTGTATGTGTCTCTAGGTCTGAAGAGGGACTCTTGTAGGCAGCAAATATATGGGTCTTGTTTTTGTATCCATTTAGCTAATCTGTGTCTTTTGATGGGAGCATTTATTCCATTTACATTTAAGGTAATTATCAATATGTATGTTCCTATTCCCATTTTTAAAATTGTTTTGGGTTCGTTATTGTAGGTCTTTTCCTTCTCTTGTGTTTCTTGCCAAGAGAAGTTCCTTTAGCAGTTGTTGTAAAGATGGTTTGGTGGTGCTGAACTCTGTCAGCTTTTGCTTGTCTGTAAAGGTTTTAATTTCTCCATCAAATCTGAATGAGATCTTTGCTGGGTAGAGTAATCTTGGTTGCAGGTTTTTCTCCTTCATCACTTTAAGTATGTCCTGCCAGTCCCTTCTGGCTTGCAGAGTTTCTGCTGAAAGATCAGCTGTTAACTTTATGGGGATTCCCTTGGGTGTTATTTGTTGTTTTTCCCTTGCTGCTTTTAGTATGTTTTCTTTGTATTTAATTTTTGACAGTTTGATTAATATGTGTCTTGGCATATTTCTCCTTAGATTTATCCTGTATGGGACTCTCTGTGCTTCCTGGACTTGATTAACTATTTCCTTTCCCATATTAGGGAAGTTTTCAACTATAATCTCTTCAAATATTTTCTCAGTCCCTTTCTTTTTCTCTTCTTCTTCTGGAACCACTATAATTCGAATGTTGGTGCATTTAATGTTATCCCAGTGGTCTCTGAGACTGTCCTCAGTTCTTTTCATTCTTTTTTCTTTATTCTGCTCTGCAGTAGTTATTTCCACTATTTTATCTTCCAGGTCACTTATCCGTTCTTCTGCCTCAGTTATTCTGCTATTGATCCCATCTAGAGTATGTTTAATGTCATTTACTGTGTTGTTCATCATTGTTTGTTTCATCTTTAGTTCTTCTAGATCCTTGTTAAATGTTTCTTGCATTTTCTCTATTCTATTTCCAAGATTCTGGATCATCTTTACTATCATTAATCTGAATTCTTTTTCAGGTAGACTGCCTATTTCCTCTTCATTTGTTAGGTCTGGTGGGTTTTTATGTTGCTCCTTCATCTGCTGTGTGTTTTTCTGTCTTCTCATTTTGCTTATCTTACTGTGTTTGGGGTCTCCTTTTTGCAGGCTGCAAGTTCGTAGTTCCCGTTGTTTTTGGTGTCTGTCCCCAGTGGCTAAGGTTGGTTCAGTGGGTTGTGTAGGCTTCCTGGTGGAGGGGACTAGTGCCTGTGTTCTGATGGATGAAGCTGGATCTTGTCTTTCTGGTGGGCAGGTCCACGTCTGGTGGTGTGTTTTGGGGTGTCTGTGGCCTTATTATGATTTTAGGCAGCCTCTCTGCTAATGGGTGGGGTTGTGTTCCTGTCTTGCTAGTTGTTTGGCATAGGGTGTCCAGCACTGTAGCTTGCTTGTCGTTGAGTGAAGCTGGGTGCTGGTGTTGAGATGGAGATCTCTGGGAGATTTTCGCCATTTGATATCATGTGGAGATGGGAGGTCTCTTGTGTACCAGTGTCCTAAAGTTGGCTCTCCCACCTCAAAGGCACAGCACTGACTCCTGGCTGCAGCACCAAGAGCCTTTCATCCACACGGCTCAGAATAAAAGGGAGATAAAGTACAGAGGAAGAATTAGTAGAAGTAGAAAGAAAGAAAGAAAGAAAAAGCGAGGGAGGAGGGAAGGAAGGAAGGAGGGAAGGAAGAAAAAAGAAAGAAAGAACATAAAGTAAAATAAAATAAAGTAAGATAAAATATAATAAAGTTATTAAAATAAAAAAATAATTATTAAGAAATAAAGAAAAAAATTTAAAAAAAAACAAAACGGACGGATAGAACCCTAGGACAAATGGTGGAAGCAAAGCTATACAGACAAAATCTCACACAGAAGCATACACATACACACAAAAAGAGGAAAAGGGGGAAAAAATCATAAATCTTGGTCTCAAAGTCCACCTCCTCAATTTGGGATGATTCATTGTCTATTCATGTATTCCACAGATGCAGAGTAGATCAAGATGATTGTGGAGCTTTAATCCGCTGCTTCTAAGGCTGCTGGTAGAGATTTCCCTTTCTCTTCATTGTTCTCTCAGCTCCTAGGGGCTCAGCTTTGGATTTGGCCCCGCCTCTGCGTGTGTGTCACCGGAGAGCGTATGTTCTTCGCTCAGACAGGACGGGGTTAAAGGAGCCGCTGATTCGGGAGCTCTGGCTCACTCAGGCTGGGGGGTGGGGGGAGGGAGGGAGGGGCACGGATTGCGGGGCGGGCCTGCGGCGGCAGAGGCCTGCGTGACGTTTCACCAGCCTGAGGCGCGCCGTGCGTTCTCCTGGGGGAAGTTGTTCCTGGATCCCGGAACCGTGGCAGTGGCGGGCTGCACAGGCTCCCCGGCGCGGGGGTGTGGATAGTGACCTGTGCTCGCAAACAGGCTCCTTGGTGGCGGCAGCAGCAGCCTTAGCGTCTCATGCCCGTCTCTGGGGGCCTTGCTTTTGGCCACGGCTCGCGCCCGTCCCTGGAACTCCCTTAAGCAGCGCTCTTAATCCCCTCGCCTCGTGCGCCAGGAAACAAAGAGGGAAGAAAAAGTCTCTTGCCTCTTCGGCAGGTGCAGACTTTTCCCCGGAGTCCTTCCCGGCTAGCCGTGGCGCACATCCCCTTCAGGCTGTGTGCACGCCGCCAGCCCCAGCCCTCTCCCGGCGCTCCGACCGAAGCCCGAGCCTCAGCTCCCAGCCCCGCCCGTCCCGGTGAGTGAGCAGACAAGCCTCTCGGCAGGTTAGTGCTGGTCGGCCCTGATCCTCTGTGCGGGAATCTCTCCGCTTTGCCCTCCGCATCTCTGTTGCTGTGCTCTCCCCCGCGGCTCCGAAGCCTTCCCCCTCCGCCACACGCAGTCGCCGCCTGCGAAGGGGCTTCCTAGTGTGTGGAAACCGTTCATCCTTCACAGCTCCCTCCCACTTGTGCCGGTTCCGTCCGTATCCTTTTGTCTCTGTTTATTCTTTCTTCGTTTGCCCTACCCAGGTACGTGGGGAGTTCCTTATCTTTTGGGACGTCTGAGGTCTTCTGCCAGCGTTCAGTAGGTGTTCTGTAGGAGTTGTTCCAGGTGTAGATGTATTTCTGGTGTATCTGTGGGGAGGAAGGTGATCTCCGCGTCTTACTCTTCCGCCATCTTCCTGGAAGCTCTATACTCATTTTAAAATAAAGTGTTGTATGCCAAATGATGTGATTAGGCAAACAATTAACATCGTAAAACTCTCCATAAGGTTTGCTTTTTATGTGTTTTGAACAAACATCAATATTGAATTGTATTGTTAGTCTACTATATGTTTATATATTTGGGCACTATTTAACTTAGGTATGAGGGGAGGAGGTAGAGCTCTTGATCTCTCAATTCAAAAATTTTTTTCTAGAACCATTAAGATTTGTTTCAATATAAGCCATAGATATCTATTGCTTTTTTTTCTTTAATTAATTAATTTATTTTATTTTTGGCTGCGTTGGGTCTTCGTTGTTGCGTGCGGGCTCTCTCTAGTTACGGCGAGTGGGGACTGCTCTTCTCTTCATTGCGGTGTACGGGCTTCTCATTGCGGTGGCTTCTGTTGTTGTGGAGCACGGGCTCTAGGCATGCGGGCTTCAGTAGTTGTGGCACACGGGTTCAGTAGTTGTGGCTCACGGGCTCTAGAGCCCAGGCTCAGCAGTTACGGTGCATGGACTTAGTTGCTCCGCGCCATGTGGGATCTTCCCGGACCAGGGCTCGAAGCCGTGTCCCCTGCATTGGCAGGCGGATTCTTAACCACTGCGCCTCCAGGGAAATCCTCTATTGCTTTTTAATTTGATCATTAACCCTTTTTGTGTATCTATAGTTGTAATCACACTGTAGAATTCCGGTTTACAGGGAGGTAGCAGTGGCTAAAACCTGCATATTCAGCTGAGATATTTTGATGTCATCACTCAGCAATTATTGAGTGTCCGTTGTATGTAGAATTCTTTAAGTTGTGGAAGAATCAGAAAAGTTATAGAAACCATGATTCTCAGCATGAGGGGAAAAGACAGGGAACTAATATTTATAACGTATCCACTCTCTACCAACCACTGGCTTATGAATATTAATAACATGAAAATGTTATTCCCCCCCAAAAAAAGCCATACGGCAAGCCCCTGAAACAGGTACTATCCCTGTTTACAGATGGGAAAAGTCAGTTGTTCAATATCATACAGCTTATTAGAGTTAAACCAGGATTCAAAGTCTGGTCTCTCTTATATCAAAACTTTGCCTTTTCCATTAGAAAGAGACATAGCATACATGTAGACATTTTGCCTTGATCACAACTTTTCTAGACCAATATATAAATGTTGATGGGATGCTAGAAAAATCAACCTGACCTAGAATTAATCCAGGAAGATTCTTGAAGAGGGTATTGCTCTTCTTGGAAAACATCTTATACGTTAAGTGTTACCATGGCCCTCCTCTGCCTGGTAATGTTGTTATTCTACCACTGTCTTCTGCCTTGTAGAATCTTGATGGTATTTTACTAGCAAAGCTGAAGTATGCCTATTTTCCTGAAGTTTTTGATGTGAAATAGCACTGTTTCTGACCGTTTCTGTGTGTCCATATTTTTCGATTTAGATTACAACTTTACAGAGTGTGGACGTTTAAAGTAGGTTATCTCCCGGTAATCAGTAAGAAATAGATTATTCACTCTTAAAGCAGAATGGGATAGTGTTGAACTGATTAACATCTATACCAGTGACTCCTTGGTATTATTATAACTCCTTCCTTTCTTGCAGAATTACCCACGTCAACAACTTTGATAGATTTATATACGCTGTGTAAATTATGTGGAATTCTTTTTTTTTTTCCTGCACTGTGCGATATGTGGAACTTCCCCAACCAGGGATCAAACCCATGCCCCCTGAAGCGGAAGCTTGGAGTCTCAATCACTGGATCACCAGGGAAGTCCTACGTGGTTTTCTTACAAATGCTAGTAAACCAACTTCTGGATGATCATTCTTATTACTTACTGTGTTTGCAGAGAACAGAGAAAAATAAGAAATCTTAGGGAGAGATTAAATTAACCTGAGTGAGAATTCCTATGCCGTGTTTTCTTCCAAGGCATCAGTTTCAAAATTATGCCACTGTTGTTTCAGGCTGGCACTACTGGGCCAGAATTCTGTTTAGTAAAATGAGTGGTAACACAATCGATACCGCAGGTTGTGCTACTTTCCTATATTCTTGTAATGCTTGTTTCCTATTAAATTAAATAATCCCATCTTTGGCTTCTATGAAATATTGAGTTTATTAAGGCAAGCTTGCTGTCCCTATTTAGGGCATGGTCTCCTGCTGGGCATGAATGAGAGGATTCTAAAGAAACCGATAGTTTGCCTCTTGTAGAACGATTTGGGGGTCTCTGAGCTCTTTGGATCATTGTCTACAACAACTAATCCAAAAATCAATACTGATATTATGATCTGAGAATGGCTTTATTGTAGTTTACATATTAAAACATAAGCTCCTGATTTTTTTCTTTAAAAAATAATATGCTGATTTATCCTTTTTGAATTCATGGCTTGGATCCTAATAGCACAAAATTATTTTAAAAATTCGATATTAAATGATCTCCTTTGAGTCAAATGAGAAATGAGTAACAAAGATATTGCTTAGAAAAGCTGCTAGCTTGGTACAATGGGAAGTGCTATTTAAGATGCTGTTGGCTAGAGGTGATCCATGAAATCATTTAGAGAACTCTTAGAAGCAAAGTTGAGTCTTAAAAGGACAAGGTATATCTCTCTAGTCTGGAGCCAGGCCATGACACCAAGAGCTAGAAAATCTAGGTTCTATCCATGATTCAGTTACTGTCTAATCATCAAAGCAAGTTATTAAGACCTTGTGCCATGTTCTATGGGAATGCTTACCTCCTAAATATGTGAATAAGCCAAGGATTAAGAAACTACTGCTTATAATTATGTCTTGGCATGTTATGTTTCCTGAAACTTTAATTATACCTGATTTCACATCTACCCTTTGAAATTACTGATAGTATTAGGCTCACTTTTTTTTTTTTTTTTTTTTTTTTTGCGGTACACGCGCCTCTCACTGTTGTGGCCTCTCCTGTTGCGGAGCACAGGCCCCGGACGCGCAGGCTCAGCGGCCATGGCTCACGGGCCCAGCCGCTCTGCGGCATGTGGGATCCTCCCGGACCGGGGCACGAACCCGTGTCCCCTGCATCTGCAGGCGGGCTCTCAACCACTGCACCACCAGGGGAGCCCTAGGCTCATATTTTTCATTGGCAGTTTTTGTTGTTGTTAAACATTACCTCTGCTTTTAAAATTTAGGATTATTCCATACTAGGGGAATGGATCACTCTTTCTACAGTTCCAGTGTATGACATTGTTCATAATGATATTAAAAGTTTTACCCTTTTTAGCTTCTCATTTTAAGCTTTGATAGAAGGTCACTATTTCTTCTCAACTATATTGCCCTGATTTGGCTTCTTTTTTCAAAATTTGTATTTTATGCTTTCTTTTCATGTTGGGATCCTCCCTATGTGATTTCATTTATTATGAAAATGTGTTAATCTATCAGGGCCTCCTTTTAGAGGAGTAAGACCCTGTAAAGGACATTTACAACTTTAAATATGATTTTATTTTATGATATTCAAATTATTTTAAAAACAAGATGGGAAATGAGAGGCGAGAGTAGACTTGTTTTGGAAAGGATGAAAAAGCAAAAGAAAACAAAGGAAAACAAAAGGAGAAGAGAGGGGGAGAGGCAAAGAAGCTTTGAAAACTTCATCTGTCTTTCTAAGGCAGGACCTGGCATCTTTGACATTCTTCTGCTCCGGAGTCCTGTGGGGAATTTCTGCTGTTCTTAGGCAGCCCACAGGGCTCGTGGATGTGCTCAGCCGTTGCATATGCTACAGAAGGTGGTAATATATTTAATGGCATGTGTCTAGTTAGTCACCAGTTACAATAAAAGGACATGAAGCAACACGCGTCTGTTGGGCCTCTCTGCTCTTTAGCAAGACTGCAGTCTTTCTTTCCAGGCTCAGGAGGATGACGTGGGTCAGGACTGTCTGGGCACTGTTCCCAAACTAGTTCTCTTTCCAGATTCCACCAACCTTGAGATGTTGGAAGAGAGAAGAATGTGCCTACGGAATGTGCCTGGCACATAGTAGGGATTCAAGAAATGTTTACTGAATGAATGAATAACTCAAGGGCTGTGAGATGAACATGGAGTTATCTGAATCCAGCTGGAGGCTCAGGAAGGCAACAGTCCTAGACCGTGGAGATACCAGAGTGAAGTCATATGGAGATTGGCTCTCAATTTAACCTCACAATCAGTTACATTAAAAAAAAAGATTAATAATTAACATGATATAAGTATCATTATATAATTAGCATGATATAAATATTGTGATATAAAATAACATGATATAAATAGATCTAAGGGTCCAGTTCAATGAGTTTTGACAATTGTATAGACTTTTGTAACCACTACCAGAAGAAGATATAATTCTAATCATTCCAGAAAGTTCCCACGGGCCCCTTTCTGCCTCTTTCTGCTCCCACCTCCACACCTACTTCTGTAGATTAATTTTGCCTCTATTTGGATTTCATGTAAATGGAACCTGGTTTCCGTTTCATAGAAATAGATGTGTGACTTCTTTCACTTAACAATGTTTTTGAAGTCCACCTATGTTGTTGTGTGTATTGTAGTCCTTTTTAAATTGTGAACATACAATAGCATTCTATTGTATGGATATACCTCATTTGGGTTGTTTTCAGGTTTTGGCTATTATGAGTAGACTTGCCATAAACACTAAAAATACCATCCCTAACCCCTGGCAACCACTAATCTGTTCTTCATTTCTATTATTTTGTCATTTTAAGAATGCTGTATAAGTGAAATCATGCAGTATGTAACCTTTTAGGATTGACTTTATTCACTCAACATAATGCTCTGAAGATCCAGTAGAGTCATTGCATGTATCAGTGATGTTCCTTTTCATTGCTGAATAGTAGTCCCTGGTGTGGATGTACCACAGTTTGTTTAACCATTCACCAGTTGAAGGACACCTGGGCTGATTCCAGTTTTTGGCTGTTATTAGTAAAGCTTCTACAAATATGTATGAGCTTAAGTTTTCATTTCTCTGGGATAACTGCCCAATTGCTGGGTCGTATGGTAGTTGCATTGCAAATGTAGTTTTGTAAGAAACTGCCAGACCATTTTTCAGAACAGTTGTACCATTTTGTATTCCTGCTAGCAACGTGTGAATAGTCCAGTTTTTCCACCTCCTTTTCAGCGCGTAGGGTTGTCATTATTTTTTATTTTAGCCAGTCTGATAAGCATGTAGTACTGGAAAAGGGTTCCCAAACCCAGTTTTAAAGTATGTGGAGGCTTCTCCACAACAACACCCTGCTGGTGTCCAAGAAATCAACTCAATTCTAAAGCTATCTACCGGAGATAGAATCAGATTCCACAGGAAAAGGGCTCAAGTCCCACAAGGTCACCCTCTACTTCAGACACCAGCCGCAAGTCCAGGTTGTTACCTCTATTTCTGGCTATAAATCAGAGTTCCCATGACCCCTCTTTGGGTTCGATTAATTTGCTAGAATGGTTCACAGACTCTGTAAAACCTATTTACTCACTAGATAACTGATTTTTTATAAAAAGATATTAAAGGACAGGAATCAGCAGCCAGACGAAGAGATTCATAGGGTGAGGTCTCAAACTAAGGAGCTTCTGTCCTCGTGGAACATGTGGCATGCAGAATTCTGGTTCGGCTGTGTAGAAGCTCTCCAAGAAAGGCCAAAGATCTGTCCTTTTGGGTTTTTATGGAGGCTTCGTTAGATAGTCATGATTGATCAAGTTATTGGTCAACGCGATCGATACAACCTCCAGCCCCTCTCCCCTACCTGAGAATCGGGTGAGACCGAAATTGCCAACCCTCTAATCACATGGTTGATTCTCTTGCAACCAGCCCCCCACCTTTGGGTGGGGAACTGAGGACAAGAGACCAACTATTATTCCATTGCTCTGATCACTGGGGAGATTTCAAGGATTTTGTAAGCTGTGAGCCAGGAACTGTGAAAGAAGATCAAATATATATTTTTCCTATAAATCACAATATTGCAGTAGTGATACTTCATTGTGGTTTTAATTTGCACTTCCCTAATGGCTAATGATGTTGAACTTCTTTTCATGTGTTTCTTTCCCACAAATTTTTTCTCTTCCATGAAGTGTTTGTTCATGTCTTTAGCTCATTTTTTGATTGGATTTTTTTTTTACTGTTGAGTTTTGAGGGTTCCTTGTGTATTTTAGATACTAGTTCTTTGTAGGATTTGTGTTTTGCAAATATTTTCTCCCAATTTGCAGCTTGTCTTTTTTATCTTCTTAACAGGGACTTTCACAGAGCAAAAGTTTTAAATTTTGATGAGGTCTAACATAAATTTTTCCTTTCGGGGATCATGGCTTGGTGTTAAGTTTAAGAATTCTTTGACTAGACCTAGATCCTGAATATTTTATCCTATGTTTTTTCTAAAGTTTTACAGTTTTATATTATACATTTAATCTGGGATCCCTTTTGAGTTAATTTTCATAATGTGTAAGGTTTAGGTTGAGTTCTTTCTTTTTCTTTGTCTATAGATGTCAAATTGTGCTACCATAATTTTGTTAAAAGGCAAGACTTCTTCCATTGAATTGCTTTTGCATCTTTGTCAAAAATCAGTTGGAAATATCTGTGTGGGTCTATTTATAATTTCTCTATTCTTTTATTTTGGTCTATGTGTCTATCTCTCTGCCAACACCAAACTGTCTTGATTGTATAGCTATATTGTAAGCCATGATATTGGCTAGAGTAATTCCTCCCATTTGATTCTTATTTTTCAAGAACGTACTAGCTATTCTAGCACCTGTGCCTTTCCATACAAATTTTAGAATAAGTAAGTTTGTCTCTGTCTGAAAAAACATAGACAAAATTTCCTTGCTGAGATTTTGGTAGGAGCATTAAGCTTATAAATCAATTTGGGGTGAATTGACATCTTTGTTGTGTTGAGTCTTTCAGTCCATGAATACAGTCTATATCTCCATTTCTTTGTCTCTTTTGATATCTGTCATGAGCATTTTAATTTTCAGCATACAGATTGTGTACATGATTTGGTAAGTTTTATTTTATTGGGAGCAACTGTATGAATGGGAATTTTTGATGCAGCTGCCCCGTTTCTATCCAACCATTGTATATTATGTGTGTTAGGTGGAGGAGGAAGGTAACTTGTCTTTTATTTTGTAGGACCTCAATCTGATGGAGAGGACTGAGCTCTCCCAGAATTCCTAGACTTTATGCTACATTTAACAAACAGATGAAATTTTGGGGTTGTCTCTTTTGAGAAGTGGGTGAACGTGTTCTATGTATGTGAGGAAAAGAACACATAGGTCTTGAGGTGGCCAAAGAGGTAGACTGTGGCAGAAATTGTCTCCTAATATGTTATTCCTTTTTACACAGTAATAGACTTTTTGGTTAATCACAAAATCAACCAACTTATGACTTCACTTTTCAGCCTCACTTTACCTGCACGTGGCCATGTGTTTAAGCTCTGGCCCATGGGATATGAGTGGATGTTATGTATGGAGTTTTCGAGTTGTACCCTTAAAGAGAGGAAGGGTAGCCATCATGATCTGTCTTCCTTCCTTCCTGATATCTGGAATGTAAATGCAGGGCTGAACTTTTTTTGATGTGAATGAAGGCAACACTCTTCATTCACATTAAGAAGATGTGAACTATTGTAGGGATATTAAACAAACGAGATAGAAGGAGCTTGAGTCCCTCAAGTGTGAAGCCACTGTATCAGCCAAAAACTCTGTATGCTCAGTTTTGGGCCTTTATACAGGAGTGGAATCTGCATTCTAACCTATACTCCTGTCAACCAAGAGATAAGCACTATTAATATTTTAGGGTGGCACTTAGTAGTCATTTCTCCGTGTGAATATCTTTGTATGGTTGAGATTTATACTCTATTTTCATTTCTATATACTTACTTTTACTAAATAATATATTGTGACTGTCATTCTTTGTCAAAAGAAGTACATCTATGATTATACTTTTAAACAATGAATGGTATTCCATTATGCATCTACCATAATTTCATTAGTCATTTTCTCATTTTTGGACAGCTTTTGCTATGATAGTACTACCATGAACATCTTTTTATATAAATCTTTGACCACATTTCTGACCATTTCTTTAGGGTAGATCTCTAGAATTAGCTATTATTTGAGCAAGAGAATAAGGCTCTTAAAATTGAGAGCTTCCAGAAAGCTTCCAGAAAGTTGTACTAATTTATATGCCCACAAACATTGTAGGAGAATGTATGTTTTCTCATCACCTTACCAAGATAATTAACATTAAAAAAATGTTTTTGCTACTCAGATATGTGAAAATAAATCTTATTGTTATTTCAGTTTGCACTTTTAAAATGACTATTGATGTGGAATCATTTTTCTCATTTCTCTTCCATAAGTTGGCTATTCATATTGTTAAAAGATAAACTGAGGCACATTATACTTTTGAAGAGTTTATTTGAGCAAACATCCATTTGAATAGGGCAATGCCAAACCGGAAGTGGTTCGCAGTGCTTCACCAGCAGGAGCCAAGGGAAAGGCTTTCGCAGAGCAGATGCGGAAACAAGCAAGGGAATTGTTTGGCCATAGCTTAAGCAGTGAGCGTATTTGGGAAAATCTCCTTGGCTGTTTGTGACTGGTTGGTCTTAATTTTCAATTTCTTAACTTGAGGCATTTACAGGAATCAACTCTGGCTTAGGCTGGCTTCACTTTGCTTACTAGGCTGCCAAGGTATTAGAGCCATCTCAGTCTAATGGTTTCCTTGTTTAATTACTTTACCAATATTCATTTCTCATATATCTGTTGATTCTTAGATATGTTTACATTATTCAATTTCCATGAATTCTTCACATGTTGAGAATTCTCCTTTATAATATTATGGCATATATTTTCCTGATTTGATCTATGTCTTTTAACTTTAGATATTTTTGAGAAACTAAAATTTCAAACAAAAAACTACAGACATACCTCAGAGATATTGTGGGTTTACTTCCAGACCACAGCAATGAAGCAGATACCACAAAGAAGTGAGTCACATGAACTTGCTGGTTTCCTAGTGCATATAAAAGTTATGTTTACACTATACTGTAGTTTATTAAGTGTGCAATAGCATTATGTCTAAAAATACAATGTACATACCTTAAATTAAAAGTACTTTATTACTAAAAATGCTATCATCTGAACCTTCAGCATGTCGTAATCTTTTTGCTGGTGGAGGGTCTTGCCTTGATGTTGGTGGCAGCTGACTGATCAGGGTGGTGGCGGCTGAAGGTTGGAATGGCTGTGGCGATTTCTTAAAGTAAGACAGTGATGACTGACATTGTCGCCATATTGATTGACTCTTCCTTTCATGAACCGATTTCTCTGAAGCTTGCAGGGCTGTTTGATAGTATTTTACCCACAGTAGAACTTCATTCAAAATTGGAGTCAATTCTCTCAAACCCTGCTGTTTTATCGACCAATTTTCTGTAATATTCTATTTTTTTGTTGTCATTTTAACAATCTTCACAGCATCTTTACCAGTAGTTTTCACTTCAAGAAACCACTTTATTTGCTCATCCATAAGAAGCAACTCCTCATCTGTGAAAGATTTATCATGAGATGGCAGCAGTTCAGTCCCATCTTCCGGCTCCACTTCTAATTCTAGTTCTCTTGCTATTTCCACCACATCTGTAGTTACGTCCTCCACTGAAGCCTTGAACCCATTAAAGTCACCCATGAGGATTGGAATCACTTTCTTCTAATCTCCTGTGAATGTTGATATTTTGACCTTTTCCCATGAAACATGAATGTTCTTAATGGCATCTAGAATGGTGAATCCTTTCCAGAGGTTTTCAATCTACTTGTCCAGATCCATCAGAGGCCTCACTATCTATGGCAGCTATAGCCTTACAAAATGCATTTAAATAATAAGACCTGAAAGGCAAAATTATTCCTTGTTCCGTGGGCTATAGAGTGGATGTTGTGTTAGCAGGCATGAAAACACCATTAATTTCACTGAACGTCTCCCTCAGAGCTCTTGGGTGACCAGATGTGTTGTCAATAAGCCATATTTTGAAAGGAATCTTTTTTTCTGAGCAGTAGATCTCCACAGAGGACTTGAAATAGCCAGTAAACCATATTGTAAACAAATATGAGGTCATCCAGGCTTTGTTGTTCCATTTATAGAGTGCAGGCAGAGTAAATTTACCATAATTCTAAAACGCCCTAGGATTTTTCGAACGGTAAATGAGCATTGGCTTCAATTTAAAGTCACCAGCCACATTAGCTCCTAACAAGAGAGTCAGCCTGTCCTTTAAAACTTTGAAGCAAGACATTTTCTCCTCTTTAGCTGTGCAAGTCCTAGATGGCATCTTCTTCCAACATAAGGCTGTTTCATCTACACTGAAAATTTGCTGTTTAGTGTAGCCACCTTCGTTAATTATATAGATCTTCTCGATAACTTGCTACAGCTTCTACATTAGCACCTGGACTTTTATGTTATGAAGATAGCTTCTTTCCTTAAACTTCATGAACCAACCTCTGCTAGTTTCAAAGTATTCTTCTGCAGCTTCCTTACCTCTATCAGCCTTCATAGAATTGAAGAGAGTTAGGGCATTGCTCTGGATTGGGCTTTGGCTTAAGGGAATGTTGAGGCTGGTTTGATCTCCTATCCAGACCACTAAAACTTTCTCCATATCAGCAGTAAGGCTGTTTCATTCCTGTATTCACTAGAATAGCACTTTTAATTTCCTTCAAGAACTCTTCCTTTGCACTCTCAACTTGGCTAACTGTTTGGCACATGAGACCTAGCTTTTGGCCTGTTTCAGCTTTTGATATGCCTTCCTCACTAAGTTTAAATATTTTCTAGCTTTTGATTTAAAGTGAGAGATGTGTGAGTCTTCCTTTCACTTGAACACTTGGAGGCCATTGTAGGGTTATCAATTGTCCTAATTTCAATATTGTTGTGTCTTAGGGAATAGGGAGGTCCAGGGAGAGGGAGAGAGATGGGGGAATGGCTGGTTGGTGGTGTAGTCAGAACACATACAGTTACAGATTAAGTTTTCTGTCTTATATGGGCATGGTGCCCCCAGGTCACCACAGATCATCATAACAAATATAGTAGTGATGAAAAAGTTTGAAATATTGGGAGAATAATCAAAATATGACACAGACACTTGAAGTGAGCAAATGCTATTTTAAAAACGGCACTGGTAGACTTGCTTGATGCAGGGTTGCCTCAAACCTTCAGTTTGTAAAAGGCGCAATATCTGTGAAGTGCAATAAAAATGAAGGCAATAAAACAAGGAGTGCCTGTATTTAAAATACACTGACACTTTTCTTAGTTCTCCCATTAGTTTCATGGAAAGCATTTCTTCCTTCAGAAATAAGATATTCTTTCAAATTTTCTTCTATTTTAAAATAGTTTTTTGGGGTGTGGATTTCTGAAAGCAACTTAAAATGTATTTCAGTGTATGGTATGAGAAATCTAAAGAATTGTTTCTGTATAAATACTTCTCTCATTGACATAATTTGAATATTTCATTCCTTTTCCATTGTTTTATGATGCTTACTCTATCACGTATTAAATTTTTACATATGCAAAGGTTTGCATGGACTATTTATGTTAATTCATCCATTTCTTCTTTAAGTGGTAACTATATTTTTATTGGCTCTTTTAGCAGCCAGTTGCCTTAACTACTTGGCCGTCTCATCAATTGGCTCTTTTAAGTTATATTTGAAAAAAATTTAAATGTAAAAAAGCAAAAGAATAATATAACAGTCATTCAGATTCCCACTACCCAGGATTAATATTGATTAACACTTTTCATATTTGTATTGACACAGTATTATTTTAGTGATTTTGCGTTTTTTTTTTTAAATCTTGGCTTTTTGATATTTTATCGGAACTGGTAGGGTAACTTCCACATCAACTCTTTTTTCTATAAGTTTCTTACCTATTTTTACTTATTTCTTCTTTAAATGAACTTTAAAATCATTTTATTAAATTCTCTTAAAAATTCATCAAGTGTTTTTTTTAGAATTTTGCTGATTCATAAAACAACTGACGGGCTTCCCTGGCGGCGCAGTGGTTGACAGTCCGCCTGCCGATGCAGGGGACACGGGTTCATGACCCGGTCCGGGAGGATCCCACATGCCACGGAGCGGCTGAGCCTGTGAGCCATGGCCGCTGAGCCTGCGCGTCTGGAGCCTGTGCTCCGCAGTGGGAGAGGCCACAACAGTGAGAGGCCCGCGTACTGAAAAAAAAAAAAAAAAAAAATTGACAAAGAATTGATAATCCCAACCAGAAGAAGCATATTCTCTTAGTTTCTTATATCGTCTTTATATTTCTCAATAGATTCTTATAGCTTTATCTACATGAATCTCACGTATTTTGAACTGAATTATTTCTTGTAATTAATGATTATTTAAAGTTTTGATATCTTATTTTCCCTACTGTATCTTCAAATTGGTTATTGCTGGTGTACTTTTGCATATTTATCCTCACATTGGATTTGAGGAACTTAGTTTGGAATGGTTAGATACTATACCCAAATTGTACAGTGGAATGGGAGAACAAGATTTGCACCCATGTCTTTTTACTTAAGGTACAATACTCTTTCCATTCCATCATATTCTGATACTTGGCAAAGACCAAAAACTACTGCTAAGAACTAGAATACAAAGCACTGTGCCGAATGCTGTAACGGAGAAAGAATACTGTGAGAACTGATCTTTGTGTTCAAAACATTTTTTGAAAAACGAAAACCAAGTGGAAGATACATGCAATTGATTAAAAAGCAATGAGAGAGATCAGCACGATTGTTTTGCAGTAGCGATTGCTCAGTGGACCTCTGTGAATTGAATGACTGAATGCAAGAGGAGCTTTCACTACATTTCCTGGTTTCGTTGTTGCCCACTCAGCCCCTTTTTTGGCTGCTGCACTTTTTACTGCTTGTGCTTAGTTTTGTTCTGGCTTCTGGATCCCTGTGGCTGTGTATTCACCAATGTTAAATAAATCGTCTACATCCTTCAGCTGGATGCCCTGCTTTGTGAGAAATGTCTGTGGTTTTATTGCAACAAGTCCTAGTGAAACTTGGTCCAATTACATAAACTTATTAAATATTATATGAATAACGCTGTCACCGCCATACACTGATGTATGTTGTGATTTACTCCCAACTCGACTGATGATGAATAGCCATTCCCCCAGATGGGTAAGCTTTTGCAGAGGGTTCCCTCTGCCCTTCAGCTGACTGCTGTTCCCTCAGAAAGCTGCCTGGCTCCACAGCCACAGAAACTACAGTATAACCAGGATGCTGATGAAGAACCAGCCTGAGGCGGGGCAGAAAGGGAATCATTTATGACAGGATAAAACATCTTTCCATCTGCAGGTGTAGGAAGGTGATGCAGGAAGACATCAGGAGCAAAGTTCATCTAACAGCTTTATTTTTAAAAAAACAAATACCCTGCAACTTGTATAACCAAGAGTTGTGCTGTCAGAGAGAGTCAATCATCTCAGTAGAATTTACATGACTTTCTAACTTTTCTTGAGAGATTTCTTTCAGAACATGCCTTCGTTATATATTTCACATATTTTCAGTGGAGTCTCATCTAGTTCCTTTTAGGGTAGCTCCGATTTCTGGAAATAGCCAAAATTCCCTGGAAATTAAATCTACTGGGCAAAGTTTGTAAACAGAATAGATACCTGGATTTTTGATGGTGATGGAAATGTGACCCTGATGGGATAAAATGGCTTTTTATTTGGATTTTCTACTGGCCTTAATGACCAGGGAGCTAACCATAAGGGCAGCCTCGTGGGTTTATATAGATTTATAGGTTTCTTGTTCCCAACGTTGCTTTTGTAAGGTCAAAACTCATCTGTAGGAATACATTCTAGGTTGCTTAGTTAAATGTCAATCATATTATCTGTACACCTTTTTCATGTCTTGTCAGGAAACTGTGGGATTAACGAGAGCCTCACTGTGTCCCTCTGCTACCAAAGTCAGATTGCTTCTCATTTAGTTTGTTTCCTGTCCAAGGGCCTGATAAAACCCATTTATAACATGGTCTCACCCAGTCCCTGATGAAAGAGACAATTTCTGAGTACTAGAATGATGGACTGATTAATTGCTGGGCCCCTTAGCCATTTTAGTGGTTCTCTTTTTCCAGAAAATTGCAGCCGTTTTATTTCTTGCTTTGTCATAGTTTGATGAAACCCAAATTTACATTTATTCTCTTACGTGACATTCTCTTAGCCATATTTGTAAAGAACTTAGAAAGACCTTTTAAAGTGACTTTGAGAAAACGTTAAAGGGCTTACTCAGCTCAGTTAAAAAAAATTAAGAACAATCCGGATGCTTAGATTATGAAATCCATTTACCCAGCGATAATCATGGGGAAGCAGGAGCAGCCTTAATAAAGGGAAGAAGAGGTGGACCAAAGAGGAACAAAGGAAAAGAATTCTGGAAGCACCAGCAGGATAGCAGTTGCTATTGTAGGGGAGCAAAATTTGCCACCCCTAGATTTCTGTTCAGAATGTGGATTATTTGAAGCTAAAAACAATCAGGGCCCAAAAGACTCAGGAAGAAACTTTGACCTTCCTGCTAACCACCTAACATAATTTAGGTAGAGGGTATGTTCCCAGAAGAGAGCTATCACCAGAGGTATCTGCAAAGAATATGGGCTATAAGGCCTAGTGGTCAGGGTCCACTCTGCATCCCACTGTCTCTGCAGGGCCCGGCAAACATTTGTTTGCCAAACTTTTGCTTTTGCATCTCCATGTAAATTGTCTGCTTCCCCTTTGAAGTCCCAAACCCCTACCCCGACATCCTCTTTTGCCTTTAGCTGAAGATGGGATTTAAGGTGAGGGCTTCAGCCATTTTGGTGAGTTACTCAGTTCTCCTGCGTCTCTCCCATGTCCACATATTATTAAACTTTTGTTTGATTTTCTCCTGTTAATCTGTCTCATGTCAATTTAATTCTTAGGCCAGCCAGAAGAACCTAGGAAGGTAGACACCATACATATGCTAAATGTGTGCCACATGCCATGCACTGTGTTTGGTATATTCCTTGTAGTATCTCATTTAATTCTTACAGTTATTGAACTTGGTAGCTTTCTTCCACTCCATTTTACGGATTTGGAAACCGAAGCCTCATGCTCAGGATCTCATGGTAATAAGTAGTAGAACTTGGCTTTAAAGCCATGTCTTTCTAACTACAAAGTCCATTTCATTCTCCTATGCCTACTTGATCTATACACTGGCCAGTGCTGTAAAAGGTGTTTTGACCATTATGGTAGAGGAAAGAAAGGAGGTGCTCATTTTCTTCACTTCAACTCATACAGCTAATTTACAACTTGGTTCAAAATGTACAAGTGATATGAAACATAAAAATGCAATAATATCTGGATTTGGGCCCCGAAAAGCAAATTAATGAAAAAAGACAGAACTGGCCTGCTACATACAATAGCACATGAAATGAGTTTCTTTATTAAAGAATAAATGCATTTCATAGTCATCATTTTGAGTAATCTAAACTATGTGAGGGAGGTTATCTTTACACAACATTACACACTTTGATGTTCCCGTTCACTGTGCATTTTGACTTTCTGATGCAACATTCACCGTAGAGTCTGTCTCCCTCTGAGGGCTTTCTTTCAGATCAAAAAATGATGGAGTAGCATGGATTATTTTGGTATGTGCATTGCTCCTTCTCTGAGGTGGAAATGTTTGCTTTTCTGCAGTAAGTTCACTGGGAGACTAGCTCTGCACATAGAATTTCAAATACAGCCTTTGTACTCCGTTTCTCTTGGTTAATTTACATATTGTTGCTGTATCACCTGTTAGCTTTGCAGAGAACAAGTACAGCAGGAAGTTTGCTGTTGCCCAATGACAGGGGCTGAGATACTTACAGTAGATGAAAAACTAGATCAAAGTTAGAAGGGTTACTTATAAAATTCTTGTCACCTCTCCCTTTCACTTAAACAGATTTTGAAAATATCAAGAGAGGTTCTTTGTTTTGCATCATCTTTCATGATAATGTTGTTTGTCTCCTTCCTTTCCTTTCCACTTTTTTAAAGCTTATTTTGTAATATCTTGCCGCACTTGATTGTTAAATTGCTTGTTTGGTCGTCCATCTTCCCCATTAGACCGTAAGCTCTCTCTGCCTTGTTCAAAACTGTGCACTCAGCACATAGGCGAGCACTTGACACTCATGAGCTATTTGTAGAATGAATGAGTGCATGTTAATTGAGTGATTGGCTTCCTTTTTTTACAGGATCACTAATACTTTCCCCTCAGTATTCAACTTGATTGTTATGAATACATAGTATCTTTTTATTGCAATACAATAATCTGAACACATAAATAAATTTTGCAAAAAATATACAAAAAGACTAAGATAAGCGGAGAAACTGGACAGGAAAGGAGCTCCCACGCATGCAAACAGTTGTCAGCACCGTTTTTATCCCCCAGTTGCAGAGAGATTGACTCTTTTCTAGCTTTGACTCCCCTCTGCGGCTGCTCACCCATGGGGACTCTGGAAGCATCCAAAGCTATGCAGCCACTAAGTTTGCTGAGAGATTGTTGCCCATAGGGAAACCGAGGGGCAGTGCTGACCTTGGCTGCCAGTGCCACTAGAATTTATGTAGATTTTAGCATTATAATCTAGTCGCTGTCCACATCTTCAGAAAGATACAAGTTTAAGAGAAGAGGACAACCAATATAGAGGATAAAACTACTACCCTTTTTTTAATTAGAAAAATACAGGTCATACTGAAGACAATGTAGATTCCTAGATGTTCATCTTTATCCATTTTTTTTTAACTTCCCTTTCACATATTTCCTCCTTTGTTTCAAGGCTCTTATTTTGATAGAAAAGGAAGGAATGCAGAAAACATAGAAGGATTATTTGTTACATTAAAAATTTTTACTCTGAAATAATATGAAGTATCTGTCTACTTATAGTAAAAGACTGATATAGACGAGTAGTCTAAGATAAGTCAGGTTTATTCCTCAATACCAGCATTGTAATATAAGCTCATTTAATTCAATTCAACAAATATTTGGAGGGTTTCTTTTTGGGTAATGAAATGTGCTCCATATATTTAAATACAATAAACAGTTAAATGAAACTGAAAATGAGACCAACTGTTCAACCCATATGTAGAAAAGATGAACACACAAAGATGTGGACAATGTTTTTTAAACATTCTAAGTAGAAAACCGGGAGAGTTTTCTGAGAATTTTCCTTTTTTTAACTTAAAATATTTTTCTTATTCAGTGCCTGTAATTGCTATTTTTCTTCCTAAATCTGCGGGCTGAGTCCATGAGCTGCCAACCCTATGGGCCTAAGATGCTAGGAAAGTACCTAGGATGTTAAAATTTCAAATACTTTGCACCTTCCATTTCCTTAGGCAAACAATTGTTCTTGTGTTGCCAATTCCACTGATGATCTTTTGCTTCTAGAAAGTTTTGAAAAAGAAATCCTCAGAGTTAAAAAAACAAAATCAACTTACAAAACGATAACAAGTTTGCCAGGTGTATTATAATAGTAGCTTCCTAAAGATTTCTTAGAAGAGTTTAGTAGTGATCAGAAAAGCGATAGGAAATATTTACCTTTCTTCATTTAAAAGACAAAAAGAAAACAAAAGAATAACAAACATTCACTATTCTGAGAAGGTGGAAGGAAGCTACCAATAGTAAGACAGCTTGTTAATATCACGTGGCATTTGTAATCTCCAGTTATTTGATATATTTGAGAGATAAAGAGATCCAAAGACTGAAAAATTGGAAAGTAGTAACTTTGTACAGATGCACATTGCCATCATGAACTTTGGGGGACACATGTTTAAGTACTCGCAATGTGAAGTCTGACTCAATCAGTTGGCTTGTGCTTTAAGACCGTCTTATTCTTTGCCTATCATTGCTAGTTTCACCGAAGTCTGATGAAACAGAAATATGAGCTTGCAGTCCTGTGAGTACATGGCTGGCTCAGGCTAGGTAGAATGCCTAGGAACACAGTGGACAAAGAACGAAGGTGCTCATAAAATGGTGCCTGCATGGCTGAACTGAGAATGAGTTTTGTTAGAAGAGAATGGTTGTAGTAAAAAGTTGAAAGAGCAAAGCTTGCTTAATCATCAAAAAATTAAACAGGGTAGTGGGAGCTGCTACTTATACAATATATTGTGATTTTAAGTCCACTGAATTTTTGTTAGGAACCGTTAGTTGGAACTTCTTTTAGATTGCACTGCTGAAACAGCCTGAGGCATTGGAACACAGGACTGGTAAGTTTTGATGTTGTGACCAAGATCTGAATTAGAGGGTACCATTGGAGAAAGCAGGCCTGAAAGAAGTATTTCTGTGCCAAGGACAGTCGGCAGCATATAAGCATGAGGGCCTATCAGATAGACTTCCAAAAGAGCAGGAGGTGCTGCAAGAGATTCTGGGGGCATGGGGGGAATTGCCTTATTTTAAAAATTAAAAAAAAAATTAAAAAAAAATTTTAACTCAGACAAGAAATTTTAATTCTGCATTTTAGACTCTGCAAATGCTTTAGAACCAATATTGGTTCTAACACATATATGGTATGCTCCTTTGACTAAACAAGCAACATTTTAGTTTAGCTCCGATTTTCCTTTAAAAACTTGGTTGAGAAAGACAAATATCATATGATATCAGTTATAAGTGGAATCTAAAAAAATGATACAAATGAGCATATTTACAAAACAGAAATAGACTCACCAACATAGAAAACAAACTTAAGATTACTAAAGGGGAAAAGGAGTGGGAGATAAAATAGGAATTTGGGATTAACAGGTACATACTACTATATATAAAGTGAACAACAAGGGCTGACTGTATAGCACAGGGAACTATATTACAGATTTTGTAATAATCTATAATGGGAAAGAATCTGGAAAAGAATATATATTCACTTTTCTGTACACCTGAAACGTTGTAAGTCAGCAATACTTCAATAAAAAAAAATTGGTTGCCATTTAGAACAACATGAATGGACCTTGAGGGCATTATGCTAAGTGAAATAAGTCAAAGAGAGACAAATACTGTCTATATGATCTCTCTTATATGTGGAATGTAGAATCTAAAAATATATATATTATATATATTAAAATATTTTAAATATATAAATGTATAATATATCATATAAATACACATGATATATAAGATATATAAATATATATAAAGTATATTTATATTCCACATATAAAAACTATATATATATTTATATATTTTTCTTTATATATATAAAACCAAACTCATAGACACAGACAACAAATTGGTGTTTGCCAGAGGTGGTTGGTGGGTGGGAGAAATGGGTGAATGTTTTTGTTTTTTAGTTTAAATACATTTATTTTAAAAAAACCATAAAATTAAAAATTGACATGGCTTCATATTTTATCCTAGGCTAAAACTGATTTCTTTTTTAAAATAGCTCTTTAAAAAACATATCACATAAAACCAGGTAGTTTTAGCAAATGTATAATGACCTTTAGAAAATTCGTTTTGGTACCCAGTTCAATTTTTTTGTTTGCTTTTTTTTTGCGGAACGCGGGCCTCTCACTGTTGTGGCCTCTCCCGTTGCAGAGCACAGGCTCCAGACACGCAGGCTCAGCGGCCACGGCTCACGGGCCCAGCCGCTCCGCGGCATGTGGGATCTTCCCGGACCGGGGCACGAGCCCGTGTCCCCTGCATCGCCAGGTGGACTCTCAACCACTGCGCCACCAGGGAAGCCCAATTTTTTTTTTTTTTATCACATATTTCTGCTCCACTTTAAGACCTGCTGGTTTTAGAGTTCTGAGCAGCACTAGTCTCGTGAGGCCCCATCTGCCAGATCTGTTCCTAATCACCTTGTCTCGTGCAGGAGACTTCTGGAACATGTAAACAAATGATGAAGTTCAAAAAGATTTCTCTGTCTCTCTGTCTCTGTTTTTTTCAATATCTCTTTCTCTCTGACCTTAGCTCCTAGCCAACAGATCCAATGCTGGGTATAAGTAGTAACACAAAAAGTATTAGTTTTCTTACCTTTTCTAATAAATTATTTCTAATGTAGAAGTAGCTGGTGTATTTCCTTTCCACTAAGCCAGTTTTATCGCTGGAAACTCATTCTCTTATTCACATGCTAAACAAACATTGATTGAACATCTACAATGCTGGACATAGGGAGTACAGACATGAACAATCTTCTCTGTGCTCATGGAACTCATAGTCAATGGGGGATGTGAACAAGAAATTGGAAATCCTAATTCAGTATGGTAAATGCTATGCTGATGCCTGCATAAGGGTGCTTTATGAACACAGGAAAGAGCCCTGTAACTTAGCCGAAGAAGGGAGGGGATTAGAAAAGAAGGAGGTTGTGATTAAGCTGTGTTTTTAAAGGATGAAGGAGATTTAGTTGAGGTGGAGAAAACTGGACAGAGTATTTAGATCAATAGTGGAGCATCAGCAAAGGAATGGTGGCAATGGGGGAAGGTCATTTTTATGGCTGAAGCATTGGCAGAGCATGGCGGTCGGGGAAGATGAGCTAGAAAGGAGCCATCAGCTGGGCCTTGCATGTCAGGAGTGCAGACTTTAATCCAAAAGCAAGGGGGACTTTAACCCAAACGAATGGACATTGAAGCATTTTAAGTGAGTGAGTGGAGAGAGGAGTCACTCAGGTAAGGCGGAGGAGGGTGTGTTCGTTGGGGTGAGAGGAGGCTCTTCCTTTGAGAAGATCAGTAAGGAGGTACGTAGTAATCCAGCTGAGATAGGAAGAGTTTTTGAGCCCAGCTACTAACAATGAGTTGCAGATAAAGAGAGAGACCGTAAGAGTTACTTAGGAGAAAGATCCTTTAGGGCTTGGAGGCTGATGATATTGCAGGGAGAGAACTTGAGAGGTGGGAGAGTCAAGAATCATTTTCAGGTTTCTGGCTTGGGTAACCAATGGTGACCTTTACTAAGATTAGCATATAAAAGAAGAGGATTTGGGAGTGAAATTATGAGTATGTTGAATTTGAAGTTCTATGGAATATAACTGGAGATGTCCAGGAGGCAATGTATGTGGAGCTTAGAAGAGTCATGTGAGCTGGAGAGAGATGGGGTACCTCTGTGGAGAGGAGCTTAGGTACAGCCATGGGTGAAGTTGAGACACCCAGAAAGAGTGGAGGAAACTCAAAGTTAGTAACGCACAGATATGGACATTAGGTTACCTGTTATGTGATAATTCACTAGGAATGGAGCCCTTGTAGCTAGTGTGAATGTTTTAGTCCTTTAGAATAACAAACATCTAACTGACATTTAAATTAATTCTCTTCTTGTTCACTATGCCTATATGCCCTCTCTCTGTTTTGCATTATTCTCTGCAACGAAGTGACCTGTACTTTCCTGGTAATAACAAAACACATGTTACTGGATTAACTTAATGGTTTCCCTTCACTCTTAACCACCATCTACTTTGAAAATTTACTTCTTTTTAAGGATTATTGTTGTCCCTTTTATTTCTATCGTCTGATGTGTATTTTTTTTCTACCCCTAATTAAAATGTGAGTGTTTCACTTGTATCCAGCTCCACAAATTGAATATATGGATACAAAGGGGCGTGAACTTCCTCTTCAAGACCACTTTCACAAGAGCAATATGTGTATGCCTTCTTTCTTAGATGAAAATGATCCCAATGTGAGCCCCCATTAGTAAGACAAGGGCTTCGATTAATTTCCCTAGTTGTAATAGTGCATTTGCACAGTTCTCTGTAAACGTGCCTTGTTTTCTTTTGGAAACAAAGGTGGTCATCTCAGGGCTGAGTAGCTGGCTGTAGGGAGTTTCAGGCAGCATCAAGCTATATGCTGGACAATGGTGTACGCTCAGCCTCACTTCTCTGCTCTCTGGCCATCCAGAGTGTGTTGGGTGGCTGTCTTCCATCCTTGACTATTTTACCACTTACTCTTGTCCTTTTATTCTAATAGGAATCTAAGTCAACTCAGCATAATTGGAAGAGCATCTACTGTGTATAAGACACTGTGCCAAGTGCCAGAGATAATATCCAAAAAGAGTTGCTGTCTCTGTTTTAGAGGGGCTTATAATTTCATAAAGGATACAGATATTTGCATAAATAATGAAAGGGTTGGCAGTAAAAAAAATAAATTTATTTATTTACTTCTGGCTGCGTTGGGTTTTCGTTGCTGCGTGTGGGCTTTTCTCTAGTTTCAGCGAGCGGGGACTAGTCTTCGTTGCGGTGCACGGGCTTCTCATCGTGGTGGCTTCTCTTGTTGCGGATCACGGGCTCTAGGTGCGCGACCTTCAGTAGTTTTGGCGCACGGGCTTAGTTGCTCCGTGGCATGTGGGATCTTCCCGGACCAGGGCTGGAACCTGTGTCCCCTGCATTGGCAGGTGGACTCAACCATCGCGTCACCAGGGAAGTCCAGGGTTGGCATTTTAAGTCTTTTCTTTCTTTGCCTTTTTATTAGATTCTTACTGAGGACCTATTTAATTTCACCTAGTGGAGAAAACCAGTTCATTTCACACTTTTGTGGGGGGGGGGCTCCCCGGCCACCCTTTCTAAAATAGCAGCCTCCCACCCAGACATATTCTCTGTCCCCTTTCCCTGCTAAACTTCTCTTTTTAGTATTTATCATTATCTAACACAGTATATATTTTACTTAATTTTCTTATCTATTATCTGACTTCTATGCCATGATGACCGGGATTTTCACCAACTTTATTCATTGCTGGATCCCTGGTGCCTTGGTAAATATTTGTTGAATGAATGAATGAATGAATAACTAAATGCATGTGTTTATTCTTTCAACAAATACCTAGTGTGTGCCATGCACTTGGGAGGAAATGGTAAATAAAACTTCCATGATCCTGTCCTCATGTAGTTTACATTTGGTGAGAGAGATCGACATTAATGAAATAGTTACATAAATATGCAATTACAAACCTAATTGTACATCCTGTCCTTTAAAGTGATCAATAACTAATAACAACCCACTTTATGCTGTAAACTCTCAATTATCTAAATCTCTTTATCTGCAAAGTAGAGAGATTTATCATAACCATATGGTTATTTATCGTAACCATATTGGTAAAGACAGTAAAATGGAACATTTTCTGGCAAACAGACATGTTTAAGAGCTAATATAACACTATACTGCCCTCTTCCAGTCTGTCTAGTATTTGGAAAATTAATTTGACAAAGGAAGTTAGTATCTTATACATATAACGGCATTTTCTTACCTGTTCAGAGTATTCATCCAGTGGATGCCACCCAGATTAAAGTGCTTAGAAGTGTGTGACTGCAGTTATATTCTGGATTGATTCGTTTTCAGAAGAGCCTCTTGTTTCAACAAATGAAGTTTGGAAACTTTTGGTGCTACAGCCAGGATATCAGATTTTTCAGCTTTAATTGTAGAATATTCTAACTAAGCCCATTGAGTTTTATTGGCTTTTAAAGTAAAATACAACCCAATCTGAACTTTCAGTTTCAAAACTTACATGTTTTATTCAAGAAGTGCTTTTGAAGTTTTACTTTATTATTTTAAAGGTTAATATTCCTTTGACTTGAGATTGAATTTTTAGGAACAGACATAATAACATTAGTTTTTGTGAGATTAATTAAGAAAGGTGTTAATCAGTAACTGTTCAAGTTCCTCTTAGTTTCACTTGCCAAGGAATATAAATAATATTTGTTTGAAAGTTTCATCCATGATTAACCTCAAGATGTTAATGCTGCTCCTTCTGTTTCAATTCCTGTAATAAGCAATCTTTTGTGTAATAGTTGGTAAATAAAGTTGTCATGCATATCGACAGAAATAACTAAACTATCACTGCCCACTGCCCCTCCCCCCCAAATTTTAGGACTGCAGAATTAACATGGCACTTTTTTTTAAATCTAAATACATACCAGCTGCAGTCTTTAAAGTCTCATATCATTTTGTTAGCACAATGCCTGCCTACGTGAGCAAAAACATGGGAACTGCATCCCAACGCAGTTGACAAGATTTTTTATTTTCATGATTACTTCTCTGCCTTTTTTTATTTTGCCTGCAGGCAAAGGTTGGCATACATGTCAAGAGAATGTTCTCCAGCTGGGGCCAGCAGTACAGAGAATTGTATATACCAGAGGGCTCCTGGGACTCTAGGCAGATTATTATGGTAATATTGGAGGCTGCTGTCCTCTCCTTCCCACAGCTGGGCCGCCTCTCTCATTGTAAGTATTGAAGCAATACGTTTTGCAAATTATACGTTGGGAACAACAGGGACCCAGTAAAGTGAGGAAAAAGAGAAACATTGCAAAATGCTGCCTTTAATATTATATTTTTCTTGTTCATCAAGCAAAATAAATAAAAGCTTTAATTTTTTTAAATTAAATGAGGATCATATATTGAAAAAAGAGCCATAAGAGGAGAAACTTAATATTGATTTTATTGAGTGAGAGTTTTAAGAAAATATCGTTGTGGAGAAATTAGACAGTAGCCTGATTCAAGAGAATCATGGTAAGATTACATAATAGCTTTTCTTACGGATTTCAAAAATCCTTTTGAGTCCAATGAAGCTGGGTTAGCAAAAACTGCACAAAAAATATCATTTTAATTAGTGCTAATGTGATCTCGTCATGGTCCAGCTGTTTCACGCAGGATGAAAATGCGTGTTACTTTATTAGTAATGCATCTTAGAAAAAATGTCACTTCTGATTTCAAGCATTTGTTATTAAAGTACATTTTAATACAATAGTAGAGCAACATGATTGATTTGGCGAAATGAGGCATTAGTGAAATTCAGGCAAAAGGGCTTAAAAGCCTTCTTAATTGAGGAAGAAATGTTTTCCTCTGTCTGGGCTTCCTTTCTGGAAACATTAACAACAAGAGTCATATTTCTATTGCGGATTTTGAAGACATATCATGTAAAAGAGTGTTAAAATGTCAATAATTCACAAATTAGCACTTTTTCCCATCTGGAGCACAAAGTTACTTCCTCAATTTAAAGTTTTAGGCTAATTTTAACAAATGCTCTGCTGTTTCAGTTTTCAATAATGAATTTAAATTTATTCATCAGCAAACATTTCCATGTCTCTCTCGATAGAGAATCTACAACTCATTCTTTTGGATTCAGCTTTCATTATTCCAGCGAGTCTTAACCCAACTTCTTCATCAAGACATGAACTCCTGCATCCTTAGAAAGAGAGCTACCTCCTGATTTGAAAACTTAGGAGTATGGCTCAACTCTTTCCTTTAAATTCTTATTTGGTTTAGCAAGACAGCCTTCTCACACAAGACAATAATATTAAGTGCAGTATTTTTATTTGTAATACGTCTTCTATTGCTTTGCCATAGACCTATAAAACAGCTCACTATGTGCAGTCTTGTGCCACACTAATATATTTATCCAACCTATTTATTTGATATCATGCCAATATATTTTAGCTTGTTCTTGATAGGGGTGTTCAGATATAATTTACTCCTCTCAGCTAGAAATTCATTTAGGAGGAATTTAGTAAATCAAAGGCTGGTAGGAAGTGATGATCAACATAAATGCCAGCCTCTATGATCTTTACTGAATTATAGCTATCATTTGGAAGTGGAAGTAGAGGGGGGGAAAAGCCAGCAATTCTCTATTGTTTTTCACCACTGTTTCTCATTTCTCCAATCACTGTCTCAGGGTTTAGTCAAAAAAGAACACAAATACTCAACTTGATTGATGCTACCAGGGAACTTACTTGTCTGTTGCAAGCCTCCACTGCTTATTGCAGGATAGCGCTGTTTTACTGTCCTTTTAATTCTTCTTGTCATGTGGACTCGAGCAAGTTAATTCCTTTGAAAGCCTGAGATAATGAACCAAAAGCAACTTTTGATTTTATAAAATAGGCTCTTTTCTCAATGATTTTTTTCCTGTGCTTTCCTGGTGAAGGAGAGCCTTTGTAGGCGAGACAATTTTATAGTAAGTCTGTTTAAGGGTTAAGCAAACAATCCTTTTGAACAGGGGCCCAACACACACGTGCACACACACACATTATTTTTCTACATATAATGTCCTGCTGTCGTGAATGGTGGTATGAGGTTGTCTTGTGATTTTACTGGTAAGAGAATGTGGGCACCATGAAACCTTGAGAAAGGAGTAGAGGTTTGCTTCCCTATTTCTTTGGAACCCACTGATTCTCATACTGTGTGCTTCACTCATGGCAAGTGGGTGAATGATATTTCACATCAGATATATTCTCCTTATTTTTACTCTGAAGCTTTAGTTATATGGAAGCATGCTTTTTGTGGTGATATTTTTCATGTGTTGGAAAGACTGGTGTCTATCTGCCTGCCAGCACTACTAGCCTTTACCTGCTGGGAGCCCAGCAGGAGAAAATAAAAACCCAGCAGTGGATGCAGGATATTTTTCTCTCTTTCACACACTATCTAGAGATATGTATGGAGAAGATCGGGGTCAAGACCCAGGTTTGGATTTCTATCATACAAAAGACAAGATTCCTGTAACGCCAAGCTGATATACAGAGCTAGGCAGCAATGGTGGGGGTCATGGTGGCTCTCGGTCCTAGCAATGGGCTGGGTGGCTTTCAGGAATAGTGTCGCACCATTGAAGATATTCACGATATTCAATATGTTCGATTCCCATCACTCAATCTTTATTGAATGTCTACCATGTGCAAAGGTGTGGGCTAGGCATTGTGGGGTATTCAGAAGAAAGTGGAGATACAGTTTCTGCTTTCAAGGAGCTTCTGTTTTGTTAGAGAGACAAATAAAGATATGGCTAGGTTCTGAATGACAGACCTCAAGGGCTAAAGGACACCAGAGTGGTCACCATGGCTTAGAACATCAACACAGATTTCAGATGGCAGGGCTGGATAGGAATGTCAACTTCCGGGAGAGAGTAAAGGAAATAAGTCAAGGGACTGAAGTGAGGGTGCAACGGAACCATTTTATAAAGTGGAGGGTGTCTCAGCATCAAATGAAGAATCTCAGTCCACTCTGTAATTTAGGAGACAGCTTAGTGATACATTTTAGTGGGGACACTCTCCCAGAACATCAATCTATAGGAATATCGACACAGATACAGATGGGTTGAAGGCTGACTTCCCAGTACAAGGAAATGAACATCTCACTTGTATTGACTCCATTTAAATTTCAAATTATTTCGAAGTCTTGGGAAGTTCCTATCTGTGGCCAAATTCTCCTGGAAGTAGTGCTCATATATCTGGCTCCATGCACGCAGATTTAGTTTGTAGAACTTGACACTTTCTCCATCATTTATTGAATATAAAATCTTTTGGCCAAAGTAACATTTTTTCTCAATGAACACCAATGACTTCTACATAAATATATCCTTTCACAGTCCAAGGAAAATTGGAGAATGCTAAAGCAGTCCAGAAAAACATGAAAGGCAATGCCAGCAAAATTCTGCCAATACTTCTTGCAAGTGAAGAATCATACTTAAATATTTTTGAAGACTTGCCAACATAATTAAGGACTGAGAATTTCTTTCAGGTGACTGGTTCCTTGGCCTTGCTTTTAAAATTTCACTGATATCTTTTATGAGTAGAAACTTTCCTTCTGTTTAAGCTTCCTTCAGAGTTAGCTTTTCTCCTACATTGCTTTTTCCAAAGCACACTCATGGAAAAAAAATGGTATGGTAACCTGGGTAGCTTCTTTTGAATACTCTCCGACACATTGAGAGACTCCCAACTATACTGCTCTCATTTCATCACATACCATTTCAAAATTAAGTTTCAGACATCCTTTGTCAGTATAGGTTTGCATTTTTATGGGCTCCCTGGCCTACCTTCTCAACTGTCATCAAGATATTAAAGTGAAGTCTTGGGCTTCCCGGGTGGTGCAGTGGTTGGGGGTCCGCCTGCCGATGCAGGGGACACGGGTTCGTGCCCCGGTCCGGGAAGATCCCACATGCCGCGGAGCTGCTGGGCCCATGAGCCATGGCCGCTGAGCCTGCACATCCGGAGCCTGTGCTCCACAACGGGAGAGGCCACAACAGTGAGAGGCCTGCGTACCGCAAAAAAAAAAAAAAAAAAAGAAAATTAAGCTCAGCATCTGGACATAGTAGACCCTCGACGAAGTTTGCTGAATACTAGGCTACATCATTATTCTTGTTCCCCTACCTTCAGGGGAACCGTGTCCTTTGATAGTTCCCCTTTCTTTCTCTCTATCTGTTTAAAGACTGACTTGATATTAGTCATTTTACTAAACAGAGATTCTTTTTTAGGACCTAGGTGGATTCTGTCCTATTCTTAGGAAATGCTGGTTTTTTGGAGATGGGAGAGTAAGTTGGTGGAGGAAAGAGAAGGAGAAGGGGAGGATTCTTTTCGTCCTAGTTCTATGACCTGAGCACACACTGGACTGGTCCACATCACTTTCCTCTTCACCCTCGCCCTCAGTTTGGTATTTCCTTTCTGCTTCAAGGCAGCCAGAGGCTGGGGATCACTGTCTTTTGTTTTCTACTTTTTAAAAAATTGAATAAGGTTGATTTACAATGTTGTGTTAGTTTCTGGTGTACAGCAAAGTGATTCAGTTATGCATATACATAAATATTCTTTTTCATATTCTTTTCCATTATGATTTATTACAGGATATTGAGTATAGTTCCCTGTGCTCTATAGTAGGACCTTGTTGTTTACTTTATATATGGTAGCTGGTATCTGCTAATCCCAAACTCCTAATTTATCCGTCTCCAACCCCCTTTCCCCTTTGGTAACCATAAGTTTGTTTTCTATGTCTGTAAGTCTGTTTCTGTTCATTTGCATCATATTTTAGATTCCATATATAAGTGATATCGTATGGGATTGGTCTTTCTTTTTCTGACTTACTTCACTTAGTATGTCTTCTGCTCTTGAGTTGTGCTCGTCCAGGACTGCAGCTCACCCTGATTCAGGCACCCCTTCCCCACCTCGTTCCAGCTCATGCACACTGCTTTTTTGGGGAAGGGGGTTGGTCATACTTTAACTTGGAACCTTTCAAAGCCCAAGGGTAAATAATTAATTAGACTAAAGTGATTAAATTAGCAGTAACTTAGATAGAGCCAAGAATTATGTAGGTGGAAATTAGGAACTTTGCAATAAATTGTTTTCTTTTTGTTTTTTTCCTTTGAAAAGTAGAAACTCAAGCAAAGCTGCTGTGTTTGGGTGCTCTCAGAATCCACACAGGGAGCCTATTCAACCACAGAGACTTGACCACCCCGTTCCCCCAACAGTCCTGCCACTCTCTCCCCTCCGCCCCCTGCAGAGCGCCAACGCTAAAAGAATAAGAAGTAGAGGTGGCGCAGTAGTTGAGAGTGGGCCTGCCGATGCAGGGGACACGGGTTCGTGCCCCAGTCCGGGAAGATCCCACATGCCGCGGAGCGGCTGGGCCCGTGAGCCGTGGCCGCTGAGCCTGCGCGTCTGGAGCCTGTTATTGGAAAATGATCAAGTGATATTTTTTCTCTGAAATCTCAGAATGAATTTAGCTTTGTGTAACTAGGTTTTGTTGTGTTAGAGGCTTTTCTGCAAGAACTAGTAGCAGGCTATCTCAATACCTTAAATTTATATTTTGAAATTGGTATCTGCAATATTTAGTATATTGGGGCTATTTTATTCTGTGACTGCGATTGTAATAGAAAAAAGTGTTTGTTCTTTTGCATTCATGACAGTTCTGAGTATAGTCAGCATGGGATTAAATAAAAGAAGATTTCTAACTGCTTCAGAATTCCTGTTTATGTGTACTCTATGAAAAGTTTTCTTGAGGGACTTTTATTTTCTGATTATCAATTTTATTTCTCCATGTATTATGTGGTACATTACTGCTATTATTATTATTGTTTATCTCTACATCACTATTGAACGCAGTAATGTATTTTCCCTACCCTAGATTTTATTTTGTCTAGCATAAATAGCATCAAAATTTAAATATTTATGGTAGGGATCATTTTAAGAGGTATTTTTCTTTTCCTCCTAACCACTTCTGACACAAGACATTGTAAGAGAACAATATGAGAAAGTTAAGACAATATTTGTCTTTATTGGTGTTTTCATGCTGTTTTCTAGCTGATTTATATCATTATTTAATGCCAAAATGTGAGACCTGATAAAATAATAATGCAGGAGGCTGTATGCTTGCTTGGTTTTTATTGTATCAATTTGTATTGAAAATGCATAAAATCTTTTAAAAATAATAATGCAAAAATTAATTAGGTCTGATGAACACTGGGGTGCTCATCTTGACAGTCCTTGAATAACTGTGCTTTGGTTCTGGGGAGAATGCACTGTTGACTTGGAAGAAATGAAGACCTGGTTGGAGGGAGACTAAAATATCAACTCTCACCTCTCACCCCCAAGTATTTTAATTTTCTTCAAGAAGCTCACAGAGGGTTTATGGGTTGTCAAAGTGCTTGTTATTAGGCAGGGATTAATCAACAAATATTTATTACAGACCATTTACTAAGTGCTTTTCGCCTGTATTATCCAATGTCATCCGTACACCAGCTCTGTGAAGTAGGAACTAAACCTCACGTTGAAATGACCAACCATTGACCCTATGGCCAGTTAACAGCAGAGCCTGATTCCAAATTCTGGAATGTATGTTGTTACTAGGTAGTAGGGCCTGTGCTAAGTGTTTTATGAATATACTGTACAATTTTCACACCAGTCCTCCAAGGTGGTGCTATTATGTTCATTTAGAGATGATCAGATCAAAGCTTAGAGAGGTCAAGAGGCTTGCCCGACATAGCGCAGTTTGTGGTATTGGACTGGAACTGAGGCACAGCTTGTCCCAGGGCTGCATTAAAACTCCATGCTGCCTCTGTGTTCTTTCCACTGGCTTCCAAAAGAAACCTCACCATGTATTACCCATGTTTAATTCTTCCAATCAGCAATTATATACCAACATTCCTCAGATCAACAGTAAGAATTATTAAAGGCATGTGAGATAGCTCCTGTCCCTTCACGTGGATTAAAAAGGAACCACATTTGGGATCTTTTATTACAATTTCTTTTTTTTATTAAAAAATGCTAAAGAAGAAGATCTTTCAAGATCTATGTAGTAAGGTGTGTTAGAGAGCATTTGTAATAGTACGTTGTCTCAGCTAAGGCAGAAAGAAACAGACTTCAGCTGTGAAAGGAGAATGCAAATTAATAATGGCCACCATTTATCCTGCTCCTGCTGGGTACAGACGAGGGACAAAGGAAGGATACATGAAGAATGCAAGACAAAATCCTTGTTATTGTGGTACTTGTAATGCAGCAGAGCAGACCAAATCTCCATGTGGATTCAGTTGTGTATGTTGTATACCACAAGAGGAATCCTGCTTTTATTTGGGCACTTTATATTTTCCATCTCCTTGGTGCAATCCTAATTCCATAAGTGTATTAAACATCTATAATTAGGGAATTTTAAATAACCAGAAAATATTTTTACTTGCAGTCAAAATAGAGTAATAGGGATCAGATTTATCCTCCCACCTGAAACCAAACAAACCAGGCAAAACATTTAAAGCGACAAAGGACAATAAACCCTAAGAGGCAGGAAACAAATGTGGTGAGTTCTATGATTGCTCCAGCTAACTGCATGGAGAGAGTTTCTAGGCTCCAAATCAGAAGAGAGGAACCCAGGCTGTAATGGGCAGACTCCCTGAACTGAGGAGACAGAGCTGTGAGTCTGGGGAATTCAAAGTGGCTGGAATTCACAGGACGGAGTACTTGAGAAAGAACTTCAGAGATACTTCCTTGAGTATTCACGCATATGAAGAAACTTCCCACAACTGGGGAAAGTGCCACCTGAAAGAATTAGAGAGAAACATGCCCGGCATATCCATAGGGCTAGGAATATGCCTGTTCCCAAAAGCCAGACCAGAAAAACATTATAATTCATGGAATATCAGTAGATTACTCAGAAGAGATTTACCTCGGTAGTGTGGAAAAATTAGCCCTGTTATAAATAGAGCTCTGATCTCATCTACCAAATATCAAAAGCAAGACTTGAAAAGATCAGACTGTTTTCATGTGACTTAACTTCATCCCAGAACAAAGCTCAAGAATATTTAATATTTATAGGAATACAAAATATCCGGCATCCAACAAGGGAAAATTCACAATGTCTGGCATCTTGAGAACACCAGGCATGCAAAGGAGCAGGAAAATATGATCATTAATGAGGAGAAAAATCAATAAATCAAAACCAATCCGGAACTCACACAAATGGTAGAATAACAGACAAGGACATTAAAATAAACTTTTATGGCTGTATTTCATGTTTAAAAAGTCAGGTTAATTGACCATATCAATTGTTGATGTGAATGTGGAGGAACAAAAGTTTCATACGCTGCTGGTGAGAATGTAAGGTGCTACAACCATTTTGGAAGAGTTTGGTAGTTTCTTAAACATTTAAACCTGCCCTTCCTTTATAATCTAGCCATTCACCTACCATATATTTACCCAAGAGAAAAGAAAGCCTATGTCTATGCAAAGACATACATAAATGTTCATAGCAGCTTCATCTGTAAGAGCAAAAACCAGGCAACAATCCAAATGTCCATCAACAGATGAATGGATAAACAAGTTGTGGTATTTCCATGTAATGGAGTACTACTCAGCAAAGAATAAGAATAAACTATATATGGTACATGCAATAAAAATGGATGAATCTCAAAATAATTATGCTGAGTAAAAGAGGCCAAAACAGAAAAAGAGTACATATTGTATGACGCCATACAGTATATCATACTGTATAATTCCATTTATTTAAAACTTTAGACATTGCACACTGATCTATAATGACAGAAATCAGAAAAGTGGTTGCTTAGGAGTCGGGGAAGGATGATAGCAAAGGCATGAGGAAATTTCTGGGGACAGCTAAACTTGATTGTGGTTATGCTTTCATGGGTGCATAGATATATCAAAGCATCAATTACAAATTTTAACTATGTGTACTTTATTATATGTCAACTATAACTCCATAAAGCCATTAAAAAAACTCCAAGAACAGAAAAAGTATAAATAAGGATAAGAAATAATAAGAAAAGAATCATTTGTAAAAAAAATCAGCATTTTTAGCTGTTTAGCACTTTATAAGCTCATTCGTATTTTTGTACTTGAGAATTTTGTCCTCCTCTTAGTATTACTTTTTGTTATGTTTTCCATTTGTAAGAGTGATTTAATGACTGGCCCTGTATGAGACCCTCCAGATATGTGACATTTATCTTTTTTTAACTTTTCTGCTTTTGGGGTTCTCATCAATGGTGGTCATTACCCCTCTCATTTCTAAAAATTGTTTAGGCTTGGCTTGGGCCATTTCCTTTTTTTTTTTTTTTTAGACTTGTATATTGTGAAAAGCAACAAAATAAACACCAGTGAAATATTTATATTATAAGCCTCTGTTTTTTGAGGCATTTTCTGATGTTTGGGTGTATGTATTATATTGGGTGTATTCAATATATACTCATTATTAAAGTCATTGATCATGTTAATTAGCAAATGGAGGTCAAGAACTCTAAATACATTCCCTTAGGGCAAAAAAAGACCAATGAGAAAGCACGTAGAAATACAGATTGGTTTGAGAATGCCTTCAAGATATGCAGGAAAATACATATCACAGTGTTATTAAAATTAAACCAATAATTATATAAAGCAATGATTTTCAAACCTGGTTACATATTAAAATATCATATTAAAAATACCATGGCTGAGCCCCAACCTATACTGATGGACTCAGAATCTTTGGGGATGGGATCTGTGCTAGTAATTTCATGAATCTCTCCATTCAATTCTAATCATGCTGCCAGGGTTTCAAGAACCTCCAGTATAGTTGTACAGACAGATCATGGGCTTCTAGAAAGTCTTCCTCTGCCACTTTCAACCTGAATGGCCCTGGGTGAGTGATGATGAAAGTCGTGCTCAACTTTGACTTTGGAGTCACATGCAGGGTTTTTAAAACTACACATGGTAGGTCTCTCCCCGAGAGCTTCTTGAACCAGTGGACCGAGGTGCAGCCTGGGAGGGAGCTATTAGTAAAAAGCTTCTCTGGTGATTGTAACATGCAGCCAGAATGATGAACCACCGTTCTTAGATGCACTTCCTCATCTATGATGTGGGAATAATACTTCATAGCTTGTGTGTGTGTGTGTGTGTGTGTGTGTGTGTGTGCGCGCGCGCGCACGCGCGATGCTTTCATGAAATAATATGTGTTAAGCACTTCATATAGCTGTTCGGCTTATAGCAAAAGGTTGATAAAAGGTAGTCATTATTTTTGTGTTTTCTGAAATGCCTAAACTCTGGAAAGGTGGGGTCCATGTGAGAGAACTCCACACCCACGAAGGCTCTGCCAAACCCTGGAAAAGTAGACTCTATATTTTTAAAAAGTCTAAACCCATGAAGGACTGTATGAGGGGATGTTATTTTGTATAGAATAGAGCTGAGGTATAATGAGGCTTTGCCAGTTTCAGAAGCAAGCGTTATTCCCTTTGAGGAAGAAATGTGTCTTATGAGAAAAGTATTTGTTTGAAATGGCACTAATACAAGGACCCGGGGAGACTGGTGGGCTTGTACCCATTCTCACTCAGGAGCTGGTTGAAATGGGTTAGTTCATGAAGAAATCTGATTTTTTTTTTAAAAGTAAGGCTCTCTAGTGGTCAGTGAATTTGGCTGTTAAATACGATGCTTTTCTATTGTGAGAGAAAAGTCACTAAAACAAAAAAACAAAGTGCCTCATAAGTGCCCAAACTTGAGCACATAAATGAGAGCCAGGACTGCCTGGGACTGACTCAAGTTGGCTGCTCTAAAACGCTGCAGTATAAACAATCTTACGCCAGTAGTCCTGGGCTATTACCACCATCATCACTCATGTACCTAGACCTTCCCCATGACCTCACCACCCCCTTCTCTCAGCCTCTATCTGCCTCAGCCTCTCCTATGGGCAAGATGTTATCTTTTGGTGGTATAACTTTGATACTATGATTCTCCTAAGATCCTACATTAACTTCTAGTCCCATCAAAATAAACTTTCCATCTTGGGGTGTACAACCAGCCTCCAACTCACTCCTTACTCTAATTACCTTGTTTCCCAGGACAGTCGAATCCAGCTGGACACACCTACCTGTCATCACCTGTGTGAGCTCTTTCCTCTCGCACATGGTATTTCTTGAGCCTTCAATTTGTTTAGTCATGGTGTCAGGCATGGTGTCATTATCCCCATGTGAATAGTGAGAAACTTGGGGATCAGAGATATTAAACAATTTGGCCAAAGACACACAGCTAGTAAGTGGTAGAACTATGGTTTGTACCTGGTTTTGTTCCCAAAGCCCATGGTTTTTCACTGTTAGTATATCACACTCTGTAGGTTTCCCCTCACCAAGAGGCATAATTTAAATTCTTTAAAAAGCTACTAATGATTTATTTTATACCGCCCTGATAAATCTTCTTGATTCCGGCCACTGTAACAAGTATAGTTGAGATAGTCTCCTTTATTCTAGCTTTCTAGTTTCCCAAATATAGTAATGAAAACCTGTAGAAATATTTTTCTTTTTTTGCGGGGGGGGGGATGATTTGAATTTCTCCAGTGGGAAACCGAACCACAGAGTAGATCTGTAACTTTCTTCTGGTCTTCTGGTGGGAACAGCTCAGACTCACTGCTCTCTGGCCAGCTGTGCAGTAAGCTGATACCCCTGTGCTTGGCTGTGTCCCCTTTGCAAGTGAGAGCTAGGGGAAATTGTGAAATTTTTATTCTTAGGATTGTTTAGTGAGGATTGATGGACTTCTTGGGAACTTTCCCAAGTTTAATAATTAGAAGAGAAGGACATATAAATTAGGTAAAATTTTAAAGGAACTCTTAACACCCTGCACTTTAAAGTTAAGCGACCAGCGTTTCTTTATTATGATACCCCAGACTAACTACGCTACTTGGACAAGTGTTTCAGGTTAGTCTCAAAATAAGGCATCATAGAGCAGTTGAACACGTATTTACTGAGGGCCTATGATGTGCTGGGTACAGTGGTGAAAAAGACGGGCACATTCTCTGATCTCATGGAGCTTCTATTCTAGTTGAGGGGGGTAACGAGGAGAAGATGACAGGAACTAAGTAAACCACTCAGTAAAGATGTTCTATGAAGAAAATAAAATAGGATAGTGTGATAAAGGATGTGTCTGGGACTAAAGTTGACCAGGGAAGTTCTCACTTAGAGATGTCTTTTGAGCTGACATCTGAGGGGAGAAAGGAATTAGCCATGTGAAGATTTAGAAGGACTCTTCAGAACAGCAAGTGCTAGGGCCCTGTGGTAGGAACAAAATGTGCACAGAACAAAAAGCCAGTGTGGCTGGAGCAGACTAAGTCAGAGAGCGGGAGAGTAGAGAATAAAAGGGACGGGCTGCATCCGTGGAGGAGGGACTGAGGATTTTGGCCCTTGCTCTGAGTGAAATAAAGAATAGGCTTTTGGTAGAGGTGTGTTTTGCTTTGAAAGTAGTTATGTTTTGGGAGGATTACTCTGTCTCCAGTGTTGAGAATAGACTATAGAGGGTGAAGAGTAGCAACAAGAAGAACATTTAGGAAACTACTGAATAACCCAAGAGAGAGAGGTGGCTTGGATGACGTGGTAACTGTGATAAGAAGTGGTCAGAGACTGGATATGTTCACATGATATCTTGATATGAGAGAAAGAAAGAAGTCAAAAAGGACTCCAAGTTGTCTGGCCTGATAACTGGAAGTTTGGGGGTTGCCATTAACTGAGGTGGGGAAGGCTGCGAGTGGAACGGTTTTGGGGGCAAGACCAGGGGTTCAGGTTTAGGTATGTGAAGGATGAAGTGTGCCAGTGGAAATGTCAGTAACCATTGGATACAGAAGTCTGGAGTTTGAAATCTATCCTAGAGATCTATACACTGGGCATTGAGAGCACATCTGGAGCATTTAAAGCTGTGGGATTGGATGAAATCTCCCACAGAGAGTTAGGTCCTGGGGAAGGGAGCTGGGGAGGGGATGCAGGACAGATGAAGAGCTGGTCCTCATGAAGCTTGCTTTCCAGAATGTGTCGAGGAAGACTCTTGGAGTTTCTGTCTTGTGATCCCGTCCTTTCCTTCAGGCTGATTTGGTTTGATTTCCTCATTTTTCTTGGGTCTACTATCACGTGACAGTATTCACTGATTTCTGAAACTGCATGGATAGTTAACACCAGGATAAACAAACAAACAAAAATGATCTTAAGTAATGGGGACTCATCCACGGATTTCGAGGAATCACTTTACTGAAGAAGACATACATATGTACAGTGTTTAATGGAGCCAGAGTGTCTCTTCTACTATGTTGTTCATATAACATTTTGAATTAGAATCTAGGAAGAACAATGATTCTGCCATAACATGTCTTCAGCTTTAAAGTCGGCCTCTTGCCCCTTTCAGTTGTGGAGTCCCTAAATCCAAATTTTGTTTAGGCTTGGAAGATGATAGCCACACCCACGGGGAATTTTTAAATTAAGGCTTTGAATATTTCTATGCATTAAAAGTTGTGCTTTCTGGGAGCTCTCTTTTTTTTTTTTTTTTTTTTTTGGCGGTACACGGGCCTCTCACTGTTGTGGCCTCTCCCATTGCAGAGCACAGGCTCTGGACGCTCAGGCTCAACAGCCATGGCTCACGGGCCCATCCGCTCCGTGTCATGTGGTATCTTCCCGGACCAGGGCACGAACCCGTGTCCCCTGCATCGGCAGGCAGACTCTCAACCACTGTGCCACCAGGGAAGCCCGCTCTTTTGTTTTTAACTCTCAAATGATAGTGTAAAGACAAAGATGAATTAAAAATAAGAAGATAATAGAAGATGAATTAAAAATTAAAAATTTTCCCTGTTGAAAATAAGGGAAAAGATTTCCCACCCCTCTTTTTTCCTTTGAGCCTTTGCTTGAGAAAACTTGTAATTGTATGGACTTTCTCCTCTCTTTGAAATGAATATAAATCCTTTTGAAGACTAGATTAGCATTTTGTCAGCTTAATGACCTGGGAATGTCTTTCTCCAGGACTGGAGAGCCAATTCTTTGAAATGTAAACATCAAGAAAGATAGAGCCCCAATCTCCCAGTTACTGTAGGAAGGTAGAGGCTCACTTCCCAGTGGGCGCTTTGCTTGAACTTGAATCACTACCTTCTGCCGGAAAGAGATGAGAAGTTGTTTTTCCTCTGGACAAATCCACTTGGCTAACACAGATGGTCACCCCAATTACCAGGTAAAGTTAGGATAGTTTATGTGTGACAATGGTCCTGTCAAGTCCTCTGACTTGAAGACTAGTTATGGCTTATCTTGAGAACATGTGTGGGAAGGGTTATATCTGCTTGGCCTCATAAAAGGGTAAAATTTCCTTCTGTCTTTTCATATCTTAGCAGATAGCTTGGGATGCACATCATGTTCTGGTTTAATGTGTTCTCAATAACAAAATGTTTTCTTTCTCTACTACTTTCATAGAGAGGATTTCTGAGTCGGAAGAATATTTTGTTTTTAATTTTACTGCTCTGACGTAAGTTTCCAGTAAATAACCAAATTCCTGACATGCTTCGGTTTTCTCCTGAAATCTCCTTTCAAACATTCATGGGTGATCCGCTTCTGTTTGATATTCTAAATGACTCTTTGCTCTTAAAAGTAGAGTTGACATTTGAAAACTAGATTATCCCCACTCTTAGGGATAATTCTAATCACTGTACTCTTGTTATAATTAATATCTTGTTCTTTGAAAATGTTATACTCACATACTAAGGATAATCACTAAGGGATTTAGGGTCCTATTAAGGTTCTGTTGTAGGTATTAGTTTGCTAGGGCTGCCATAACAAAGTACTGAGTGGTTTAAATAACAGAAGTTTATTTTCTCACAATTCTGCAGTCTAGAAGTCCAATATCCAGAGGTCTGCAAGGTTGGTTTCTTCTGAGGCCTTCTCCTTGGCTTGCATCTGGCCACCTTCTCCCTGTGTCCTCACGTGGCCTTTCCTCTGTGCATGTTTGTGCCCTAATCTCCTCTTCCTGTTAGGACACCAGTCAAACTGGATTAAGTCCCACCCTAATGACTTCATTTTAATTACCTCTTTAAAGACTCTATCTCCAAATAGAGTCACATTCTGAGGTACTGGAGGTTAGGACTTCCACCTAAGAATTTGGGGTAGACACAGTTCAGTTCAAAACAGCGTACACATACAAGTTGCTATTCAAGTATGTGCGAAGGTAGTTTGATCAAAGCACCTGGGAGACTAGAATGTGACAGTCAATTAAAATAATGTTTATGGGATTAGCATCCAGCATTCTACTTGTCTTAGTCACCAGAATCATTATTTCTGAATTTATACCCTACGTTTCATTTCTCTTTTTTATGTAAGAAAATGGGATTGGTTTTGAATAGCTCTCAGTTCCTTCAAAGGAGGGACAAAGTATTTTACGAAAAGTATACCCCAAGTCTTCTGAAAATGTACCCCAAGTCTTTTTTTTGCAGCCTCAAGTTGACATAGTCAATTACCTCTGAAACACCGCAGAATAAAAGGTCTTTGTTGTCAGCTTCACCCTAAATCACATGCCTGTGAAGGTAGCCCCCAAATGGTACTTATGGCCTCTAATTAAAACTCAGTTCTCTTGATGATCACTATTGTATGTATGGGGGAAGAGATAACAGATGTACACATTTTTTGACCTCTGCATATACTTGCATTCATTAAGAAATCAGTGCTTTCCCCCAAGCACATTTTGGTGACGCGCAGATTGACTTGCCACCAGGCCTGACCCTTGGAGGGAGGAGAGGGATGAAGAAACGCTAAAAGGTGGACGTATTTTTCTCCTCAGACATTATATTTGTCTCCTTCTATGAGATTTATTTTTGGCACGCAGAAGAGCACATCCATGGGGGGACCATTTTAAAATTGCTTGTGAAGAGCCGGCATCTTTCCAAGAGGAAATGTAACCTTGTCTTCATCTGGCATATCAGATCAATGTGCCATAAAAGATCATGTTCAGTTACCTCATTTTTTTGAATTAGAATTAATGGCTCATTAGTCTTGATCATATCAATATTATAGCACCACTTCCATTTGATAGGAAAAGGAGGAAGGCTGCCGGAGTGCACTTAGTCCCTTGACTCTCAGTGAATAGACCACGTGCCTGTCTCAGGGAAAGCCCAGCAAGATCTCCGGAGGTGGCCCTTTTCAAACCAGCCCCATTTAGGGCAAATGTGGGCTGCTGTGTCAGAGGCTCTTGAAAGAAGATTTAAAAGGTTCTAAGGGTTCGGGTCACTGGGGACATAGATCAGTGTTTCCCCCACTTTAGGCAGCAGACCCCAGTCACGGAACCAGACACCCTCAAGCCTTTCTTTGGCCACATGTTGGACCATATGTTGGAAACTGGAAAAACAGACATTAGGACTTCTCTTGAACATCTCTCCCATAAGGAATTTCACCCCCCGAGGAGCATATATTTCTGCAGAGCTCAGAGAAAGAGGCAGGTTGACTCTTCTGAAATAAAAATAAGAAACATTGTCAGACACAAGATATTATTTAAGATTTACCCCATTCCCAATCCCTAAAATTTGCCAAAAGAAACAGTAATCAAATGGATTCTAAAAATAAAGCAAAGTAAAATCAAAACTACCTTTAAGAAAGGAAACGCCGGACCAGGAGTCAGGAGCTCTGGCTGTATTCTTGACACTGTCATTAGCTAACTGTGTGACATGGGTGGTAGATGTTTGTTATTTTTTGCCTGCCCAACACGGTTTTCCTTTGGAAATTGTCCTCATCCCCACCCTACAACTGGTTGCGTTGTAAACCTACGGTACACGAGTTTGTATGTTACCTCCCTGGCCACAGTGATGCACTCCAGGATGCATACATGACCAAGCCAGGCCAGTTAGGGACTTCCCTGGGATTTTGCTGGACCTTTCAGGAATTATGAATTGGAAGGATAATCCAAGCTGATAGCTGCTGGTCTCTGTCTTTGTCACAGAAGGGCAACTAAGAGAAGGCAAACCTGAGAAACCCCAGGGAGAAGCAGAGCTGGCTGATACGTATTTGAACCCCTGCAGTTTGTCACTCTGGGAATCCATTTTTAAGCTGAGCACCACATCTGCTTAGTTTCAACTGGGACTTGGCCACTTGGAACCTGATTATTACACTTTGTATATTTGGATTCACCTCTCTGAGCTTCTCTTTCTCATTTGTGAAGGAACATACGCAATCTAGTGGGTTCCATCTCTTTCCATCTCTGAGCCTTTTTCGACTCCAAATCTTTTTTTTTAAATTGAAGTATAGTTGATTTACAGTGTTGTGTTAGTTTCAGGTGTACAGCAAAGTAATTCAGTTATCTATCTATTCTTCTTCATATTCTTTTCACTATGGTTTATCACAGGATATTGAATATAGTTCCCTGTGCTATATAGTAGGATCTTGTTGTTTATCTGTTTTATACGTAGTAGTGTGTATCTGTTAATACCAAACTCCCAATTTATCCCTCCCCCTCCCTCACTTTCCCCTTTGGTAACCATAAGTTTGTTATCTATGTGAGTCTATTTCTGTTTTGGCAGTAAGTTCATTTGTATCATTTGTTTAGATCCCACATATGAGTGATATCATATGACATTTGTCTTTCTCTGTCTGACTTACTCTAAGTCTAATCTTTTGACACATTTTCCTTAATACTTTGTTGGGATGATATATATTTTCATAGACAGATGATAAGTTCTTAGAAATCTCCAAAATTTCCCTCCAATTATTTGGAACTTATGAAAATTATACACGGGGGTCAAATTTATCTGTGTATTAACGATGAATGAGGTGTTTGATGAGAAAGTAGATAGCATAAACAGGATCAGAGAGCACCATTTAAAACCATTTTAAAAATGCAAACAGCTTTTAAAAGAGAGGGAGGCATGATGAAAATCTAACATCTATTCATTAAAGGACATCTAAGTGTTAAATATAGCTATAGCATCTACTTGAAAGCAATAAAACAAAATATTTTTCTAAAAATGTAATTAATAATTAAGACCAGGCAATTCCACCAATTAGTTCAATTCTCTATACCCATCAACAAAATTGAGTCAAAGTTCCATTAGGCAACTGTTTTAACAAAATCTCTCTCTCTCTCTCTTTTTTTTTATCCTATGGTGGCATGACTGCGTGCCAGCAAAGAAATAGAATTTGAATAGGGAAGAGCACAATTCGCCTTGAGAAAAGAAATTCAAGACCCTCAGGCTGTTGGTATAGATTAACCAGTAGAATTTTCTTTTCTTTCTTTTTTTTTTTAATGAAAGGACAGTGTCCTGAGTTCAGGTTTCTTTCATTGCTCCTCACCCAGATTTATTAACCTTAGGCAGGAAGAGGACTGAAGTAAGAAGGAATTAATAATAAATATTCTTTCTGCTCTTACCCCTTCGAGAAGCTCACAAAATTTTACTATTTTTTTTAAACGGAATCCAGTGTGAATGGAAATGTCCCTTTGACAGCTCTGAAAATATGACATCTTTCTGCAGAACTGGCTCAAAGTTATCATAGCACCTAGCATTTGTAGGAGTTGAAAGCAATTAATTAGCACACTTAGCATCCTTTCGTGATGTTCAAGTGATTTTAAAAGGAGGATGCGGATGATCAAAGTGGGGGAAACACGGACTTGTATAAACAGTTTGTGTTTTAGACCTCACAACTTTCAGTGAGGCTGTTGGAGAGTCATCTCTGCTTCTCCACCTGGACCAGCTTTCTTCGGGAGCGACCTCATCCTTTACTCCCTTCATTATCCCCTGGGATGCTTGCTTTCCCATACAACATGTTGGTGACTCACTCCTGGTGCCCTAAGAGTGCTTTGGCTGAGGTTTTGGAAGAATGGCCTTGCTTTATTGAGGGGTCTCTAATGGATTGTCAAGAGCCAGAGGGTAAAAGAGAATCGACTTTCTAAAGCAAGAGTGGCTTAGGAAATCCCTGATGGGGAGGTTCCTCTCTGACTATTTGGCAAGTGTTTTCCAGTGCTAATTTCTAAGAGTAGATTCTGCGGTTTGAGTGCCTCTGCCGAAGACATCACAGACACGGCATCTGATGGAGTGAGTGGTTACTTGTGCGTTGTCCACTTTGTGCAACTCTGAGCAAGCAGACACAAAGGAAAGTGACCAAGTTCAATTTCCAGCCACATATCTGACAGGCTTCCTCTTCATAAGCAGAGGATGAATTCATCCAACTAGCATCTGGGAATTCCCTGTGGGGTATGTAGCCTGTTGTTGGTCAGTAGTGCTCAAAATCCAGTGTGCATAAGAATCACCTGGGACCTTATTAAATTACCAATTTCTAGGCCCCATCCCCAGAAATACTGATTCAGCAAATCTGGAGCAGGGTTTAAGATTTAGATTCCGACTCGAGGGGTTCATAAATACTCCTGGTTCCCTAACACCATTGTTGTAAGTGCTGTGTGGACAATTAAATTCCTTGTTGAAAATCACTTGATCACAATGGCCAGATGAGGCCCAGTGGCCCACACAAGTGACATGGATGATGGCAAAACCCCATGGAAAACCAGACAGAATTGTACTGTCCAGCGATACACAGCCATGAAAATTTTAGAGTATTGTGGGCTAGATTTGGACTTGAAGAAGTCTCTTGAAGGAGTTTTAAAAGTAACCTGGACTTTAAAGAAAATCAAATCTGATACAACCATCCATTTTTTTTTATATGAGGCAAATGAGATGCAGAGAGGTTAAAGGACCAGCCTATAGTCACTCAGCTAAGAGTTGAAGTATGAGGATTGGAAGCAGAGACTTCTAACTCTGTCTATAAGCAGACTTGGGAGAGTCTGCTGGATGCAATGGAAGCGGGTACATAGACCAGCATCCTATTAAAAATAGCATGGGGCACATAAAAAAATGAATAGATAAAGAAGATTACATATATATATATATAAATGGAATATTACTCTACTCGGCCATAAAAAAGAATGAAATAATGCCATTTGCACAACATGGATGGACCTAGAGATTATCATACTAAGTGAAGTAAGTCAGAAAGAGAAAGACAAATGTCATATGATATCACTTCTATGTGGAACCTAAAAAATGATACAAATGAACGTATTTACAAAATAGAAACAGACTCACCGACATAGAAAACAAACTTATGGTTACCAAAGGGAAAGGGGAGGAGGGATAAATTAGGAGGTTGGGATTAACACATACACACTACTATATATGAAATAGACAACAAGGTCCTATGTGTAACACAGGGATCTATATTCAGTATCTTGTAATAACCTATAATGGAAAATAATCTGAAAAAAAAAAGAAAAAGAATTAAAATTACAAGAAGAGTGTTACCGAACTGAACTTGGGTCCACTCGCTCAAGCTACAGCAAAGCCAATCTACTGACACCAGGTTGTGGTGAAGGAAAGAGTAGTGTTTATCACAGGGTGCAAAGCCAGGAGAACAGACAGCTCAGGCTCAAAAGACCCAAACTCCCAAATGGCTGTTAGAGAAGGGTTTTTCAAGACAGTGAGAGAGAGAGGGTTGGGAGTGTGTGACCAGCTTGTGCACAATTCTCTGATTGGTTGGTGATGAGGTAACAGGGCGCTGTTTTGGGAATCTCAATCATCAACCTTCTGGTTCCAACCTGTCTGGAGTCTCCATGCTTGTGGGCAGTATGCAGTTAACTTCCTCTGCTTGGTGGAGGTTTCAGTATATGCAAAACAACTCCAGGATATGGCTCAGGTTAGTATCTATAGCCCTTGAGGAGGAGCCAAAACTCCTTGACTTTGTTTTATGGCTAAAGTATTATTATTTTGTCTTGCTTGATTGCTTTCCTTTGTTTCTGCGTTTTCTCACTTCTCTGATTAAATTTGCTCTTTGGAACTTGGGGGAAGGCTTAGGAAGCTAAAACTTTTTATAAACAAGAGGTGGGGAACATGGGGATATCTGCCCCTGGGAAGGCCCCACAGCATTCTTCTCGGTTTCAAGAAGAAAGAAAAGAGGCTGCTGCTGATGATAATTCAATATGTTTTTTTAATTTACCAAACATTTTTGCAGATTTTCCTTCTTGTTCCTTGTGAACTCTTTAAGGCAGGTATCATTACCCCTGGTTTCTAAGCAAGCATCCGGAGGTGTGGAAAATGTGATTTGTTCAAAGTCCCAGAGCTAAATCCTCTAATCCTCCCACTGTCTCTTCCTCACAACCCCCTTCCCTATCTTCCTCTTCCCCATCAATTCCTCTGATGAACCTCTCTTAAAATAAAATTCTTTTGGAAAACTTCCAGTTTCCTTTTTCTTCTTTGAGCATGTACTGTGCCTTCCAATTGCAAAACTCATCTTTGACTCGTGTTGGAGACAAAAGCCCTAAACCAGATTATATGCACACACTATCTCTTCCACTCTTGCTTTCTGATCAGTGTCTTCTGGGCCTGATTTAAAATTCTAGTAGATTTACTGGGTGAAAAACCTGTAACTCTCATAAACTGCACCCCTTGTCAGATGCTAAGAGCTCTCTCAGCCAACCAAAATGCAGGTGGCTGTGTTCTGGCCTGATCTGAGTAGTTGGACACAAAATCAAAATATGTGAAGGCTGGAAGAAAGGAAAGGTTCCTTAGTATTAGTTACAAGTTTTTCTGCAAGCAAAAGACCCAAGAAAAGAAACTGTGTTCTGAGTGGAGTTTGTTTTAAGTACCTGATTCCTGCTGTGAACAGTGATATATGATTGTTTTATAAATTAGCCACATTTGAATTCTAAATCACTATAGGTGCAGCACAACCTCTGATATAAGACTAAGCTTATTTTTCAGCCAACAAAATAATTGCTCAACATTGGTGAGCTGGCGGGAGGGGGAGGGGAGAGTCTATTTTTGAAGCACTATACTTGCTGCCCAGATAATATTCCAAACACCTGACAGGACAAAATAATGATATTGATAAGATGAATAAATCTGATCCTGGCTATTATATGTCAAATTGGTAGAAGACAAATTTTCATGCAAGAATGCAGAAAAGTAATAAACCTGCTTATGGAACAAATTTAATGGTTTCTAAGCCTATATATTTCTAATAATTGTTTATACTTTTAATTTAATACTATTATTCCTAGCAGGAAGCTTGTTTCAAGTTGTGGAGAGATTGGAATAAAACAGAAGAATCAGAATTCCCCAGGAGGCAGTTTCTGAGGGAATTCGACATGGTTAGATACAATTCTATCATAGTCACTTCTTTGCCTCAAAGATTTTCTTGTAAAACAATTCTGAATAGACTTTGATAGCTCTCCCCCATTCTCCCTTGGATATGGGAGGTGAAAAGGGAGGAGGGCTAGGTCTTAGAGAAGTTTTCTATAGTTATGTTTTTGGTTTATCGCTAAAAGCATCTCCACAATTTATATTCTTACATTTTAGCTCTAATTTAAGTTAAAACGTCAAACCTCAACCTGATGGTATTTTCAAAAATCAGATGAGTCTTTGACAGCAGTCAGTAGAGCGTTTCTAGAATAGTTAAATGAGGCGTTAAGCATGCAAGATAATCACTGCTGTCCGTTCTTTGATTTCTGAGAAATTAACACAGCCTTGTCTAGCTGTCCTATCACACCCTCCACTTCGCTATCCCCTCTCCAGGCCCTCAGACTGAAAGTCCAGAGTTACTCTTTACCAAGCAAGTTTGAAATCTGTTGGCAAGCCAACCTGGAACTCTCCTGCTGCCATCGCTGAGGTTCTGCCTCTTCTGGGGATACATAAAACCCTCTGTCTCCAGGTTTGCCAAGTCAGCACTTCCCAGGAGCACTTAGAAAGGGCGGCATCCCCTACGTCTCCATCAACAACAACAGAAAGCCCTAACTACTGGCAATGGCATAATAGGGAGCGAGGGGGGCCTTGAGAAAGAGTCTCAGGAAATACTTTCCCAGAGCGAGTCAATATGAATGGGAGGTTGCCTTCCAGAGCACGCGTAAAGCCGTGTCACTGGGACTCTGCCCATTTGTGCTATGAATACCCTGGCTGCTCTCGCATTCTGCACGTTGATGAGGCACGGCTGGTGCATTAGGCTCCTGGTGGAGCCGACTTAGACAGGGTGTCTGCAAGACGCAGCGCTCCAAGATATTCCTCAGGAAACAGCCCTGCGCTGACAGCGAGAGAGGAATGATGGTCTCCTTCTCAAGTCTCTGTTTCTATTATAAATTAGCTGCCTACTTTAAAAATGAGCGAACTATAAATAATTTAAAACAAATCAAAGGCCGTTATTACCACCATATCCAGGATTTTGAAGATAACTCGTCTACCCGGCACATTTGTGGATGCTTGCTCTGCCTTGCGGTCCTCTATTTCTCCCACAATGATGTGATACGAAGAAAAACAAAAACAAAGGGGGAAGAAACAACTCAGTATGGTATTCAGTCTAATGTCAAGTGCAAATCCCAGGCCCCAGGGGAGCCAGAGTTCATTCCTGAGACAGTCCGCTCCCGAGGTCTAACATGAGTCTGTCTCCCTCTTCCTCACCAAAGGGATGGATGGCTTTAAAACCAGAGTGGGAGATCCCAGAGTGGTGATAAAGCCACCAGGGATGTTCTGGGAAGCATTTAAAAGCAAATATTCATTGACCCAGCTCTTCCCATCAAACTTTTTACTGCTTCTAACTCTGGTAAAGTTGCAACTTCTTCTACCTCCTTTCCATTTTTTTTTTTTTTTTTTGTCTTTTGGGTTTTTTTTGGTAATGACCAACGCCTGATGAAAAAATGAATTAGGGTAGGTAATTTGAGAGCTTAGGTTCAGGCAAAATACTCTAAGTTAGTTCCCAAACCTGGCTGCACAGTGTATCACTTGGGGCCCTTATTGAAAAATGCAGGTTTCCTGGATTCACACTGGGAGATTCTGCCTCAGGAAATCTGGGGTGGGGCTCAGAATAGTGCCTTGGGAATCATTGCTCAAGAAGCAGTAAAATATAAGATTGGTAATTAGCACTTGTACTTTAGCTACTTACCCTGAAATAAGCTAGATTGGACAGGACTAGAGCCTGTAGTTAACCAGTATCTGAAAGTTACCCCAGTAGTGGTTAAGATTTATGGTCGGTTTTGTGAATTGTGGTTATATTTTTATTTCTTTATAAAAAGTTCTAAAGAGTATAGAGAATGGCATTGTATTTATTTACCAAAAGACAGTTGATTTGACAGTTGTATTACCAGAACAAGGGTCTCCCCACAATTCCCTGCTGGCCGTTTTCTATAATAAATGTGTCTGAAGAACCTTATCTTCTCAGCCTAGATGAAATCACAACCAAGATGGAAAGCAAAACAGGCAACGTTCTTCTAGAACAGCAGTTCTCAAGCTTTTAAAGGATCCCTTTACATTGTCAAAAATTATTGACCCCAAAGGGTTTTTTTGGGGGATGGGTTATATCGATTGATATTAACCATATTAGCAATTAAAACTGAGAACGTTTATAGTATTTTAATTTATTTAAGAATAACATAATAAAATAACATCATAAGTCTATAATATGTTAGCATAAACAATATTTTTTGGAAAAATAATTATATTTTCCAAAACAACAACAACAAAAATCTGTGAAAAGTAGTGTTTTGTATTTTGGCATCTTTTAAAAGTGTCTGGCTTTATAAATGATAGTTGAATTTTCATATCTGCTCCTACATTCAATGGGTTGCATTATGTCCTTTTGATTGACGCATATAAAGGAGAAAACAGCTTTAGACAGATACATAATTGGAAAAGGGAGTCCCTTGTAAGTTCCAGGGAAGTGTCTCAGGGACCTGGCCTCAGACCATACTTTGAGAACTACTCTTCTAGAATGACTGCAACATTCTCACAGTGATGATGAGCTGGCAACATCAGCTGAAGGCACTCAGCCTTGAGGTCTGTGGGGCTGGATAAAGTCACGAGGGTTTCGGAGCTAAGGACAAAGCATGTCTAGGGAGTCCAGGTTGGCCGGGAGGAAACCATCAGTAATGAAGTGGTGTGGGCCCTTGAGTGAGGTGTGATGGGGGATGTTGGAGGGGCATCTCTGGGGTGGGGATGGGGTAGGGAGTCTCCAGTGCAGGCATCTAAGAGAGTTGCTGCACAACGTTTCTGCTGCTTTATAATCTGAGGGCAGCTCAGGCCACTGCTTTAGGCATTAAAAACAATTCTGTTTCGTCTTTCTAGGGCATTCAGTTGACTCAGTAAAACTTGCTCACCATTTCTGAGGTGTCTTTCTGAGGTGTTCTGAGGTTGGAGCCTTTTTTTAAGTAGAAGATTGCCCATAAGCTTTATCAAGCTTTCTCTCTGAGGGAATTTCTTCCCTCTTTTGCCTTTTCCAGAAAGTGTACGATCTCGTCTGTGTTTGAGCAATGATTTCCCGGGTTCTCTCTTCTCCATAGATTAGCGCATTCAGCAGTCCAAGGCATAGGGTGTAGGTTCGATTCTTTCACAAGTTGTCTCCTCGTCCTGGGAATCTGACAGCAGAATTGATCTAGTCTCATCGATTCTGTGACCCTTCTCCCTGGTTCCTGCTTCGGCCTCCTGAATCCAGTAATTAAGGTGGCCAACTGGTTCAGCTGTAAAGTCTATTAAGGAAGGACTCCCTTCGGCATGAGGCTCCAGAGCTTCCCTCAAATGGGTTTAAAATCCATTGGCCCTTTTCGAGATTTTAGGTTTATATTCCAGATTAATGACAAGGTCACAATTGTGCTGTGAGGCCAAAGACATCTCCCGGCGGGGGTGGGGCCTGGCTGGTGGTAAAGGAAGTTTGCATACAGGCATCATCCTCTTATTCAACATGGCTTTGCCCTGCTATCAGCCTGTCAGCCCCAAGGTAGAACCCTACCATTTTCCTTTCTCTCTTCCTCTCTGCCCTCCCTCTCCATGCAGATGGATATCCAGCATTGCCTGGGGCCAACTCCAACCTCAGTGTCTTCTTCTTCCTCTTGCTTTGCCCTGCAAGTCCCCCGTGGAATCTCTAAAGACAGAGCGACTTTGGCCAGAGGCAGTGGGGTTAAGCCTCTGGGGTAGCAGGTCTAGCTCTTCCATCCTCCATCCTCCTCTCTCCCAGGATCGTTGTTCTTTTCAGCAGGAAAGAAAATGAATGTTTATTGAATGTCTCCTATGTTCCAGCCACTTCTATTGATATAAACATTACATATCTCATTTAATCCTAAATAACCTTACAAATCATTACTTCTGTAGGTAAATAAACAAATATTACGCAAGGTCACCCAAGGGTCTGTCAAACTCCAACATTGATGCCTTTGTATTGCTCTGTGCTGTCCTGCCTCATCCGAGGAACGCCCTGATTGTCTTCTTTCTAGAGGCAAAGTTGGCTGCCTTTGAATCCTCTTTCTCACGTTCTCGCTGCATGAAATGAAACTCGTTCCTAAATGTTATCAGTTCTACCCTTGTTCTGATCCTCACAGCTGTCTCCCTGCACCGTGATCCTACTTCAGCTGTATGACCTCAGGCTCTTATTGTGTCTCAGCTGCTGCCGCTGCGCCGGCGTTCTCCCTGGCCCTCCTTATGCTACACTCACCTTCTTCTGGAGCAGCAGACTGTGGGGTTAGTGGTCAAGGGCATGGAGGCTGCAGCCAGATTCCCTGGATTCAAATCCTGCCTCTGTCAATTCCTGACTATGTAATCATGGACAGTTGATTGAATTTCTCTGTGTCTCTGATTCCTCAAGGGTAAAATGGTGACAATACTAGTACTCACCTCATAGGATTTTATGGAGACAAAAGGAATTCATGCACATAAAGCATCTGAGATGGTGCCAGGCACGCGCTGAATAGGTGTTAGCTGCTAGCTCATTTTTCCTACTGCGGAGTTCAGATCAGCTTGTTTCTCAGTGAAGCAAACTTCCAAGCTTCCCCATTTTGTACCAAATAAAGACCCAGCTCTTGAACTTGGCCTTCAGTGCTGTCTGTTGTTTTCCTCCGATCTGTTTTACAAACTTCTTTTCCATTAGATTACCACATACACCCCCAGCTGGCAAGAGCTGCTAGACAGCCTCTGTGTCTCATATGCTTGCTTGCAAATCTTTATTCCTCTGCACATTCAACTTCCCACGCATTCTAATTCCATTTATTCTTCAAGACTCAAAACCCAGTGGCATCCTTTTCAAGAGGGCTTCCCCGACCCTCCCAGCGGGGAGTAATCTGTTTACCTTGTAGACTCCCATAGCAATTTATTATACCTCTCTTTCAGCGCTTCAGCATGTTTTCCCATCAATTATAGTTATTTACGTATTCATCTACCCAACCAGGATCTAAGCCCCTCCAAAGTAGGGACTGTGCTGTGTTAATCTCTGCATTTCCCTAAGTGTCTATACAGTGTCTTGCTCATAATGAGAATTCAATAAAAATTGTGTTTGAATGACTGGGATGTGAGTTTTATCTAATAATGATAGTTACCATCTATTGAGCTCTTCCTCTGTGCCAAGTACCGTGAGCAGGGTTTAATGTGTATTGTCTCATTCAGTCTTCATGACCCTGTGAGGTACTTCTTCTTCTTCCCATTTTTTAGATGAGAATACTGAGTCACAAATAGGTTCAGTAATTTGTCCAAGGTCACCCAGCTAGTAAATTACATAATCTGGACTTGACCCCATTGCTGGTCAACTCCAAGCCCATACTCATCTCCACTGCATTAAAGTGCCTCTCTTATTGTCAAAGGAAAGCTTTAAGGAGCTAAGTCAACGCACACACACATATACTTACTGGTACTTAATTGGCCATCGGGCCTGCTGCCATCTCAGCCGTTGCATCTTGCACACCCCTAGCTCTATCTTAGCTGAAGCACACTTCCTCCTTTTCAGGCAGGGTGAATTCCAAGAGCAGTCATAGGGAGACCTCTCCCGCCAGCTCTGCTCCTTGGGAAAGGAACTGAGCTCCACTCGGCGGCCCGACTACAGTGAACTCGTCAACAGTTGTGTCAGCATTTATGCCAGGCTGATTACAATGCAGCAAGCAAATCATTCATTGCCTAATGTGCAATGCATTGTAGCTTATTTGATAGCATATTTATGCACACATCTTCAGAAACAATATTCTTGTAAATCTTGTGTCAAACCCTTAGGGAGGTATTGGTTGTAAGCAGGGAGGTATTGGTTGTAAGCAGGAAATCAGCAAACACATTGATCCCTCATGTTCTGTGATGTTAGTAGTAGTCATGAAATTGAATTTCATCTTAACATATTAAAATCAATATACAGTGTTCAGTTTAATTTAGAATGTAAATACCATCAAGGGTTTTCAAGACAGAGAAAATAATAGTCTCTAATTCGGATATATATGTATCATTACACAGGCCACTTTCCATTATTTAGAACGTGTATAACCCTGGAATAGAAAAATAGCTAGCTCAGCCTGTTAGAGTAGATGGGAACTCAAGTTCTCTATTGATCAGAATCAGCAGCTAAAAAGGGGTTCTCATTTTAAACTAACACAGAAAGTTTAGCTATTCTCCTCTATTTTATTTAAAAATAAAATTTTGCCTAAAATCACACTTACTGTTTTTAATTCTCTAAACTGTATGTCAAAGAACCTTACCTTGTGTAAAACTCCAGTGAGAGGACTGAGAAGATTTTTGAAGTGTGTGGCAAAATAAAACAAAATGAAATTCTTTTTGACATCATGAAGGATGTGGACCCAGAGATACTCCTTATCTGGGAATATGGGAATATGGAATTCTGAGTGCATGGGCTCCCAGATTCTCTCACAATCTTATTCTTCTTTCTTCCTCCAGCCCTTTCTAATTTCATGGATAAAATGGGAAATAGTAATCATTGTGATTACTATTGCGTGCAATTGTTGTATGTTTATTGAAAACTGAAGACATGCCAGGAATGACATTAAGTTCTTTACATGTGGTTTTTGTTAATACTCTTACTAGCCCTCTGGTGTAGAGATCATCATTATCTCAGTTTCATAGGTGAGAAATGGAGACATAGGATTAAAACTACTTTTCCCAAGTCACACTGCTTGTGAGTGACAATGGAAATGTGAACTGGGTTTGTGGGACTCGGGGACTCGTGCTCTTTTCCGTGAATGGCCTGGGGACAGCGCTGGTCTCTTGGAGAGAGTTATTACTCTGTCTTTAAACAACCTTAAAGCCTCACCTCTAGAAAGACTTGAAAAGAAAGCAGGAGGAAGAAGGATTGTCCTCTGACTTGAATGTGAAAGTGTGTATTTTCTGGAGCACAGGGGTAAGGAAAAGAGTAGGCACAGGGGCTGCTCAACAGCAGGTATTTGTTTTGTTTTGTTTTGTTTGCATTACGTGGGCCTCTTACGCTTGTGGCCTCTCCCGCTGCGGATCAGGACGCACAGGCTCAGAGGCCATGGCTCACGGGCCAGCCGCTCCGCGGCACGTGGGATCCTCCCGGACCGGGGCACGAACCCGTGTCCTCTGCATCAGCAGGCGGACTCTCAACCACTGCGCCACCCGGGAAGCCCAACAGCAGGGATTTTGAGGCTAACACACCTTTCCATTTTCATCACTGCTGCTGGCTCTTGTGAATGTGGGACCTCTGTGTGATCTCTTTCAAATACCTGAAAGGCTAAATAGGAAGTACGTACGGAGTCAATCAGATAGTTTTCCAAAGTCCACAGCTGCCTGAGTCAGGCCTGTAGAGCCTGTTCATCTTTCCTGTGCCCCAGACTGGCACATGTGATGCCCAAAGAATATATAATCATCAAGTCCAAGATGCTTATTGCCTGTGCTACCTAAGCACTCTGAAAAAAAAAAAAAAAAAAGCCCCTCAGTGGTATTTAAGTAGTCCCACTTTTATCCTTAAAAGAATATATATTACCTGCTGGTTTCTAGATTTCTTGTGCTGATTGAATAGGGCTGTACTTGTAGGAGCCACTTCTCGGGTTAGCATCATAGGGATGTTGTGAGGTAATGTCTGGAAAGCACTTTGAGCTCCTTTGAGAAAGGTGCTACGTCAATACCATGTATTATTATGTATTATATCAGCCCGAGAGTAAAGCACAGGCAGGAGGTGCCTTTGTGTCCTTCCCTGGCTACAGCAGTGCAGTGGCTTAGGTAGATTTCAGCTGGGGGAATGTTCCAGCACCTGCAGGCTTGGACTGAAAGGATGTAGGCTGCATTGGGAGCACTCTAGGGACAGTGCCGCAGGGGAGGAGGGACAGAGTCTGTGGCTGAGTCTGCCCAGTGCACTCTCTCTTAATGACCAGAAGCTGTGCTCTGTAGCTTGGGAATTGAAGTTTGTGGGGGACAGGGGATGGATTTTGAGTATCTGGCAGTAATGAAGCACTCTTAAAAACAATCAAAGTGCTCAATGCAGTAGCATCTGAGCCGGAGTCTGTCGAGTCCTGCCCAATTCTATTTGTATTGATAAAATGCATGCAGAGCAATAAAGACACAGACCTACTAGAGAATGGACTTGAGGATATGGGGGGGGGGAAGGGTAAGCTGTGACAAAGTGAGAGAGAGGCATGGACATATATACACTACCAAACGTAAAATAGATAGCAAGTGGGAAGCAGCCGCATAGCACAGGGAGATCAGCTTGGTGCTTTGTGACCACCTAGAGGGGTGGGATAG
>NW_020837959.1:26737957-26791840 GCF_003676395.1 Aethalodelphis obliquidens | reverse complement strand
GGGAGGGAGGGAGATGCAAGAGGGAAGAGATATGGGGACATATGTATATGTATAGTTGATTCACTTTGTTATAAAGCAGAAACTAACACACCATTGTAAAGCAATTATACTCCAATAAAAATGTTTTAAAAAAAAAGTGGCATCATTGTGCCAAACTAATAAAAAGAAAAATATATATGCATGTACAGGGAATTCCCCAGTGGTCCAGTGGTTGGGACTCCACACTTCCAATGCAGAGGGCATGGGTTCGATGCCTGGTGCGGGAACTAAGATCCTACATGACAAGCAGCGTGGCCCAAAACAAACAAATAAATGAATAAATAAATGCATCTCCCAAGTTGACCAGATTGAGCTCCAGTTGTCCTCTCAGTGCCCCCAAATAAGCCTCATCCTTCTTGGCTGCTACAAAATTCAAGTTATCTTTTAAGCCCCAGCATAGATACCATGATTTTCTCTTTAAGCTTTTCTAAATAGCTGTTATGGGTGAATTGTGTCCCTCGCAATATTCACATGTTGAAGTTCTGATTCCCCTAACCCACAATATTCACATATTGAAGTTCTGATTCCCCGTACCTCAGAATGTGACTGTATTAGGAGACAGGGTCTTTAAAGTTAAATGAGGTCCTTGGGGTGGGCCCTAATCCAGTATGGTTGGGGTCCTTATAGGAAGAGGAGATTAGGACACAGGCAGGCACAGAGGGAAGGCCATGTGAGGACACAGGGGGAAGACAGCCATCTACAAGACAGAGAGAGACCTTAGAAGAAACCAACCCTGCCGACACCTTGATCTTGGACTCCTAGCCTCCAGAATTGTAAGAAAATAAATTTCTGTTATCTAAGCCACCCAGTCTGTGGTACTTTGTTATGGTAGCCCTAGCAGACTAATATAAGAGCCAAAAAGTAATTAAAGAAAAAGATTATGCTCTTACAAAATTTTGCTACTCCAAGTGTGGTCCGTAGGCCACCAGCATTCATATCACCTTCACCTGGTAAGCACTGCAGACTCTCAAGACTCACTTAGACCTTTGGAATGAAAATCTGCCTTTTAACAGGATCCCCAAGTGATGTGTGTACATGTTAAGGTGTGAGAAAAGCTCCAGTGAATTGTTCAGTTTGCCTTCAAAACCACCCCAAACTTAATGTTTAAATGAGCAACTATTTATTATTTCTCATGATGCTCTGGTTTGTCCAGGCCATTGCTCTGCTGGTTTCACCTGGGCTCTCCCATGTGACTGTCTTCACAAAGCCATTGCAAACCAACTGTATTTTCCAAGAGTTTTATAACATTTTTTTTTTTTTTTGGTTTTCATTGTATATGTTACATGTCCAGCTTATATTTATGACCAGTGGAACTATTATTTCCATTTATGGAGGGAATACAAAATTTCATTTTTAAAAAATGCATTTTTTAAAAAAAGGGAGTCAAGGCAGAGAAAATTGTGAAGTAATGTTACAGACTGTACGAGGATATAGCAAAAATCATAGAGTGAGTATGTGAACTATTAAAATTTGAGAAACACTCTCTTAGTTCAAAATTTGCAAGTTTTCCAAGGAGCTAAATGCTCATCTACTATTTTCAATGTATGTAGGAGTCTTAGAGGGGAGGGGACGGACGTGGAAAGACACCAGGTCATTAAGGTATTCCATCTCCCTTAGACCCAGGAATCAAATGTGAGAAGCACCTCCTTACTTCCCTTCTTACTGTGTTTCTTTTCACCCAGGTTTCTTATGGTAATATCAGCACCTGACACTTATGTGGGATTTTACGGTTTGAGAGGCTCTTAACACGTGCTTGATGTCATTTGATCTGTAAAGCATTTGATCTGTATGGCATTTTCTCCGATATGGAAAGTGAGCAGAGTGATCGTTGGTCTTTGAAGGAGAGGACGGTCTGGCTGTTGCTGGGGCAGGGCTTCGGCTCTATATGTGGTTTTCTATAAGGCTGACTCTATTCGTTGGAGGCCAGCTGTGCCTTTGGCCTTCTGGGAATCGCTGAGTGAAGCAGAGTCCACGTTCACTGCACATTTTCCAGAAAAGCGGAGGGCCAGTGGATGGAACCATGTGGTGGTGACTGGCCCCAAATTTGGGACCACTGCTGCACCACATCAGTGTCCTTTGCAGCCCTGCCTCCTGGTGTTGGTAGAGGCATTTAGTACTCAACGATATTGGTACGGAGTTGTGTGCCCTGCACAGCCCTCCCTGTCCTTCGAGGCCTAATTTAAATCATAATTTCTTTCTCAGGTCCCTTGAGGTAGAATTGCTCTCTCCCTTTCCTAGAGTTTCATAGAAATTTTAAGATTTTCCTATTATACCATTTGTCTTAAGCGACTTTGTTTTGGAGTTGTTTGTTTTTGTGTCTATTTCTAGTCCTTAAGAGCTGACATGAAGTCTTACCCGTGTTTGTATTGGTCCCAGCCCCTGGACCGGGGCTTTGTGTACTTGAGAATAAAACACGACACAAAATGTTACCAAAAAAAGAAAACTTCTAACATGTTGTTTTGTATCAGTATCCTTTTAAAAATTTTATATTTTGTGAATTGTAGTCCAGGTATAAAACTTTGTGGTGTAATTCACCTTTTTTACATTTTCTGTCATCCTTCATAGATGTAGAAGTGTGGGGCCATCGAGGAGCTAAGTCTGAATCAAGTGCTGCTATCCTGTAGGTCTCTGAGCAGACTTTTATTTTAAATTTTAAAATGTGTGATTCCTCACTCCTTTACTAAGTTTTGAAAATTATAGTCATACCTCTTGTGAAACATTTTTGCTTTTCTTAAGGAATTACATAGTTCTTTAAACATGCTTATGTGTTCAAAATATTCCAGATAATATCACTTGAGTAAGACCTTAACAGGTGGAACAATACCATAGATGACAATTTACTAATTTACATGAAATTTATGATTGGTTCAACACTCAAAATATTGTAAAGGCTTTAAATAAGCAGGCATAGAAGTTGGCAGTTACTTTTAAAGTTTCTGTGTAGCCTGTAATGAAAACTATTAATGCTAGAGATCTTTCAATAATCCTATGGAGTAAGAACTTGAATTTCCATGAACACTTGGTTACCATCTCTAATACTGAGGATTGCACTGGCTCTTTTTATTACCAGGTCCTGAAGTTTACTAAGGGAAAGTATCAAGCATTATTTAAAGGCTGAAGAGTGTTTCTGATAATAAGCCCTGGACATATTTTGTTTATTCGTGTAATTACTCCTCTTAGCTATGAGAATTTGGAAGTGCAGGTATAAGAACAAAATCTGCTTACCTTATTGTATTTGTTCCATATGTTTTTAAAAAAACACACGTTCTGTAGTAAGATGGTGACAAGCTAAAAAGTCCCTAAGGTGAACTTTCCCAACTTGCCATGAAAATACCCACAATGAGCTCTGTATCTTTTAGAAAACACAGGCTTTTGTAAACTTCCAAAATGTGTCGTGGGAAGTGAAATAAATGTACAGAGGCGGGAAGAACTACAGAAGAAAATAACTACTGACTGACACTTCAAAAAACAAGGGGGGTTAAGATGCATGTATTTTAATCAAAATTAAAAGTATATTAAAGGGAATGTAGACGGAAAATTTGAAAGGCTTGAATGCGCTTGAAAAGTAAAGCTAACACTCAACCATATGGCAGAGCTCAGGAAGGGGAGGGGGTCTTGCCACCTGTGGTTTGAAGACACTGGTTTGAAGAACCCAGTTGTAGCCCACACATGCACTTTGAACGTGAACAGCACGGCTGGCTGGTAAGTAGGATGGGGGCCATGCTGACCCTTTTCTTCAGCCTGTCTCTTGGGTAAAGAAGTATGGGCAGATGACGGGGCAACTGTCATGTGATGGTTGGGAACTATCTTCCTCTTTGGCCAAAACAGAAGCAGCTTCTCTTTTTGTATCTGCTATTACTTCTAGTATCCAATGCATCTGGAGTTGAACAATGGACTGAAGCATTCTGGAATCCTGGAACATATGTTGTTATAGGTAAAGGTTAGGTACACATACACCCCCACACACACACACGTGGTGTGTGTGTGCATGTGCACATGTGCCCTTAGTGAAATTTTGGAGAATTGGGAAATTGTAATTTGTAAGGTTATCAGGCCACATTCTCACAAGAAGAGAATTGTTAAATTGTTTATTTTAAACAGTTTAAATAGAAATGTCCAGGCCCTGAAAAGCTAAAAAAATTGCTTTCCTAATAACTTAGTTAATGTAGAACACAATGAAGCTGCAGATTACTTCAAACACACAAATATCAGAATATTATGTATCATAATATGTGACGAATTTAAAGATATGCTCTGAAACATGTTAGTTATTAAAAGAGAGAGAATGTGAATCATTGAATCATTGAACTCAACAGTTAGAAGAAAGCAAAGAAAACCCCACAAGGAAAGTAAAAAGATGAAAATAATAAAAACTAATGGTATAAATTAGTGAATTAGAAAACAAAATGCATGATTAGAAAATGAATCTAAGAACTGGCTTATTTTTTAGGAAATTCAGCAAACTAGATAAACACTTAGCAAAGCTAATGAATAATTAAAAAGAAAATACAAGTGCATGAAATTAGAAATAAGAAAAAAGTTATAATAATGGCCTGCATGAGCATACTATGTACAATTTCATATTAATAATTTGAGTCTAAGTGAAATGTATGATTCTTTGAGGAAAAAAGATACATGCACAAAAGCAACTTAATAGCAGTCACGCAAAAAAAATTTTTAAATGATAAAAAGCAAGAAAAAAAATCACCAAGATCATTGTACAGCCCATAATAAGAAAATCTGCAAAATTCATTGAGGATTAAAGGTACAGAGAAAAAATGATGTACATTTGGGCAGACACTAGGGTGACTTCGGTGATCCTGGAAGCACGTGTGAAGATGGTTTTTGATCAGCCTGGATTCCTGGTGACTATGATAGACAGAGCCCCCTACTGACCCCAGAATACATGTTACTTGAGTGAGAAATAAACTTCTGTTTTGTTAAACTGCTGATATCTGAGGTCGTTTGTAACTATCTAGTCTATCTTGATTGATAATACACTACTATAAAAATATACTCAACAGCATAGAAAAAAACTTGAAAAGTAGACCATTATCCAAAAGAATACTGTATGTGATAAAGAGGCATCACAGATAAGTGGGGAAAGCACAAAGATTAGTTAATTAGACAAACAGAAATTTTAATTCTCGCTTTACACTATAGAAAAAAATTCACGTCGATTAAAGAGTTAAATGTAAAAGCTCAAGCCTTAAAAATACAAAGAATAATGAGGGTGATTACGAAAACTCTGCATAGGACTGTATGTTTTTGAGGGTCTTAAAAAGAGTTTGGACCTGACAAAAGTTAATACCCAGGGAAAGCCCCATAAAATTCAAATTAATAAATGTTGTATTAAATATTAAGAAACCAAAATCTATTCAATTGCCACTCCTATGTAATTATATATGAGTTTTAATCAGAAGAATAAAGTCATATAAATAATTTATTCTTAGCAAAACTCTTATTTTAGCTTACAGGGTCTTATAATCAACATTGAATTCATTTTCTAGAATCCAAGGCATCATTGGCCAGAGTTAGGAGTGTGGGTTCTTGACTTGGCTTTTCTACTTATCATCAGTGTGAACGCCTACAGTCACATAACCTCTGGAAGATGGTTTCTTTTTTTCTGTAAATAAATGTATTGGACTAGAGATATTTAAGTCCTTTTCCACCTGTCAAATACTGTGACAATGTAGTTATCACTGTGAATAGTGTAGCTATCCACAGCAATCACAGTATTAAGAAAATATTGTAATAAGGGGATATTAAATAGTACACAAAACAAGCTGGTTAAAGGGAAAACATATTTATAAAAGTATAGTCGTATTTTTCTCTTGGGATTTGAATATATGAAGTGTGTGCATACTTAGATAAGGTACAAAGAAAATATGTCATTTCTTTACTGAAGTAAAACTCCAGAATTCCACAGTCATAAATTCACCCCAGTGACCTGATGACCTATTTTTGATGGGTGGATTTTTTTTGCAAATTATCTAGTAAGCAAGCCAACCCACAAAGTAAAAGGATAATATATCATGAAAAGTATTTAGGTCACTTTTTTTGATATGTGAGGTTCGACTTTAATTATTTATACAATTTCATAGTGCAGTAAGTGTCTTGTGGTATTTTTCTAAAAAATAATGAAGGTCTCTATACATGAGCTCTCACTAGAGTTTTTGCTGTTAAATTTTTACAGAAATATTTATTTAGTGAAACTTACTGAATTTGAGAATAAATTATATTTAAATCAGTTAGGTTCTGATAAACCAGATGTGTTTTTCACTTACAGAATGAAATGTGCTGAAGAGCAGGAGATGAAGTAACGAAGTAGTAATTCGCACCTTTGCTCATCTGAGCCCTGCTTCTTCTTGAGGCCATTCATGAGAATTTGGTCCTGGGAATGAAATCCTAGGCTTTCCTATCACATTCAAGGATGAGAAGTCTGTTACTGATGGAAGCATGATTGTCAGCAAGCAGTTATGAGGCAGCTTCTCTGTGTCAGGCACTGTTCTGGGCTCCAGGAATATAAAGGTGAACAAAACACAGTTTTTACTCTCAATGAGCCCAGAGTCTAGTGTGGAGACCAGCATACATTTTCTTTTTAAATTTTATTTATTTATTTGTTTTTTGGCTGCATTGGGTCTTCTTTGCTGTGTGCGACCTTTCTCTAGTTGTGGCGAGCGGGGGCTACTCTTCATTGCAGCATGCGGGCTTCTCATTGTGGTGGCTTCTCTTGTTGCAGAGTGTGGGCTCTAGGCATGCAGGCTTCAGTAGTTGTGGCTTGCAGGCTTCAGTAGTTGTGTCTTGCAGGCTCAGTAGTTGTGGCTGACGGGCTCTAGAGTGCAGGCTCAGTAGTTGTGGCGCAAGGGCTTAATTGCTCTGTGGCATGTGGGATCTTCCCGGACCAGGGATCAAACCCCTGTCCCCTGCATTGGCAGGTGGATTCTTAACCACTGCGCCACCAGGGAAGTCCAAGCATACGTTATTTATCAGGGTAAATAACATTATGTTCTCTAATACAAACACCCAAAATTCAATGGCTTAACACAATATAAATTTAGTTCCTATTGGCGAGAGGCCTTCTGGGTGGTCATTCAGAGTCTCAGGCTTCTTGTGTTGAGGGCTTGCTTTCTCCTAGGACTGTAGGGTCCTCTGCTGGCTCCTGGTATCTAATCAGAACAGAGAGTGCAGAGGATCACACCAGAGGAGTTTATGAGTCAGGACAGGGCGTGACATACATCACTTCTGCCCACATTCCATGGCCCAGAACTTGGTCACAAAGTCATACTTAACTGCCAGGGAAGCTGGGGAACGTGGAGCAGCCTTGTGCCTAGGGGGTAACAGAAACACATTCTCATAAACACATTTGGTGTCTGCCATAGCATTGGAAGAAAAGGGACCCCAATCAGCGCATAGTTACTATTAAAGAGATAGACTACAATGCATGGTAGGGGCCAAAGGAAGGAGAGGTTGACCCCAGCAGGGTAAGCTGACACGAGATATAAATGGCAAATATCAGGCTGCAATTGAAATTATGGACGCAATAAATCCTCACAGAATAAAAAGAACTAAAAAATCCCTAAATTATGTTAAAGGAAACCTCAGTTACTTTATAATACAGAACCATAGTGGTTTTTTAAATTGAGATTTTTATTGAGATAATTGTCGATTCATATGTTGTTATAAGAAATGAAACAGAGTGATCTCCTGTGAAACTTTAACCAGTTTTACCTAATGTTAATATTGAAATAACTCTAGTAGAATATCACAACCAGGAGATTGACATTGATGTAATCTACACAATCTACCAAATTTATTCAGATTTCCCCAATTTTACTGGTACTCATTTGTGTGTATGTGTGTATTTATTTCTGTCAATGTTCATCACATGTGTAAGTTCATGTATCCACCACCACAGTCAAGATACAGAACAGATCCATCACCACAAAGACCCGTCCCACCTCCCTTTTGCCCCCTCCTCTATCTCTGATCTCAGGCAACCATTCTTCTTCTTTTAAAAAAAATTTTATAGAAGTATAGTTGATTTAAAGTGTTGTGTTAATTTCTGTTGTATAGCAAAGTGATTCATTTATACATATAGTCTTTTTCATATTCTTTTCCATTATGGTTTATCACAGGATATTGAATATAGTTCCCTGTGCTATACAGTAGGACCTTGTTGTTTATCCATCCTATAATAGTTTGCATCTGCTAATCCCAAACTCCCAATCCTTCCCCCACTCCCCCTTGGCAACCACAAGTCTGTTCTCTATGAGTCTGTTTCTGTTTCATAGATATGTTCATTTATGTTGTATTTTAGATTCCACATATAAGTGATAACATATGGTATTTGTCTTTCTCTTTCTGACTTACTCCACTTTGTATGATAATCTCTAGGTCCATCCATGTTGCTGCAAATGGCATTATTTCATTCTTTTTTATGGCTGAGTAATATTTCCTTGTGTATGTGTATACATATATACCACATCTTCTTTATCCATTTATCTGTCGATGGACATTTAGGTTGCTTCCATGTCTTGGCTATTGTAAATAGTGCTGCTATGAACACTGGGGTGCATGTAGCTTTTTGAATTATAGTTTTGTCTGGATATATGGCAACCATTATCCTTTAGCTCCATTTCTAAAATTGTGTCATTTAAAAAATGTTATACAAACAGAAGCAAACAGATATAACCTTTGGTTACTGGCTTTTTTTTTCCCACTTAGCATAATTTTCTGCAGACATCAAGACTGTGTTTATCAATAATTCCTTCTTTTGATTGCTAAGTACTATTCCATGGTTTGGATGTACCACAGTTTGTTTAACCAATGGCCAGTTGGAAAACATCTAGACTAATTTCAGTATTTGGGCTATTACAAGTTAAGCTGCTATGAACATTTCTGTACAGTTTTGTTTTGTTGAAGGGCGGTTTTGTTTTTTTTTTTGCAAGAAGAAGAATTTCCATTTCTCTGAGATAAATGCTCAAGAGTGCCATTTGCTAGCTCATATAGAAGTTGCACGTTTAATTTTATAAGAAATTGTTAAAAGGTTTTCTAGAGTGGTTGTACTATTTCACATTCTCACCAGAAGTGTGTGAGATCCAATTTCTCCACATCCTACCCAAGGTTTAGTGTTGTCATTATTGTTTATTTTAGTTATTCTGATAGTTGTGGTTTAAATTTGCGTTCTCTACCTGTGCACATTTGCCATCCATATATCAGAACCATGGTGTTTTTTTATTTGAAACAGATTTTAGAAATTTTCCAGTTATTACAAATAACTTCCTCTTCGTTTTAACTTAAAAAAATTCTGGAAAATTCCTATTGATTCTCCTACACTCCATCTAAAAGCCCCATTTTCTTTGAAGCCCTCTTCAACTCCTGAGTTAATTAAACCTTTCTTGACTTCTAAAGCCAGAGTGAATGTCTATCTTCTCTGGGTTCCGGTTTGTTCTTCTGTTGCAGTGGTTATCAAAGTGTGTTTTCATGAAGGTACTTACCCATCTGTGCTTCCCACTAAACTGTGCCCTGAAAGAAAGGACTGTCTTACATATTTTTGCCTCCCCAGCACCTAGTATGGTGTCTGGTGCATTTAGATGCTTAATAAACATTTTCAGCCAGTTTGGGTACTTCCTTATGTTCTGCCTCTTTCTCAAAAGGGTTGGAACATCTACTGCGCTGAGCACCTTCGCAAATGCTAACTCATTTAGAGCTCACAACCAGCCAGAGGAATGGAACCTTTATCTCTATTTTTCAGATAATGAAGCAGAAACTCAGAGAATTAAGTAATTTGAAAATTACCATCCCAGAAAGCTGCAGAGCTGAGGCTCGGCTGTGGATCTTCTCGCTGCTATGTCACAGTTGCCCAGAAGGGGCGCAATTGCGTTGTATTCTTTCCCTTGCACCATGTTGATGGTGCGTCGCTCTCATCTCACTCATTGACTGCTATAGAATTTGTTGATGCATCCTATTGACTGCTGTGCCTCCCTGGCCCATGTCCCACTCAGAATGGGCAGAAACCATTGCTACACTTCCCTTCCCTGCAAAGCTTTGCCCTGAACACCTCCTTCCTCACCAGCCCCAAGGCGTAAAGCTTCTATTAACCATTTAATTGCCAGTTGCCTGTGGCTTTCCATTATCTCTAATAACTCCTATGCCTCTGGATTTTCGCTTCACGCTTCATCTCCTTTTCCCCCTGCAGTCTTCTAGTTTCATATTATCCATTTCTTAAATGAATTAGAGTCCATCTAATTGCACATTTTTGAGATCCTACAATGTAAAAAATGATATAGTAGCCTGTATGAGGAATACAAAGATGGAGAGATCAAAACTCTTCTTGTGTTGTTCCTGTTTTCACAAATTACAGAAATCTATTCACATAGACTTAAGCAAAAGAAAGAAAAAAATGGCTTACGTAATTGAAAATCTAGAGGTAGAACTTGCTACAGGGCTGGCTGGACCCAGGTGTTCAGCTGATCTGTCAGGAATCTACTTCTCTCTCTCTCTTGCTCTTTGCATCTCTTGGCTCTGCTTGTCTCTGGGTTGGCTTTATGTTTAGCAAGCTCCTTGGCTGTATTCATTTTCCATCACTGAGAAATAGTCCCAGAGAAAAGAGAACACGTATTTCCCTGGGATGGATTTTGCTGGCCTGACTTGGTTCTCATCCTGGAACTGATTACTGTGGCCAGGGAGATGGAACGTTCTAATTGATCGAGCCTAGTCTACCCACACCTGCACTAGGGAAAAGTCTCATTGAATGACTTAGATTGAGAAAGGGAGTTATTCCCTCCAAAGTGAAGAGATAATGACACACAGAGCAGACCAAACTAGTAGCTAATGCCCAATGAAGTGACTATAATAGTAGTCCGTGCAAAAAAGAAAAAGAAAAACAAAAGCAACCAGATCTAGACAAAAACTATGGTGCTAGGAACTGAGAAAACAGTCCGACCTTCAACTTGGGAGGTAAGTACTATTATGTTGTCAGTTTTACCGATGTGGAAACTGAGGCTTAAATAAGATAATTTGCCTGTAGTCCCATAGCTAATCTAGGATCAAATCATGTCTATGTGACTCCAGAGCCCACGCTCCTAACCGTGAGGCTACGAGGAGGCCTGAGGAAGGGGAAGGTAAGGGGAAAGCAGCTCAGTGGTCTGCTCGCCCCAGCTGCCTAAGTGAAAAGTGAAAGAAGAGGAAATTATGTGCCTCCTCTGCTATCCAACTCCACCCTCAACGAGACTGAGGGAAGAGGGAGAAGAAGGGTGTTGTGAAAGGCCGCATCCTATGCAAGCTTCCACAGCCTCGGCCGTACTGATGTATTAGGGCCCGATGACTCTTGGTTGTGGGGAACTGTCCTGTGCATTGCAATATGTTTAACAACATCTCTGGCCTCTTCCCACTAGATGCGTGTAGCACCTTCTTCCTGTTGTGACAACCAGAAGTTTCCGGAATTGCCAGATATGCCCTGGGTCCCCGCTAACCCCATTGCTTCCCTCACCCCCATTGTGGTAGGGGCCTTCTTGGTTACCCTGGAGCTGTGCTCTCCCCTTCCTCATGGACCGCCAGCCCCACTGTGAGGCACCAGTGTTTTAAACTTGCTTACTCTCTCCCAGAGGTGACCTCCAACAATGCCTCCCTTCCCTACACTCCAAACAAGGTGGATTGTGTCTCTGCACCCTTGCCCCTTGGAATTCCGGGATTTCTGGGAAACTTTTTTGAGAAAGAAATCCACTGCTACTGGGATCCTGAAATCTTCTGTTTCCAAATGAAGAAAACCCTATGGAAAGGGAAGACCACCTAGACAGTAGGCCAAAGGTCAAGTTAGGTTATTCATAATCGGCTATTTCGATTGAATTTTGTCATTTAGACTGCCTACGTTAATTAGAGGTCACAAAGTGAATGGGGGAAATACTGCTTTCAGCAGTTATAAGCGCTGTGACTCAGGGCAACTCAACTTCCCTCAGCCTCCGTTTATGTACAACATGAAGCTGGCATGACATACATGTCTCTGCGGTCATGGTTTTACAGAGCAGTAGTGCTGAGCTAGCACAAATCTGACACTGCATCATCAAGAAAAAGCTAAATACTTAATATATATCATTTCAGATTAAGGGAGAGTTTAAAACTGTCTAAGAAACAGCTTCTAAGAATGTCCATCAAAAAAAGAGAAAAGGGGCTTCCCTGGTGGCACAGTGGTTGAGAGTCCGCCTGCCCATGCAGGGGACACGGGTTCGTGCCCTGGTCCGGGAAGATCCCACATGCCGCGGAGTGGCAAGGCCCGTGAGCCATGGCCGCTGAGCCTGCGCGTCTGGAGCCTGTGCTCCGCAACGGGAGAGGCCACAGCAGTGGGAGGCCCGTGTACCGCAAAAAAAAAAAAAAAAAAAAAAAGAGAGAGAAAAAGATCAAAGTAAAACATTTCAGTATGCTCCTGAAAAAAATGCTTTCCTGTGGAATATTTATTAACCTATGTGGGTTCTATTTAGTTAACTGAACTTTTCAAATTCTAAAAGATGCTAAACTTGTGTGAGTATATAAGGAAATTTACTGTAGAAAAAAAGTTCTTTTTGTTGTTTGTATTTCGAGAACTTTGTTTTAACTCTTATTTGAGCCTCTGAATCTCCAACTATAAAAAGGAAAGGACTCAAACTTAAATGTGAACAGAAGAAAATGGCTTTCTAAAATAGAAAAAAGAGAAAGGGTAAAAATATATGTCCTTTTCTCCTTATGTCTGGTTAGCAACATAAATATTATCAGTTCCTCTAAATCATTCTCTGAGTTAATGCTCTGGTAAAATAAACTTTGAAATTACTTCCAATATCAAGTAATAGACTAAGATACTAGTGAAATTCGCTAACCTGTTTTTGTCAAAGAGCAAGCGGTTTTTCCCGAGTCGACCACGTGGCTCCAGCCCTCTAGCGCCCCCTGGCTATTGTCTCACTCAGGCGTCGGTTAACTTTACCCCTCTGTTAATCTACAGCGATTTATTAACTCCTTATAAATGGCTAAACCTTTGCCCTCTCCCCGTTCTCTTTTTATTCTGGTGAGACACTGTGTTTTGCAATTATACTACACTTATTTGCTATCACCAGGGAGTGAGTTCTTACTGATAAGGGAATTTCAAGAACACTTAAAGCGTTGAAACTTTTAAAAAATGTGCTGTTGATGAAAATCTTTACAAAATATATCACACATTTCCATGCCTTAGTACATGAAATAGATCACATTTTGAATTTTTCATACAAAAGAGGTGAAAATATAGAGTGATGTCCTAAAATCTGAGTTTTATAGCTTAATCTACTTTTATTTATTACTTCAACAAAGATTTATTGAGCCCCCATTATATTCCACACACCCACTTGTGTCCTCGTATTTAATTCCTCCTGATTGCCACAATATTGAGGCTACTCAAGGTATTTAATGTGTAAGAAGTCAGGACTGCACATTTTCCCCTATATTAAACTTTAGTTTTAAGGAAGCAAGAGAGAAAACAAGAAAAAACTGCAGTCAAAATTGACTAAAATTTGACATATTTATATGATGTTTCCTCAAGCCATTTTATCTGGTTTTCTCAGTCTCAGCCACCTTCATCTTATGCAGACTCAAACACAGATGCAAAACAGAAGAAAGTGAAAATGTATCTGAATCTGAAAAAATAATTGTAATAGAGACTAAGGATCTCACTCTAATGAGATGAAAGGAGCAATACCCTGCTTTTTCAAGAAGAGATGATATTTGATCAAATGTAAACACAGATGAGACTCTCTGCTTATACTTGACACCCTTCAGTCTGGCGGGGAAGAATACAGCAGAGACTACAGAGAGTGATGACAATTTTGAGCAGCTAGTACGACTGCCAGGGGGGTTAAGTGGCACTAAAGCCCACTGATAGATGGTAGCAAGAATCAACCAGGGACTTCCCTGGTGGTCCAGTGACTAAGACTCCACGCTTCCAGTGCAGGGGGCCCGGGTTCAATCCCTAGTCAAGGAACTAGATCCCACATGCCGCAACTAAATGTTCGCATGCCGCAACTAAAGATCCTGCATGCTGCAACTAAAAGACGCCGCATGCCACAACTAAAAGATCCCACATGCTACAATTAAAAAAGATCCTGAGTGCCACAGCTAAGACCTGGCACAGCCAAAAAATAAAATCAACCAAAGTAGAACCACCAATTCTGCTGATAAAGACTCGATTTTAACATGAACTTTGAGAAGTAAAGAGCAACTGAAAAAAATCTTCAAAAGACTTATAAACTCCTGTTAGAAAATAACTGGCCATTCATCACTGGGTATGGCAAGGGAGCTGCACGTACCAAAAGTTGAGTGAAAAGAGCAGTCTGGGGAACAGAAAGTAATTCCCATGACTGGGGGAACAGTATGGTTAATAAAATGAGGCTAAGAGAGGTAAAGAGGAGCCAGATCAAAAGGGTGTAGTAAGCAATCTTACCAGAGGGAAATGGGGAGCCATTGAAGGTTGAAGCACAGGAATGGCACGATCAGATTTGTGTTTTGAAAAGATAATGGGTAGTAGTGTGAGAGCAAGAAGAAGAGGGTGACACTAGGACACTGAAAAATGACAAAACTTAGGTAACAGGGACTGATGGCTTGAATGAGGTGCTGGCTTTGGGAGTGGAGAGAAGTGAGCAGTTCGCAGAGACATTTGGGAAATTGAAGCATTACAACTTGATGATTGGATGTGGGGTGAGAATTTGAAAGACGTGTTAAGAACAATGTCTTGATGGCAGTACCCACGCAAAAGCTGTAGGATTTAAAACACTTTACTGCAGGCTACACGCCACCGTATATATTTATTATTTGTCTTTCTAATTTTACTGCTTTTCTGAAACGGCACAGAAAGCACTTACAATTCTAGCTTCTGTCCCTGAAATTCAGTTGGATCTGCATTAACTTGGAATATTGATAGGCATATTTGGTTTGCAACGTAAAACTCCTATCTGGAACTTTAAGAGCAGAGCTGAAATGTGTTTAAATATGTGAGACATATGGAAATTGACATCTAAGCTTAAATTTAACTGTCATCTCATAGTGTTTTATGTAGCAATTGGTCTATACGGTGCTGAAATTTTGCATGTTATTGAAAAGTAATTTTTAGGGACTTAGGATTTCTCAAATTTGTTGTCTTTAGTTGAGAAATAGGTTGCTGGTGGCTAGGACCTGTATAATTGAGTTCACAGAGAAATAATTTGATGAAATTAATAAAGTTAATGTTCTCTAGGCAGTTATATGCTGCCAACATGCTAAATCTTTGTCCGTTAACTTATTAAATTATCGTTTTATGAATCTTCTGCAGGACTATATCCAAATTGAATGTTTTGCCAATATTAATCCCCTACCGGTGGTTCTACAAAGAGTTCTCTTTCAGGGACAGGTCTTTTTCCTTGGGGAAGTAAATAGAGTCAGTGATTTACTGATAAAGCCACCCAGTATATACATCATCTCTGTCCCATATATCAATGTCACGGGCAACAGCTTGCTTTGCTAAGTGATTCTGCAGTGTCTTCTCAGAGACTATTTTGTTTAGCAGTCAGATCGAAGTGCCAAAATGCATACTTCTTTGCATCCTTTGAACTGTTTGTATCTTTAATAGCACAATCAGTTCAAAGACACTTTTATGGAATGGTTTCCACCACTGAAATTTTATCCTGCCATATTGGTCTACTTAAAAATAATGTTAGCCAGTATATCATTTCTGTGCACTTGAGCACGGATTCTTTGCAGGAGCACACTTTATATTGAAAGCTGAAATGTTATTCTTGTTATCAATTAGGAGAATTCTCATATTTGCAGCTCTTCCTAACTGACCAGTTTTTAATTTGGCGTTAATTATCTAAACCATTTGGGAGATGAGGCTGCCTTTCTGTTTCGTGCGATTAAGTGGCATTAAACATTCCCTCCCAAGCCTTGAACACGGATTGTGAAACTAATGAGTGATGGCTTTGTGAAAATTTACATGGGGGTGAATAGAAAACCGTAAAGGAAAAGGTCCCCTTTGATGATGACTGACAGTTAATGACAGAGCTTTCTGTCTTGGCTTAAAAAAGGAGGTTTTACTGAGTGGGTAGTCAGTTTAACATCTTTGTATGTCGACCCTGAAAAGGACTTCAGGAAGACAACTGCAAGGGCACAGATTTTTTTAAAATAAAACGTCAAGATAAAGCAAAGTTATTTAAAACGATATTTTAAAAACAAGTTATTGATTTTCTTCTTGTCTTTGTGATGCAAGCTTTTTAGTGAGTGCCATTTCAAACTGTTTCTCTGGAGAGGTGTGTTGTGCTATGTACATAATCTTCGGTAAGGAATTCTACTTGCAGCATATTTTTCTTCAAAGGCTTTGCATTTCTGCATAAAAAGCTTATTAATTATTTGTGGCTGCTTGTCATCGTGTTCTGATAATAGAAGCCTGGTCAAGGATAATAATTACCACTTCACCTTTTTGGATCATATATATCCACTATTCCTGGTGCAGTATTACCCAAAGCATCTCTCCCCTCCCTGTACACAGGACCAAAAGTGCAGGCACATCATTTATTGATAAGACAAAAAGAATGTAATGAAATTATCAATGTTCTTGAATTAATTATGAACATGATTAAGAAAGCTAAAATCTCAGGAGCCAGGATCTCATTACCCATTCAGTCTTAGGGATTGCTTTCATTCAGCTAGGCAAAAAGGCTTCGAGCAGCCCCACAATCGCCTTTCTTTCATTCATTTGTGCTAGAATTAAGGTTTATTTGTTTTCTGTTTTCTTCTTCTTCAGACTGTTTCTCTGTCTTTATCCATTTAGCAAACTGTTTCCTCCTGTATCTCAGAAGGATACACCGATAGGGCCTACATCTGTCTGCAGTCTGCACACCTTCTTCTTTTGAGTGCGTTTCTCTCAACTCATTTTGCTGGAGCTCCTAAATATCTCTCAAGGTAAGTCTGAGAATGTAGCCAAAAAGTTCTTTCAGATTTATGTCTGCAGCTATACAACAGTTCTGTCTGAATCCCATTCAGCCAGGAGTCTTAATGACATCATTATTACGCTGTCTGTACTGGGCTAGATTTTACTTGGCGCCTGTACTGTATTATTACTTATCTTCCTTTCTGTGTGAACGTATGAATAATACTCATTTAGGGTGGGGAAAATGCTTCAAACCTAAGAGGGAAATACATTTTTTATTCAAATCAAATTTCCAAGAGTGGTATAAACAGTAAGCAAAAAGTAAATCCATTTAAAATTTATATTTGCTGTACAGATATCCTAATTGTGCTGGAATTCCTGTCCTCTCCTCTGTGCTATTATAACTGAAGTGAGAAGGACAACCAAAATGTGTACTATATTTAGATTTATTTTAAAATGTCCAAGTGTTCCCTTTTGAAAGGCCTTCTGAATTTCTGGGATTGTAATGTAAAATGCAGAGGAATATTGAATTGGTGTCTGATATAAATGTCTTGAAATTGTCCTCATGGCCCCTGACTGAACTGCCTTTTTTTTTTTTTTTTGGTAAAATTGGCCAAAGGTAGTTTGACAGCAAACTTTTCTGAAATGTGACATTAAGTCATTTCTAAACAAGGTCATTGGTAAAGCAGGTAAAGTACTGTCAGCATGTGTTTTACAGTCACATCCAGAGTGATTGAAAAGATCATACAGTTGGATGTGATTTTGGTTTAAAAATATTAATACAGGGCTCCTATTTTTGTATGAGGGAATTAAGTCTTGCAAAGATAAGACAGGAGAGAAGAACTATAGCTTTAGGCCATTGAATAAATATGGTATATGTGATACTAAATCCATTGATCCTGGTTTCCTTTAAAGTGAAGGTCTGATAAGATGGCTAAAACATCCAGGAATCTGAATGCATAAAATCATTGAAAAACCCAAGCATGTTGAAGCGATAAGTGACAAAGTGATTTGATTATGGCGCACAAAATATAAAAATGCCCAGCTCTTAAATCTTAGGAACAACCTTGCCATTTGAAGATTTGCTAGAAAATGTGGTTAAGTAATACAGGGGAAAAAGGCTATCTGACTGTTTCTGCAAACCTGCTACCTCTGGATACAATATTTAGATAATTACGTATATTACATTAAAAATGCTTGTTTCATATTAACTAAATATCTACGATATTAAAAGGTTATTGCTGGAGTATTATATGATTTATGAGCATCGAATCTTTTTTTGGGGGGCACATAAAAGATTTTAGTCCTTGTATGTTTCCTGCTGCATTTTGGGGTTTTATTAATTTGATAAGCAAACAGTTATTGGTGCTTACTAAAATTACAATTGCTAGTCATTGTTGTTATGTTATCAGTTCTCATGTTAATTAAATTCATCAAGATAGCTAATTTACTTTGAAAGGGTAAAAATGTAAAAAGATACCATATCTTGTTTTCAGACATCAAAACCCAAATAGCAGTAAAAATAATTTTCTCACTTTGTGAACCCAGAATGCCAGGGGAAGAGAAGGCATGTTTCTTAAATAGAAGCTTCATCTCATTCTGAGAAAATGGAAATATCTCTGAATTTCTTTTGATATTTCTTTCATACCTTATCAAAAAGGAAAAAATGAATCATGAAATATCCTGCATGCCGTTTCTACATGAAAGGAAGGAACAGAAGTCCCATGTGGCTCTCTTGAGGGAAAGCCCATTATTGTGGTTTTCTCGGTGGTCGCCGTATCATTAAAAAATGGACAGTCTCAGGTGAAAGAGTCTGGAAGCTGAAAGAGACACAGATAGCAGAGGCTGAGGTGGAAGAGAAGGTGAAGGAGAAGGAACTAGCAGAAAAGTTGGTAAAGAGCATTTTTCTTTTCAGTTTATTGGCATCTAAGTATCAGTACATTTCTGAACAATAAAATACCCCCCCCCCAAAAAAAACAGTTATTAGTGCTGTAGCGGGCCAGATGCTGTTAATTAGTGGAACCTTCAGTAAACTTTTAAAAAGTTGCATTAGTGAGAAGTGTTTAAATGCTGGTCTCAGAAAATCAAAAAGCATGCTTCTGTTTGACAAAGCAACTGTGAAGAGCATTGTGGTTTAAATGTTTTCATTAATTTCTATTGCAGTAAAATGGAATGACAATCTTGTGTGTCATCACTAACTTCGAGTTCACAGAGTATGAAAATGAACAGTTGAATAACAGTGGAGAAGTTTGAATATTTACCCCATTCTATTTTTTTTTTTTTTTTTTTTTTGGTACGCCGGCCTCTCACTGTTGTGGCCTCTCCCGTTGCGGAGCACAGGCTCCGGACGCGCAGGCTCAGCAGCCATGGCTCACGGGCCCAGCCGCTCCGCGGCATGTGGGATCTTCCCGGACCGGGGCACGAACCCGTGTCCCCTGCATTGGCAGGCGGACTCTCAACCACTGCGCCACCAGGGAAGCCCCTTACCCCGTTCTTTGAAGGCAATATTATGTGTGTTTGTTGGGGTGAGGATAGGGATGTTGTCCAAAACTGGGCGTAGTTGGCACCGGATTTTGTTTTTCTGTACGTATCTGACATTGACACTTCACACTCCTGACACCGAGTGAAAAGGTGAATGTATTCAAATCTAATTATACGGAAATAAAACATCAACGAAAAGTCAACATAACTAATCTTAAATATTTAATACATGACTCCTGTTTTTGTTCACAGCTTGAATTAGTTCTGAAACCCAGAAAGTACTAAAATCTCATGCGTATGTGGAGTTATGTATATTCACAAAGACTTCTGTCTAAAAGCAAGTATACCCGAAAAAGCATTAGCAGGTGTTAAGAGATTTCAATTCTGTCAATATCTAGTGACCTTGGATAAGTTACTGAATCTCTCAGAGCCTCCATTTTCTCTCTGTAAAATCAGTGGGGTAAATTGATAATATTTAAGCCTGCTTCACACACTAAAATCTATTACTTTACAACTATAGGTGTGTGAAAAATAGATATATTCATTTGACCTTATAAGTAAGACTGAAATCTATCTTTAGCATTTATTTATCCAACTGTTAAGATATTCAAGAACATTTTTCATTTAGAACCTCTGAACTGTATGCCCATCTGACGTCCCCCCTCACTTAATTCCTGAAATGCAGGGCTTAATTTGCTCTTAAACATTCCTCGCATGTATGCTGGCCTGTGCCTACAAACAGCTGGACTTGTTTCCCAGCAAATATGTCTTTAACAAACTTCCTTAAGCGTAGAAAGTGGAAGTTATTTCCTCATCAAGTTCCTCCCAGCAAGTTGTTGGGTCTTTGCAAATTGCTAACAGGCTCATTAAGCTCCTTCTCTGAATATCTATAGAGCAAACACAGAATTGATCATGACTAAAACTGGATTTCAGGTTTTGGTCAGGGGCCTCAATATTACAATCTTTCAGAGCGGTGAGATTTTAAAAAGAGGCTTGGTTTAGACGACCCAACGTGATGTTTTGCCGTTAATGTCTTCCCGGGGAGTTTCTGCATCTGGAGAGAGTCTGTGAGTTCTCTGGGGCGGGGGTCAGTTCTGCTCTGATGGGTTAAGGAGAACTACCTGCTGGAGATTGATTTAAATCAGTAATGGATCATCTCATAAAGCTGCTGTTACTAGATATTACCCTGCTATCTCCAGCCTCTGATAGCACAGATAAGAAGTGCTTACCACAGAGGAGGTTCCAAGCGGACAGATACTGTTTCCTGGACCTCAGGGAGTAAAAAGCCATACTGCTGGATCAGTGACTTTTCCTAACTGCAAGTAAATTCAGGCCTTATCAAGTTACAGCACAAACTGCACTCATGTTTTATTATTCTCATTAGAGATTTAAGGACTAATTCCAGTTGTCAGCGCTTAGCAGTTTAATGTTTTCCATAGATAAGAATTAAGATTCTTCTGGGGGATTTTTTTATTTGCTAAAGCTTGCAAAATAGAATGTGGTGATGCGCTTACTGTCATGTAACGCGGTAGATTTTCTAAATGTCCTGAGTGTTTTGAAGGCACAGGTTTTAACAATTTAAATCTGATGACTGGATTTTTCCAAGTTGGATATTCACCCATTCCACGGAAACATGCCTTTCTTTGTCTGAGAACCCAAATCTGCTGTCCCTCTGGAAATACGACACAGGAGACTGGACGTAATACCTCCTCCGTAGCTTGTCTTTAACTGCCCTGTATTTTCTCAAGGTAAATTCACTTAATCGAGACTAAGGGTAGTTAGTGTCTGATTCAAAAGAAAAGACCTGTTTTGTTAGTAAACTTGGCTTTAAATTAGTTCCTTGAAGTGAAGCTTTCCTTCCCAAACAAGTGGAGGAAAGCTGTGACTGTCACATTCATTCTATTTCTGTTTTCAAAGAGATGACAAAGTTTGGATTTAAAAGTAAAAATCCAGGCTTACCGTCTGCTTGGATACTAAAGTTAAGTCAAGGCTTTAGGACTTTTTGGTAATGTGAGTGTGCTGTTGCACAAAGCTCGTCTTCCTGACGTTCTTGAAGGAAAAAAAAAAGATTTTTGATTAAGAAAGTTTAATGTAAGTTACAAGTGTGATAACATTATTACTGGAGTTAAAGCTCAATGATAAATGTCCTCTTTGGGGGTTATAGTTATTGAAATTCGTCGTTTTGGATGACAACTCCAGTGTGAAAAGCCTTATTTTACCCCTTTGTTTTTTCTGGGTTTATCTTCAGATTTTTCATCACATGTGGTTTGAGGCTGTATGGCATTTGCAGAGGTGGCTGAATCTTTCAGTAGTGTCAGTCACAGATATTATTGTCAAGTTTTGGAGTCCTTTAGAAGAACACGTCCTACACGCAGATGAAAGTTGTCTTTGGGAGGCATTCATTGGCTGACACGTTGATGGCTGTTCTTGGAGAAACATGTTCCTAAGGTAAAATAGTTCTAGCAGCAATGCTAGAAGAACGGTCTGCTTTATGGCAGTTCGGGAATCCTGAGTGCGTCTATCAGGTAAGGATTAATAGTTTAATAATAATACAAAAAGCAGCTTCCATTTATTGTGTGATGGACACTGTGCTAGATGTTTTACATACATTATCTTATGTATCAGATGTTTGTTCAGGAAAATCTCAATGTGTTCAGCTGACCTTTTTCATTTTTAAGGTAGGGGGACCTATTCTCGTTAATGTTTTTGCCTATTCTTAGCTTTTCAGGCTTTGTGCCTGTTTATGCCCTAGTTTGTTTTCCCCTTTTAGCCAGTGATATTCTATCTGTCAGAAAAATTTAACACGCTTGTTCCAGTTATCTGACTGGGTGCAATCCTCCCTTATACAGGAATAAATTTATTATGAAGAACTCCCAGTAGAAGCCTTGGAAAACTTACACAGAGCTGTGCTGTATCCAAAATGCTGTTCAGTAGGTTTTCCAAAGCGCCCAGGTAACAGCTGGTGCAGGCCATGTGCCAGCTCTGACAGCCCATATGCTCTCTTTAGTGCAGTAATTATCTCAACACAAAACTCTGATAGCCTAGTCTGTTGGGTCCAGTTTCCCTGGGTTAAACTGACTCAGTGGCTTTGTTAGTAAGCCCCTTTGGCACAGTGAGAACTTCATGAAGAGTTTAAGTATTGGAGTAGGCTTCAAACACCAGTATGACTGCTCCTTTCAAGACAGGTGGCTTATTAACCCTGAGAGATTCTAGGTGGTAGTTCATTAGGCTGTCACCCACAGCAACACTCTAGTTAAAGGTCTGTCACTGTTTCTACCATACTCAGCTTAGGGATGGTGATTAACTCATCTGTTTTGGTCAGAGGTTTAATTTTTATATTTCAGTTCTAAGACAGGCACAAGGGTTTCTTCTGCATTTCCATGGTGGTGTTGGGAATGGAAGGGTTGGGGTGAGGCATTGTAGGATAATGAAGAGATGAAGAAGGGGGACCTGGATCAGAATGGGTATAGGCTTTCTTTCTTAGAACATCACAGAAAAGAATTCCCTCTCTTTATATGTTCCTGTTCCATCTGGTATGTTAACAATCTCTCTGTGTGTGAAATTCACATGTTGGAAGCTTGGAGTCCATATTCATGAGTGATTTCCTTCCTTTCTTCCTTCCCTTTCTCCCTTCCTTCCTTCCTCCCTCCCTCCCTCCCTCCCTCCCTCTCTCTCCCTTCCTTCCTTGCTTCCTCTCTCTCCTTTCTTCCTATTCCTTTTTTCCCTTCCCTTTTCTTCCTTTCTTTTTTCTTTTCTTCTGAGAAACACAAATATCCAAAGGACTAGCTGCAATAAAACTATTGTTGTAAACCTGCAGTTATAATACAGAGAAAACGTCCCATAAACTGAGCAGCCAGGAGCTTGAAAAATGTTGCCTGCTGTGGAATCATAGCATTTAGCCACAAATGTTTGAAATTAAATGAACATGATATGATATTAGCATTTCAGCTTTTTTTCTGTCTTCTGTTCTTAGCACAGACTTTGAGTGATGACTGTGCTTGTCATGACATGCTATTATGTCTGGAACAAGTTTAAACCTTACTTCTGGTCTCTTCATAGGATGACTCTAGGCTCATAATCTTAGCAAGAAGGTTGAGTCACTAGGTCTTTTGGCCAAGATCAACCTTCACCGTACTAAGACTAACATGAGAGTAACATGAATGGTTGATTCTCTAATAGAACTTTGGTGCAGGGTGGTTTCAGATGCCTCCTCAGAGAAGGAACGGCATTCTGCCCATTTGAATCACTAAGTGGCATAAAGTAATTAGATTATCTCAATTATTCCTGAACCTAAACAAAGTTTGAAGCAAGGGCTGTCTGCTTTGTCAGTAGAGTTTTCATTTCTTGTGCTGAAGTAGAGGTAGAGAGGAATGCACGAAAATAAATGCAATATAATACAGTCCAAGAGGGACGGGGTCATACCTTATAATTCTATGTAACCCTATAGCACCTATAATATTCTGATCATTGGATTTCTTTCCTTTCTTACTCCATATAGGCTAATCTGGTTCTGGCCAGACCTTGCCTGTCTTGTTCATTACTGTTACTTCCCAAGATAGAGTGGTGCCTGGCAAGTAAATATTTGCTAAATCAATGAATAGATGGATTGAAGTAGGCTCTTTTCTTTATGGAAATGACTCCAACTGTCAGTGGCAATGTATAATTGGGTGGGTCGTAGTGATGGAGACAATGTGGTCCTGAGTGTTGGACCATACAGTTGGGTGAGGAGACTGGACTCTTTTGGTGACAATTGCTGGTTTAAAGGATCCCAGGGAAGGTCTGGATGCCCAAAGTCCTTCTTAGTGACCAAGGTCCAGTGGCAGGAAAATGATCAGGTTTGATTTATTTCAAACTAGATTCTGGGTTGAAATTGGTTCACTACTAATGTAATGTCATTGCATTATTGTGTTTTCAATTTAATACTGCACATTATAACCCTAAAGAGCCTTTGTAGAAAGCTAGATCAGCTAGTTTAAAAAAACCCAAACACAGACCTTCGTTATTTAGTTTTCAAATACAGGTAGTTATACTTCTAAAGTCATTATTTATATATTGTCAGGAGTACTCACCAAATTTATTGACTTGTACATTATTCTTTGCAAATACATTCTGGCTGCTCTCTGCATATTATAATTAAAACGACAGGGACTTTAATCATTTATGAAATTTTAAGCTACATACTGAATATAAATGTATCATTCAATGTGATAGAATGAATTAAATTCATCACTGTCAAATAACTGTATAAAAGATGAAATATCTCTCATCCCACATCATTAACTTATTAAAAAAAAAAGAGCCACATTTGCAAGCACTGTAATAATACTTTTATGGTCTTTTTAGGACACTTTGAAAACTAAGACATTTGGCATATATGGGAAAAGTACTTTTGACCAAAAAGTTGATTTCTAATTCTACCTGTAAAAGTTCTATTTGAATTTGGTGATGAAGAGTAGCTTTTACCTAGATAGAGTCAAATATATGGAATTGCTTTTATGGGAACATAAAATATTTTTATCACCATGGTACACACAGGTAAAATAGAGTTTTGGCAATCCACATCACTTAGGTGAAAATTCTTGTGGTGGGTTGAAAGGATAATTTGGGACAGGAAGGTAAATGAAATATTTACCTGGTGTGGGTAAGTACTAGCTGACATTTGATCACTTTTCAACAAACATTTTGTGCATGTCTAGACAGAGTATCACACCTAGATCGCTAAGGAAAACAAAACAGATTTGACAAGCCATGATTCTGATAATTATTTTCATTTTCTAGTTTACTATAATCATTACCATTTTTGGCTGATATCCATACTTATGAAGTACTATGAGACTCTATTCAAAATAAATTTGGGGAGCTAATTTTATATCAGAATGCTTTCTAAAGTGTGAAAACCTCTATGTATCATTTATTTCTGAAAAATATAGGCTATAGACGTTTTAACACTTCTCTGCCAATCTAACTGAGTCTTTGGAAGTTTCAATTATTTTATCTATGTTTCTTGATTTCCACCCCATATTGGGTAGGACATTTGTTAATCCATTGATTGATTCATTCATTCATTTAATAAACTTTTACTGAGCCCAGCAAGGGGTCAGGGGCCAAGAAAAATGGGGCTTGGTTTTGGGACGAGATGTGAATCTGAGCCCTTCCTTTTGAGGATTATCTTGTCAAATGGAGGCAACACAAGTCTTGAAAAAAACCTGAAATGGGCAATGCATTAATAAACTCATGAAATTAATTAAGTAACTAATTAATTAAACAAAAGTACAAATTAAGTACAATTATCTTCCACATCTCATTTTGTTTAATCCCGCTCCCAATCAGGCAACTTCATGCAGTGTTTCCAGCCAGTGTTTCTAACGTGACATAACTAGAAGGAAATAAGTATTTTGTGGTGTTCTAGGATACACAATATATTTTTTATATAAGTGAAAATAGGAAGAAAATCTCAAGCCCAGACAAGATATGTCACAATGGAAACCAAATCTATGAGTTTTTAGTGCTATATTCAGTGATATTTTATCTTGTCAAGAATTTTAGATTGGGTATTTCGAGAGTGTAGTTAAATGCTATTAAATTCCTTCTGTTCTCTGGCTGATTAAATTATTGTCACATAGCACCGAAAACCCATGAAAATCCATGTAATCTAGAATTTTATATATGTTTTGTTGTATTAGCTATAAGATACCTGATTGACCTGTAGTTACTTGTAACTGTTTTTGAAAAGTAAGAATTATTTTGGGCAGGGGACAGAGTTAGGAAGTGTGTATAGGATTTAGGAATATATAGCAAAAACACCTATTATTGTTGATTAATATATTCTGCGCTGACAGAGTCTATTAAAAGCTGACTAGAAACCAATGTAGTTTGACTTTTACTTATAAAATTAACTTTAGCTCTATTTTAATCAGCAAGTTTGAATAACAACGAAACTACAAAATGACTTCAGTAATTACAAAGAAAACACACACACACACACAAACCAGAGAGTGGAATCAATAATTTAGAAAAATATTTTAGATGAAAACATTCGTTATAAAAGGTGTTGTAGCGCACACATTCTTTTCCCCCAACACATGGATCGTTATCTGTTAAATGCATTTTGCTTTTCTTTAAAAATGGTATTACAACTTCCTTTGTATTCTTTCTTGCTCACACTTTCTGGTATGTTTTCACAGAGCAGTGTTTCCTTATTAGCCTGCTTTAGAAGCTTACAATAGACAAGTTTCAGTACTTACCTTCATCATTAAGAACCTGATATGAAAATGATCGTCTGTTTGAAAGCAAGAAGGCTTGCTTAAATGCTTTTCCAAGATTTCTAGCAGCTTACAGCTATGTTATAGACCTGTAACTGTATACTGTGGTAGTTGGCATGAAGTAACAAAGCCTGTCTAAGATAGAAAGACACTGGCAATTTAAGCATCCATCACTTCCTAATGGCTTTATGATCAAACCCTTTACACTGAGAGATTTTTATTATGTTTGAAATATAATTTTCACGAAGTTGCCACAGAGTCAGAGTAAAGTGCATTTGCTAAACCCTTTATCCACTGCTTCTCAGTATTGTTTCAGAATAGAAGGTGAAACTGTATTCCTTGGTGTGCAGTTTAAAGTCAAGAGCAGCCATATTTAGCACATGCTTGGGCAACCTTGTTTGAAATCCATGCTGCCCCTCTGTGGTGTTCTGATGTGCCTTTAGGGGATGCTTGCCTGTTTGTAGTTTGTTTTCTTTTGTTTAAGATTTCAGCTACTGCATTGACTAATGATTATATAGCAGTAAACTCTCGTCCCTGCTAAATTCAGCAGTGATGCCTCAAAAGCATTTTTCCCTTGTGTGACATAAAACAGTAAAAGGAACTAGACAAACCCCTTTTGAGGAAGAATAATCCTTTGTTTAAAGAAAAGGCATCTCGACGCCAGAGGGTGGGGAATTCAAATCAAAGGCTGAGCTAATTGATAAAAAAATAAAACAAGTGTTAATTCGGGAAAATATTTTGCAGGGAGTTATTATTTATTGGAAATTGTTACTAATATCACATCTTTATCTGTGCATAACCCCTTTATTACACCAATTCTACGATATTTATTTAACACATTATTACTTGATTGATGCCTTCTGCTCTTATATCTAAACTCTAAATAATGAATCTGTTTCTTCCGAATGCTGTTACCAGCATCATTTATCGATAGCATTTTGGTCAGACAGTTGTATTTTATTTCTTTGAAGATAGCTAAATGTATCATTACACCCTGCGTTTGTTCTTTAGTAAAAATTAAAACAGTCTGTTTAAAAATACAATTTATATATCACAAATTTGACTAAAAAAATTAAACAACCCTTAGATGTACAAAATCTTAGCCTTCAGATTTACCAATGCCAAGTGCAAAGAATTTGAACATGCCATTTAATTGTTGTCCCTGCAATGTTTTTAATGAGACTTGTGGCCATGATTCTAAGTGATAAATTCTTCTTGATTTGCCTCCAGTTGTCACTGGCCAAACCTTAGGGAATGAAAGATTAGTAACGGTTGCAAAAGACTTATTATTTTAAACTGGAGAATTTTTAATGTTCTTAACCCAATTAAGCAGCGAGTGAAGAAACTATCAATATTGTTGTCAGTTTATTAGACGAAAAAAATCTTCCAAATTTTAATTTAGCTAGAGATGCTGTTCAGTTTCTACCTTTGAGTGAAAATAAGAGTGAATTAAATTAGTAGTTGACACTGGTACCTAAATGTCACATCACTAACGTTAAAAAAAATGCCTTGTGATTTAAACAAAGATTTCCATCAGTGAGCAAGGTTTCAGCCCTCATCCAATTTTTAATAGCATTTGTCTTTTATCACACAAGTCCTTGAGTAATGTAAACAAGCTGTACAACAATTTGCATACATTTGGTCCTGTAGTGAGATTAATATGCGTATTCACAGTTTTAATCCCAAATTTCAAAACCCAAGGAAAGAAAAAGTTTTCTTAAGTTTAAGTAGCGAATCTAAGAGACCACATGCAGCCCACAAAACAGTCCAAGCTGGCCCTAAACACAGGTGCTCCCAGTTTGAACATCATGCCTGGTTTTTCTGCAGAGAAACAAAATGAAAGAGCAACTTCAAACACAGGTGCAAAGCCCCGCATCTGTGAGGGACAGCCCGAAACCATGGCTTTCTCCTGACCGTTTTCGGCTTGTAAACCTCATCCTCCATGGAGCACCTGTGTCAGAACCAATCAGAGATGTGTATAAATGTTATCAACACCTACACATCATTACTTATTCATCAACATCAGCACCAAATCTTGATGCAAACATGCAGGAGTGTTGGGGTGTTTTTTCGTCTGGAGTTGCTCTTTTCTGAAGCTTACGTCCATTTGCCCGACAGCTGATGAGAAGTACAATACACAGATTTTTTAAAAATGGGAATATTTCAGGCTTTAAATCCTCCAATCATTTGTGTTCGTAAGACTTTTGAATCTTTAAATCTAATTCCTTCGGTGGGGAAAAATGGGGTGCACACAAAAGGTTCGAACGTATTGATTGCCTAAAGACCTAATTGCTGAAATTCCATACGTGGTGGAGTACTTTTGTGCAGGTGGTCGGGTACCTTCTCTCTGTTTGATTAGCACTCAAAGAACCCACATTTGAAGCTGTATAAGATTTTGTTTTTCCACAGCAGTAGCAAGCAGCAGAAGCAGCAGGATCTGGCTCCCTGGCAAACTCCACAGGCATTTGGGTTAGTGGCTTTGTATTTGCCTCTGGGTCTTTCCGGCACAGGGCTGGGGAGGGGCTCCTGGGCTGTCGGAGGCTTTGGAAACCATTTCTTCGTTGACAATTGAAATTTATGTGGTTTTTAATTGTCTGTAAACAAAGCCTTTTAAAGCTAGCACTAAATCTCCGACGAGGTCAGCTGGCATCCAAAGGGATGCTTGCTGAATTAGTTTGGAGTCTGCCTTTCTTTTCCTAAAAAAACCTCTCTCAATCAGTTTATTGTCCTCCAATAGAGAAACACAAAACACACAAATCACTTGGCCCTCCCTCCTACTTTGAATGAATAGATAAAAATCCATCTGTTTTTTATCGGCCTGTTTTGCGGGGGCCAAAGCTGTGTCCTTTGTAAAAAAAAAAAAAAAAATGGCCTCAGCGATACAATTTCCAATTAGCAAGCAGCTAGGAAGATTGACCAAACACTTAGGTCTTTGATCAGTGATGGTTAGAGCTGGGAAACTTTCAGTCTGGTTTTGGCACTAAATGGTCATTAGGTGGAAATCATTTATGCTGTGAAAAATTAAGAGCTGAAGATGTAGTGCAATAAATGTGTATTGGTTCTCATAGTTCACAGTTAGACTATGAATTACATGACTTTATTATATAGTAAAAAATATAAAAATTGGGGCAAAAGGCAGAGTGCGAATGTTTGGATTTCCATACATTGTCGTACAGTTGACGATAGTCTTTGGAAATCGTAATTTAAGACCCATACAGACAAATGCCTGACTGCAGGTCTCTGGCTCCCAGGAGCTCCAGAAAGCCTGGGACACAATTCCTGTGTGCAGCACCCTCTGCGCTGGTCCCAGCTGTTCTGCTGTCTGACCTGCAGGCTCCGTGTTAAAGTTCTCCCATTTCTCTGAGAGCCAGTTCTCTGTCTCTGTCGCAAATGAGAAAACCTGAATCGGTGCGAATGAGGTGAGACACAGAGCTCTCAGGAAAAAAAGGATGCTAGAACCCACAGAGCAACTGTGTTCAAATAAAAGCTGTCACTCCTGAGCGAACTGAAGATTCAAACTCTGGCACAGGATTCCTGTTTCAAGCAGCTCTGGCTCAGGGCTTCCGAGTATTCCTTTCTTTGTCTCTTCTGGGCCCTCAGTTCCTGCTTTGAAGAAGAACCATAAAACCAAAAAGGACATTTTGGTTTCTTTTTCTAAATGTATCTCTATATGTGAAGAGTTATCTCATATGAAGGATTGATTTTTTTCTTTCAAGTCTATTTCTAATTTGCAGTGATGTCAGATATCAAAAAGGAACTGCCTGTGTTTTTAGCAGAAAGTGGACTAAAATTCCTGACTTTGTGAGTTATATGTTCTTGGACAAATTACTTAATTTTTCTGGTCAATTTTTCTCATCTATGGAATGGGAATAATAATATCTACCGTATGGGGCTTGAAGTATGGACTAAAATAAGATCGTTTCAAACATAATTTCTTACAGTACCCGGCACATGTCTGCACCAAAAACATTGCAGACCAAGGAACTATTTGAGAACAAAACAATAAGTGACAACCCCCCACCCAAAAAAAAGAAAAGGAAAGAAAAGAAAAAAGCCCTAGCAAATAGGAAGAAAATTCAGAGTGAATCCCTAAAATATAAAATTATGAGAATTAAGTTAGGACTGTAAAAAGTCAGGAATTGAAATAACTATATTACGACGTCCCTTGTTTAGATAAAGTAAACAGAATTTGGGGCATTAAACATAGTTCATTACAGAGAGTAGATACTGAAATGGAATAGAGAGACTGTCCTGATGCAGGCATGAGGAAATTTGAAGCAGGAAAATTGGGGAGAACAGAAGCTGAAATGCTGATCAGCCCCTGGTCACCCAGAGACAGTGGCAGCAGCCCTACCAGCATGGCATCTGCAGGGTCTCCGTGGGTGCAAGTGTGGTAAGGCCCACCCTGCTCCACACCATTCTCCCACCTATGCAGTCAGGCCTTCCTGGTGGCTTCGACCACCCAGAGGGTTTAGCTGAACTCTCCTGCAATAAAATCACACTTGCTGGAATTTCAGCTCCATTCAGGATGAAAATATTGGGGAAGCCAGATTCCTACTCCCTTACCGTGGGGTCTCAGTGCGAATTCATTCGTTCATTGATTTGTTCATTCGTTCAGTTAACTTATGTTGAGTGTCTACTGAGTGCAGGCACTGTGCTAAGCTCTGGGAATGAGACTGAATTACAGAGACCTCGTCTCTGGCTTCTAAGGGATGTAATTATTCAGGATGGTCTCACCCAACCCTATCAGCATCCCTCTGCTGTGGCTTTGGGGCCCTAGGGCTTCCCTATTGATCAATCTGCACCCAGCTGCCTTTTAACAAGGCTGAGTCACACTAAAGTTGCCCAGGGCTTTTCATTAGGACATTAGCTAAATTTAGCTTGATCGTGAGAGGAAGTAGCTGGATCAGGCCCGATGGGGTTAATCTGAGATCTAAGGTCAGATGGGTGAAGAAGATAGCAAAACTAAGTGTCCAAGCAGTAAATAATAAAGATGAAATAAATTAGTAGATAAACTGATGGACAAATGAAACATGAAACATACATAGATTCTTGATCACTCTCTCCTTCTGTAATGTTCCTTTCTGGTTTCACCTTATTCTAATCTGTTGGACTAGAATATTAATTCACTGTTATTAATAAATAAGTTTTATTTAGCTAATTATATTATATGATTATAAAATCAGCTATTAATTAGCCATTACTAATAAATAATATTATTTAATAAATAATAACTGATGTTTAATAATGCATTATTATATGCCAGATACTGTGCTAAATTCATCCCATTTAATTCTCACTTCAGAGAGATGGATATTATTATCACCATTTTGCAGACAAGAAAACTGGGGCACAGAGAGGTCATGTAAACTCTCCAAGATCATGTGCAGCTAGTGTTCAAACCCAGGAGTTTGTCTCTAGAACTGACATTCCTACCTCTATATTCTGCCTCCATCCATCATTCTGCTTCTCTTTTGTTTTGTTTGTTTGTCTGTTTGTTTGTCTGCTTCTCTTTTGTTATTCAAATTTATTTGGCAAATTGATTTTCACCTCTTGTGTTTTTGATCTGGATTTCTCTCTATCTTTTAACTTTTTCTTTAAGAAAATACTAAGCAAAAAAAAGGAGAAAGAATAGCATAACAAACCCTGTGTACACTTCAGTCTTGGATTCTCTTTGCTTTGACCTCAGGTCCTGATCTGTCATATTCAATCTTGCAAATAAATCATAACTTTCTATTTCCCCCACTGATTTGATTGTGGCATTCTTGACATTTTACTGTGCTCCAATGTCCATGGTAGTTCAGAAGGAATGATGCAAGGAATTTTCTTTATTCCCCCCCGATTTACTGAGATATACTTGGCATATAATATTGTGTACGTTTAAGGTATACAATGCAATGATTTGATACGCACATATATTGTGAAATAATTACCATGATAAGGTGAGTTAACACATCTATCCCATTTGTTTTGTAGTGAGAACGTTGATCTATTCTCTTAGCAACTTGCAAGTATGTAATAGGGTATTGTTAACTATAGTCACATGCTGTACATTAGATCCCCAGAACTTGTCTTATTTACTTAATTATATTATTATAATATTTTATAGTTATATTATTTTTAAATCAGCTATTTATTAACTATTATTAAATAATAGCTAAGGTTTAATAATGGCTTATTATGTGCCAGGTACTGTGCTAAATCTGTCTCATTTAATTCTCACTTCAAATTGATATTTGTAGTCTTTGACCATCATCTTCCCCTTTCCCCTACCCACCAGTCCCTAGCAACAATTGTTATACTCTCTGTTTCTATGAATTTGCCCTTTTTAGATTTTCATATGAGTGAGAACATATACTTATTTGTTTCTTTCTGTCTGACTTATTTCATTTAGATAATGCCCTTAAGGTCCATCCATGTTGTTGCAAGTGACAGGATTTACTTCTTTCTTATGACTGAATAACATTCCATTGTGTATATATACACACCAGATTTTCTTTATTTATTCATCTGTTATGGACTCTTAGGTGGTTTCCATATCTTGGCAATTGTGAATAATGCTGCAATGAATATGGGGTACACATATTTCTTTGCAGTAGTGATTTCATTCCTTGCAGAGATATATCCAGAAGTGAGATGGCTGGATCATATGGTAATTCTATTTTTAATTTTTTGAAGAATCTCCATACCGTTTTTCATAGTGGCTTTATCAATATACATTTCCACCCACGGTGCACAAGGGTTCATTTTCTCTACATCCTTGTTAATATTTGTTATCTCTTATTTTTTTGATCATGTGTGAGATGATATCTCATTGCAGTTTTGATTTGCATTTCCATGATGATTAGTGATGTTGAGCATCTTTGCAGGCCCTCTGTCCAGTTTTTAATTGGATTATTTGTTTTTTGCTTTTGAGTTGTATGAGTTCCTTATGTATTTTGGATATTAACCCCTTATCAGATATATTGTTTGCAAATACTTTCTACCATTTTGTAGGTTGCCTTTCATTTTGTTGGTGGTTTCCTTTGCTGTGCAGAAGCTTTTTAGTTTGATGTAGTCCCACTTGTTTATATTTGATTTTGTTGCTTGTGATTTTGATGTTATATCTAAAAATTGTTGCCCAGAACAATGTCAAGGAGCTTTTCCCCTATGTTTTCTTCTAGAAGCTTTATAGTTTCAGGTCTTACATTTAAGTATTTAATCCATTTTGAGTTCATTTTTATGAGTGGTTTAAGATTGAGGTCCAGTTTCACTCTCTTGCATGTGAATATCATTTTCCCAACATCACTTATTGAACAGACTATTTTTTCCCCATTGGATATTCTTGAATCCCTTGTCAAATATTTGTTGACTGTATGTGCATGGGTATATGCCTGATTCTGTTCCAATGGTCTATGTCTGTTTTTATGCCAATATCATACTGTTGTGATTATTATAGCTTTGTAGTATAGTTTGAAATCAGGACATGTGATGCCTTCAGCTTTGTTGTTTTTTTTTTTTTTTTTGGCGGTACACGGGCCTCTCACTGTTGTGGAGCACAGGCTCCGGATGCTCAGACTCAGCAGCCATGGCTCACGGGCCCAGCCGCTCTGCGGCATGTGGGATCCTCCCAGACCGGGGCACGAACCCGTGTCCCCTGCATCGGCAGGCAGACTCTCAACCACTGCGCCACCAGGGAAGCCCAGCTTTGTTTTTTGTTTTTTTCTCAGGATTGCTGTGGATGTTCGGTGTCTTTTGTGCTTTCATATGAATTTTAGAGTTATTTTTACTTTTTCTATGAAAAATGCCATTGCAATTTTGATGTGGATTGCCTAAAATCTACAGGTGGCTTTGAGTACTATGGACATTTTAACAATATGAATTCTTCCAATCTAGGAACATAGATATCTTTCTACTTACTTTGTCTTCCTCAATTCCTTTAATCAATGTCTTATAATTTTTAGTGTTCAGATCTTTCACCTCCTTGTTTAAATTTATTCCTAAGTATTTTATTATTTTTGATGCTATTGTAAATGGGAGAGTTTTCTTTACTTCTTTTTCACATAGTTTGTTGTTAGGTATAGGAATACAACTGAATTTTGTATGTTGATTTTGTATCCTGCAACTTCACTGAATTCATTTATTAGTTCTAATAGTTTTTTGGTGGAGTCTTTAGGGTTTTCTACATATAAGATAATATCTGCAAAGAGAGACAATCCTTCTTTCTTTCTGATATGGATGCCTTTTATTTCTTTTTCTTGCCTTATTACTCTGGCTAGGACTTCCAGTACTATTTTGAATAGGAGTGATGAGCTGGGAGTTTTCTATGATACTTTAGCTACTTCCAAGTCCTTAATTATGAATCATGTGATTCTAGGGCTTAAATGGGACAGATTACCAGTTTCTAGGATTTCCTATCTGCTTAACTCTATAGTAACACATACAGATCAGTATGTTAATTGCAAAAGGTAGACTCTTAATGAATTAGTTAAATTAAGCAGGGTGCAGTATTTTAAAATTTGTAACATAAGAAAAAAAGACATGGACAGTCTTTTAATTTTTCTTATAGGAATAGAAAAGTTTATGCTTTTTTTTTTTTCTTGTGCCAGGGGATTTTCCAAAGAATTTTTCTTATCTTAAGGAGAGGTAAAGCTGTCCATAACCTTCTTCTAAAGAACTAAGACTCCCAGGCAGAGAATTTTTCATGACAGCTCTTGTTAAAATGTTGATAAAGAAGGGTTCTACTAGACTTAGACTAGTAAGGAATAAAATTCTGGCAGGGGCCAAGGTGGGTAAAATATCACAGCAGGCATGGCTTTGCAAAGCATTTCCTTTGAAGTAGCAGTCTCTTCCACTTTGTGGTTGGATGCTGTCTGAGGCTTAGTGTTTCCTGAATTTCCTTCCAAGTCTCAGTTCTCTTCAGACTCTACACATTGGCCTTGGAAATCTCACCCTCTACCATGGACTAAATGAACAAATATAAGGAGTTGAGTCTTAAATGTCTAATTCTAGCCCTACATCTCTCATCTCCAGACACATTAATCCAACTGTCTACTGGAAATTGACACTTAGATGTCTCACATTTTCTTCGAACCTAAGATGTCTAAAATAGAATTCATCATCTTCCCATTAACCACTGCTTCTTCCATTTTTCCTGCAACACAAAATGACATGCCCCGATTGCCTAACCCAAAACTTCACTCCTCATTGTCTCTTCTTCTCCACTTGCCATTAATCACAATGTCCTGTTGGATCAGCTTCCTAAATATATCTCTAGTCTGTCAGCTCTCTTCACCCTCACTATGCATGCCATGCCTTCTTCTTCTCTAGACTAGCGTTCTGTAGGTCTCCTAATTAAATCCCTTCCTCTAGTCTTGTTTCCCTCTAATCCATCTTCCTCCTTCTGAATAAAGTGCTTCCTCTGAATCACAAATATTACAGTATTATGGTCAGCTTAAAACTCTTCAAAGGGTCCACATTGCCTAAAGTTCAATCTTCTTAGCTTAGCAAACCTCTCCAACTACCTTCTTTTTGCATCTCCCGTTACACCCTGGATTCAGGTATAATCATATGTTTGTAGTTCCCAGGATATATTAATGGTTCCCAGTTTCATGCTTTTCCTCCCAAATTTTTTTCTAGAAGGTATCCTTTACTCTTTTCTCTTTCCCCATATACGCATCATGACAGCCTACTTCACCTTCAAGATTTTCCAGACTCAACTCAAGGGTTCCCTCCTCTATAAAGCCTTATCTGAACTCTAACTGCAAGGGTAAAATGGACTATAAAAGCTTGTTTGGGTTTCTACTGTACCCATTAGAATATAAAATATACCTAACTTTTTAATTCATGCACATTTTATAATCCACATACATCTGTCTTGTTTATGAATAGTTTTTTTTAGTTTGCTTCCTAAACATCTAATGTCAGTTTAAATATATATTACACTAAATATTGTTGTTTGCTTGATTGAGTGACTGACTGAATAAGTAAACATGTACCCCTGAAGAGTCTTTCTCATTACCATGAATAGGTTCTTATATTTTGTTTCCTTTTCATTATTATAAAACTTTCTTCTGTCTGTACTGCTAAACACTGCTAAAGAAATTAGCACTTTACATGGAATAATTATCTTGTTTTATATTGTTTTCTTTTTTTTAAGATTTTTTTGATGTGGACCATTTTTTTTCAAGTCTTTATTAAATTTGTTACCATACATATTGCTTCTGTTTCATGTTTTGCTTTTTGGCCGTGAGGCATGTGTGATCCTAACTCCCTGACCAGGGATCAAACCCGCACCCCCTGCACTGTAAGGTGAAGCCTTAACCACTGGACCACCAGGGAAGTCCCTATACTGTTTTCTGTCTTAAATATTTCTAAGCACTCCCCCCATTTATTTACTTTATTTTGTTACATAGTTAACACCTCCAAAATGTTAGAATTTAACCGATTTCTACAATGACTTTTAAGGGGTACTTATGGTTTTTGCTATTACTATGTTTAGAATCTCATCTTTCACTTTATTTAGGCACCATTGCCTCTTGCCAATTACAATAAATATGTAGAGAGAGTTAACCTCTTATTGCTTCTAATTTGGTAATTTGATTTGGTTTTTTGGACACTGTTATTAGAAACTAACTCATATGGGATGAGGATTTGGTATATTTCATTAGTTGTTTCAAAGTGGAATCTTCTTTACTCCTTACTTTGGAAATTTCATTCAGAATGTATTGAGAGCTTAGCCTTTTCCAGGCATATCCTAGGTAGGAATATAAAGACAGCAAGCACAGCTGCTTACCTGAAGCTGTTTATAATATTGAAGGAAGATAAGATGATTGTACAGAGAGTTGTAACATAAAGATAGGATAAATATCAGGAGAAATACACAAAGTGCTCTGGGAACATAGAAGAGAGACATTTCCAGTAAGGGCACCTAAAGAAAGCATTGTGGTAGAAGGGGGCTTTTAAGCTTGGCTTTGAAAATGGAGTAGGATTTCAATAGGTGAAGATTGGGGAAGGACACAGCACACTGAAGGACATGGGTGGTGAGCTGAGGTGGTGAAAGTACAGGGTATATGGAGAAAAAAAGTGGAGCCGGGTGAGTTCTAGAGCAAGATAAGTTATAGTCATAGTACAGAAGCCCTTGAATGCCTCACCAACAGTCAAGACTCACACGAGACTGAACAAATTGATGACCTTCTTTTCTTCTGCTATTATCTACCCACAGCAGCATATTAGGTTCCCCTTATCTTCTATACCCTGCATTTGCAAAGAAATCGCCATGATATCACTTCTGTTTGCAGACCTTCTCTAGCCACTTTGAAATCATGTTTTTTTTCCCCCCTTACTTTGGCACAATGTTTTGCTATTTGAACTTCAGCCTCTCTTTTTTTTTTGATTCCTCTGGGGGCACTGCTATTAGAAACTAACTGATATGGAGTATAAATTGTTCTGTAATTATACTCACTGTAATGAAGGACTCTTATCAAAACCTTCTAGCTCTCTACCCATCATTTGATTTAAATATTATAAACCCACCTGATATCTGTTGGTCATATTAATTATACACACAGAGGGATGTTCCCTTGGGAATGCCATGTTACTTCTTTTACACATTACTCTTTTTAAATTCAAAAATTCAGATTTCACCCACTTTGGGGGGGGTGAGGTACATGCCCCGTCGGACATATATTGCAACTCTTTTCTCCCAGCTGTGAATTGCTGTTTTATTCATCTTTAATTTTTTAACAGTTTTATTCAGATATAATTTATATACCATAAAGTCACCCAAGTGTCCAATTCAGTAATTTTAGTTTGTTTATAGAGTTGTACAACTATCGCCACAACATAATTTTAGAGCATTTCTATTAACCTAAATTGAAATCTTGTACCTAATTACCACCATTCCCCATTTCTAGTCTCAGCCCTAGGCAATGACTAATCTCTTTTTGTATTTCTGTTTTTGGACATTTTACGTAGATGGTATTATACAATACATGTTTTGTATCTGGCTTTTATTGCTTCCCACGTTTTTGAGGGTCATCTATGTTGTAGCATGTTTCAATACTTCCTTCCTTTTTATTGCTGGTAGTTTTCCATTTATGGATATACCACACTCTGTTTATCCTTTCATGGTTGATGAACATTGAGTGATTTCCACTTTTTGGCTTGTGTGAATAATACAGCCGTGAACATTAGTGTACAAGTGTTTCTGTGGACATGTTTTCATGTCTTTTTGGTAGATTCCTAGGAGTGGAATTGCTGGGTGGCCTGATAAATTTGTGTTTAGCCTTTTAAGAAAGTACCAACCTGTTTTCCAGAGTGGCTGCTCCAGCTTACATTGCCACCAGGAATGTCTGAGGCCTGAGGCCCAAGCTTCTCTGCATCCTCATCAACACTTGTTATTGTCTCTCTTTTTGATTATAGTTATTTTAGTGGATAAGATGGCATCTCATTATGGTTTTGATTTGCATTTCCCTAATGAATAATGATGTTGAGCATCTTTCTATGTGCTTATTAACCATTTATACATTTTCTATGGGTAAATGTCTATTCAAATCCTTTGCCCATTTTTAAATAATTTATCGTTTTATTCTTGAGTTCTAAGTGTTTTATATAGAACATGGATAAGTCATTTCTTAGATATGTGATTTGCAGTATCTTCTCTCATTCTGTGGGTTTGTTTTGTTTTTGTTTTGATCTTTTTACTTCTTTGATGGTGTTTTATGAGGCACAAAATTTTTAAAATTTTGACAGAATCCAATTTGTCGATTTTTACTTTTATCTCTGGGCTTTCAGTGTTCACTCATCTTTTCTGAGACTTGGGTCAGATTAATTTATGGAAACTCTATTTGTTATGTCTATGATCACATAACAGAGGCCTTTATTACCTTATTTGCAAGGTGGCTGTGCCTGCTTCTCCCTGAAGCATTCATTGATCTACTGTGGATTTCCTGAAATTACAGCAGTGAGTTAAAATTACCTTATCCTTTGGGAGTTCACTGCCCACACAAACTTCTCCTTTTCCCTCTCACTGTACTGTCCTTACCCTTGAAGTAGTAAAGAATCTCTGTCCGGAGAGTTTCAGAGTCTGTCAATTGCCCAGCTCCTGAAGGGCTCTAGGGCCACAGCAATCACCCACAGGATGTTATACTCAGCGATAACCCATGTGCCTGGTGTTGTTGGAAATGGATTATCCAAGCCTGCTCTCCTGGACTTTGTCCAGGTCAGAACTCAGAGCAGCAGAATTAGGTTATGAAAGAGTCAGGACTAGAAGCCAGAAGACCTGGGTTCTAGTCGTGAGTCTGCCTGACAAAATTACTTAAAATTTACTGTAGTTTAACTTCTTCATTTAGAAAATGAGCTTTTGGCTATCTAATGCTTCTCCTTTTTATAGCAGTTGTTCTCAGTAGGGGGACAATTGCCCAGAGACGTTTGTAAGACATTTTTGATGACAACAGCTGAGGGGAGCACAGCCTCCTGTCCTGGGTAGAGGCAGTGATGCTGCTCAACGTCCTACAATGCACAGGCCAGCTCCTACAACAAAGAGTCATCCAACCCCAAATAGCAAGAGTGCCGAGCTTGAGAAGTCCAGTTTAGAGTATATGTTTTATTAGTATATTTATAGAAAATTCCCCTCTCTTGTTTTATATAAATGCTTCCTTTCTCCCAAGTCTCAGGTACAAAGTGGAGCCTTCTTTGTTCATCCTAATTCATAATGATTATTTTTTCTTATTTTTAGCATTCCTATGCTACTTATTAGTATGTCATTAAGTATAGTATAACAAAAAATAAAATTATAACTGTAGACAATTTATCTTTTTAAGCAATAAGAAATATATATTTATTAAACTAACTCATTAATGTATTGTAATTTACAAGATGTTTGCTTTTGTCATCAAAGTAACTCTGAACATCATGAATATTTTTATCCCAGCTGATCTGCAGCCTCCAGTACCCACAGCCAACAATAACGTGGAGGCTAAAGATTTTGCCAATTTACATGTCAAAGTCATTAGAGGATCTTTCCCAGGCCCAGTCCATTTCAGCCTCTTCATTAGGGCACAATCCAGGCAGGAGTGTCTCAGATGGTTTCACTGAAGGGAGTTGAGACCCTGCTCAGGCTCACATAGGGACAGTCTGTCAGCCAAAGTAATGAAGGCAGAGCCTGGATGGAGATTTCAAAGTAGGACCACTCTATGGTACGTACAGGGAATTTGTTTTCTAAAATAAGTTCCCTTGCAGTTTCCTACTGTATGTCACCCTGCTTTCGCATCTTCCTCTTCCTCCACCATATTGGATACATCATGAATTATCTTTGCTAAAATTTGGACCAACTTAAGCAATGCAATCTAGAGCACATCATTGGAGTCACTCGTGGAAACATTAAACAGCACCAGGTGCAGGACTGACCCCTTGAGGACCACCACTCAATATGCCCCCAAGGCTGACATTTAACCATTGATGACTTCTGAGTAGGGCCCTCTGACCAATAGCACATCAATCAATAGTGTTCTTCCAACCCCGCATTTCCAGAATCTCTTCTTCTCTTTAGAGCTGACCCCATTTATTTTCATTAATTTTGGGATCAGACGGTATAGCTAAAATTTAAAGGCAACTGCAAATGATTTATAAAGAGTATAGACTCAATTGCATGATAGATATCAGTTGGCTAGTAAACATAAAAACACAATGACCTTTCAGTTTTCATTTTACCATCATAGGTTACTCAAAGAATCTGTAATCTCCTTTTGTGGTATCTGCTATTCTAAATTGACTTCCTTGAGCCTTAATTTGACCATATGGACTCTGTGTGTGTGTGTGTGTGTGTGTGTGTGTGTGTGTGTGTGTGTGTGTGTGTGTGTGTGAGAGAGAGAGAGAGAGAGAGAGAGAGAGAGAGAGAGAGAGCGAGCGTGCATGCAGAAGGGTTAATCTGTTCAATTAGCACTGGATTTTTCATGATATTCTCTCTGTGGAATATCTACCAATTTTATAATTTTATTAAATAAATTCAACCTGTAGACTTTCTACTGTATTCATTTATTTAATTGAAATGTGATAAAAGATTTTTAGGAATCAGATGTTTTTGTTAATAAACTTTATTTTTCTAGAAGTTTTAGATTTATAGAAAAATTGAACAGAAAGTACAGAGGGTCGCTATACATGCTCTGTGTCCTCCGCTCCCTGCCCCGCACTCTGTTTCCCCTGTGAACATCTTGCATTGGTATGGTGCATTTGTTGCAATCAATGAGGCAATACCGATACAACAATGTTAACTAAAGTCTGCAGTTTACATTAGGGTTACTCCTAGTGTAGTATAGTTCTATGGGTTTTACCAAATGCATAATATTATATAACCACCATTACAGTATCAGATAGAATAGTTTCAGTGCCCTAAAAATCCCCTTAGCTCCACCTATGCAACCCTCCTTCCCCATCCTCTTCCCACCTCCTGGCAACCACTGATCTTTTACTGTCTTCATAGTTTTGCCTTTTCCAGATTGTCATATAGTTATGTAGCCTTATGTAGCCTTCATACAGTATGTAGCCTTTTCTGAGTGGTTTCTTTCACTTAGAAATATGCACTGTTTCCTTCTTATCTTTTTTTTGGCTCATTTTTCTTTTTTCAGAATAATATTCCATTGTATAGATTTACCACAATTTGTTTGTCCGTTTATCTCTTGAGGAACATATTGTTTGCTTCCATTTTTTACAATTGTAAATAGAGATGCTATAAACATTCTTGTGCAGACTTTTTGTGGACAAAACTTTTCATCTCACTTTGGTAAATAACTAGATGTGCAACTGCTGAATCATAGGTAAGAATATGTTTAGCTTTGTAAAAAAAAAATTCCAAACTGTCTTTCGAAGTGGCTATACCATTTTATATTCCCACCAGCAGAGAATAAGAATTCCTCATGCTCCACATTTTCTCCAGCATTTGGTTTTGTTGGTGTTTTGAATATTAGTTGTTCTAATAGGTATGTAGAGATATCTCATTGTTGTTTCAATTTGCAGATTTGTAATAACAGACCGATGCTAACCATCTTTTCATCTGCTTATCTGTTATCTGTATAGTTTCTTTGATGAGATGTCTTTTCAGATCTTTTACCCACTTTTACATTGGGTTGTTTGTTTTCTTCTTTAGAACTCTTTGTATGTTTCGGATGCAAGCCTTTGATCAGATAGGTTTTTTTGCAAGCATTTCTTCCCAGTCCGTGACTTTTTAAAAAATTCTCTTAACAGTGTCTTTTGCACAGCAGGAGTTTTTAATTTTAATGAAATCTAAGTAATATTTCTCTTTCATGGATTCTTTTGGTGCTGTACCTAAAATCTTCTTACCAAATTCGAGGTCAACTAGATTTTCTCCTATGCTATCTTCTAGAGGTTTTATAGTTTTGCATTTTACATTTAGGTCTGTGATCAATTTTGAGTTAATTTTTGTGAGAGGTATAAGGTCAATTTTTTTTCTTTTTGCATTTGGATGTTCAGTTGTTCCAGCACCATTTGTTGAAAATACCACCATATTTCCTTTGATTTGCTTTTGCTCCTTTATCAAAGATCAGTTGACTGAATTTGTGTGAATCTATTTCTTAGCTTTCTCTTCTGTTTCATTGACCTAACTGTCTATCTTCTCACCAATATCATGCTTTGTTGATTAGTATAGCTTTATGGTAGGGTGGTGTCAGTCCTCTGACTTTGTTCTTCTATTTCAATACTGTGTTGTCTCTCTGGATCTTTAACCTCTCCATATAAACTTTACAATCAGTTTGTGGATATCCACAAAGTAACTTGCTTGGATTTTGATTTTGATTGCATTGAACCTATATATAGGTCAAGTTGGGAAGAACTGACATTTTATGGACTATCTTTCCATTTATTTAGATCTTCTTTGATTTTGTTCATCAGAATTTCGTAGTTTTCCTCATATAGATCTTATAGATATTTTGTTAGCTTTATACCCAGGTGTTTCATTTGTTTGGTGCTAATGTAAAGAGTGTTGTGTTTTTAATTTCAAAATTTCATTGTTCACTGCTGGTATATAGGAAAGCAATTGAATTTGTATATTAACCTTGTATCTTGCAACCTTGCTGTTAACAGTTCATTAGTTTCAGGAGTTTATTGTTGCTGCTGTTGTTTTAAATTCTTTGGGATTTTCTACATAGATAATCAAGCCATCTATGAACAAAGGTGGTTTTATTTCTTCCTTCCCAATCTATCTACCTCCTATTTCTTTTTCTTATTTTTCCAAGGAAAAAATTCCTTCTATTAAGAGCATTTGCTAGAACTTCCGGTATGATGTTAAAAAGCAGTGGTGAAGGGGAACATCCTTGCTTGTTCCTGATTTTAGCAGGAAAGCATTTAGTTTCTTACCATTAAGTATGATATTACCTGTAGGTTTTTTGTAAATATTCTTTGTCAAGTTCAGGATGTTTTCCTTTATTTATAGTTTACTGAGATTTTTTTTTTTTTTTTTTACCAAAAAAGGGTGTTAGATGTTGTTAAATGCTTTTTCTCCATCCATTTATATGATTATATGTTTTTTCTTATTTAACCTATCGATGGGATGGATTACATTAATTGATTTTTGAGGGTTGAACTAGCCTTGTATGGCTGGAATAAATTCCAATTGATCATGGTAAATAGCTCTTTTCATACATTTTTTGGATTTGATTTGATAGTATTTTCTTGAGGATTTTCGTGTCTGTATTTACAACAGACACTGTAATGTCTCTGTCAAACAGTTTTCTATTTTAGTTCTGCCTAACATGGCATCCAAATGGATCACTAATTACCAATATAATTATTGATAGAATTATTTCCATCTCACAATCTGTAAGTTATCCAAGCCAAAGTAGATGAAGAATAACAGTTCTCAAAACCTTGACACATACTGAAGCTTTTCCCCCCAACATTATTAAAATTGGGAGTTTGCTTTTATTTTAGATACAGTCAACCAATTATATGGAAGTAATTTGCGAGTTTAAGGTCATGATTCTGATACATATTTTCTTTCATATTCATCAAAAGCTTAAGTAAATGTGGCTGAGGGAAAAAAACTGCAAAGACAAAATTTGTAGCTCAATATCAAGGTTAGAGGATTAGAGTGAATGATATTTTCACTTACTTTTAGTTGGTATTTTGAAAATAATTCACACAGTGGAGAGGATAAGTGACCCAGAAAGTTTAAAGGTATAGCTCTATTAAGAAGGATGAATGCTTGATAGGACATGATTAGGACCTAAATTATTATATTTATATTTGACTTGTCTTGAGAGATGTGTACATTGGTACATTTGCAAATGACATACAAAGGCAATTGGAAACTGAGTGTAACTCAGACAAATGACTTATTTTTATGTTTATGACTCATTCTGTTGTTTATATGAATGGTCTGCCCAGTATTTCTAGAGACCAATGTTAACATGATTTAACAGTTACCTAAGAACCTGGTATAGTGATCACCACTCCCAGGCTTATTCTATTGTTAGCTCTGAAATGCCCATACACAGAATAAAAATTCCACAATCTCATTGCACTCTACCCTGTTAGCCCTTAGTAATAATGGTAAGTAAGATGAATAGAGTGCTACAATGTGCCAGGTGCCAATGTGTTACAGGCATTAATTCATTAAATTATTACAATAACTTCATGTGACAGGTACTAATATTTCCCTCTACTTTATACATGAGGTACCTGAGTCACAGAGAGGTTCCTAATGAGCACAATGTGGTAACCCAGCTAGCAGCTGGTGCCACCAAGACTTAAACCCAGGAGATACGAATTTAGAACTTTCTCCCATCTACTCTGCTATACTGACTTCCAATTAGAGAAGAAACAAAAACAAGCAAATACCTTCATCTCTCTTTAAACAAGGTCTGTTTTTCATCTGTTGGAATTTTGTAGACATTTTAGGCAAAATATAGAAAGAAATAGTTTTATGTACATCCCTTTTAAGTAATCTTTACATTTCTTTATTAATTTAACTTAATTTAACCTAATTTAATGTAATGATTTAACTCCTCAAAGGAGATTTATTAACTTTCCTAACCGGGAAGTCTGGGAATGCCTCTGACTTCAGGCACAGCTGGATACAGGGGCACACATCCTATTCCTGGGCTGATTTCTTTCTACTTCTCTCAGATACATTTTTTCATGGAATGGGCCAGATGGCCTCCAGTGGTTACATCCTAGCTAACAGCTTAGCTTAACAACTCCAATGGAATAGTAAATTAAGTTTCTATTCATAGAGTAACATTTTTTATCAGTGCTCAAGAATCAACCTCATGATTTTGCTCAGTCCTATTTAAATTACAGACCTTCTGGATGGGTCTCTATGCTACTATAAGTTGTGGAGACTTTTAGAGCTTTGGACTCTTTGATGTTTACTTACTGACAGTGTAAATTATCTTATTAACCTTGCCCATATCTCACACTAATTCATTTCTGATGTAGCATTAACTTAAAACACGTATATAGAGATATTCATGCTGATTTAGCTCCCTTAATGCTGTCCCCATGTATTCTGATTCTGACTCTGAGGTGGGAGAGGAAGGAAAACCCTCCCGCAAAGTGTTAGAAAGGTGAACTAAATGTGAGTAAAGTCATCAACCTGGATAAGGATTCAACAAGGTCTGGCTAACATACTATCCTCAGATGAGTTTTTCTACCTTACAGCCCTGGCCTTCAGCAATACTCCCAATTCCTTGCTGACAGTGTTACGAAGGCCATAGCAAACTCTCCACGTAGTAGGATATTGCTACCCTCTGAAGCTCTAGGGTGCCCTGTTAGGCCTCCATGGGTATACCTGAGAGTTTGGCTCTCTCCTGACCATCTAGGTGTCCTAGGTATCCCCTAGGGCTTCTGAATGTTCTAGGAAAGAGCAGAGAAGTGTCCTCAAGGGGGAGGTAAATGATTTGTGCAAAGATTCAAGGCATCGCTAGTGTCATCCTTTCCCTCCCCATAGTTATTTTCTCACTCATCGGGGTGATTGGCAGGTGGATCTGGCAATGCAGCTGGCCTCTGCGAGTTGTCTGTATTCAGTAGGGCTGGAGTTGGACCTCTGGTCCAGAATAGCACCTATACACAGGAACAGCATTTTTTATAGTGATCCTTTTCCTGGTCCCCTTCCTGTTTTCTGAAATATAAGCACGCTGACACCTTGCTCTAACATGGTGCCTTACGTAGGCCTTTCAAGCTTCAAAGCTATGGAACACTCTCTTGCGTGGCCCTCTCTCCCTTTTCCCAATCTCTTCTAGGTCTCAACCCACTCCTGATTTCTCTCACATGAAAGCCCCCTAATGTTCTTTTTCTTTCCACAGTAGGGCTTGGTGGCCACTTGTCCAGAAACCCAAACAAGACCTTAGCAATATGAAAATGTAATGACACTGAGAATAAAAAAGCCTTTACCAACGTAAGTACTCTTTGGAGAAGAGAGGTTTTCTTTCTACCCTGGAGAGTTACTCTCCTCATGAGAGTGAACCAAATGGCTTCAAAATCAGTAAAAGTAAGAACAATTGAATTTTTTTAAAATATATGAGTTGAACTTTTCACATTTTCCCTCTCTTATGCTACACAGCTATCCAATCTGTGTAGCTTGAGAAGGTCACCCATTCCCTATCTGCTCCTTTTTTCAGGATCAAACAGAAATGCAAATGGTACTATGCTTCTATCATCTTTCTGGATCATTCTTGCTTCATCACTGTCCAATAGACCCTCTGCAATGATGGGGAGGTTCCATATCTGCTGTTATTGACCCCTTGATATGTGGATGTTGTCATTGAGAAGTTAAATTTCTATTCTTTTAAGTCTAATAAGTTTAATTATAAATGGCTATATGTAGCTAGTGGCTATCATGTTAGACAACACAGGTTTAGGTTTTCTGAAAAGCAACTAAATAGCATATATCAAGAATTCAAAAGTGTTAATGTACGTATTTTAAAAGATATTTATTTATTTATTTCCCCTTTAGGTTCACAGTAAAATTGAGAGGAAGGTACAGAGATGTCGCGTACACCCCAGGCCCCTACTTAATATTTTTTTAAGAAGTTTATTCCATGGCAAAATAGTAAGATTCATATGTAAGTGTCTTTATCACAGTATTTACAGTCTAAAAAAAAATCAGAAAAGTCAAATAAACATGCCTTGGCTGTTAAAATCTTAGCTTAAAATAAAATTTTAAAACATGGGTTTATACTTACGTTATGGTGTTAAGTAAATATACATGGATTCAAGCTTTTTATGTAGTATCATCCCAAATTTAAAAATTTGTATTATAAACATAGTAAGAAGACTTGAAAAAATACACCAAAATATTAATGGCTTTATTTTTTAAATAATGAGCAAACAGGTGATCTAGTTTCTTATTTATATTTTCCTTATAAGTTTTAAATTTTATAAAACGAATGGGGATGACTTCTTAAATGAGAACATCCACAAGAAGTATTATTTTTAAACAGTTGTAAATATTACAGAAGGCATGGAAAACAAGAATTGAGAAAAGAGCATTGGATTTGACAACTTGAAGTTCAGTGATGGAATTGGATTTGATAGAGCAGATTAAGGTAGATGGTGTCAGAAGAGGTCAAAGGAATCAGAGCGTAGATGGGGCACAGAAATCCAAAGGCAGCAGGTTCTGCCTTCCCTGCAAGGTATGGTTCTGAAAGGAAGGGAGAAAATGCATCATAATTGTATCAGCTTTTGAGAGTCTACTAGGTATTGTATTTGATTTTTTATATTACGCTGATAAAGCAATTAAACTTTGTAACGTCCACGCATAATAAGAAAGCTGAGACTTGGAGAAATGAATTTGTCTTACAAAAACAAAGCAACTTACACCAAAACCTGCAGACTTTCCACCATGCTCCACCGTCTCCTGCAGGATGGTAAGTAAGATCAAGGGCATGGTGTCTTTTTATTTTTTTTCAGCTAGTGAAGACCCATCTGAACAGGGAGGAAAGAGTCGCAGAGTCCTGTGCTCTCCTACATATTTAGTTTCCTTGTCAGTAGAGCAGAAGTGGCTAACAGGAGTTTGGACTCAGGTCAGCTTGATTCAAATCCCCGCTCCACGGTATACTCCCTGAAGGACTTGGGGCACACCACTGAGCCCCTCCGGCCTTGGTTTTCTCATTTATCTAGTGGAGATAACAACATCTACCTCGGAGAGTTGTTATGAAGATTAGAAGGATAATATAGGTAAAAGCATCTAGCACAATGCCTGGCCCAGAATAGCCTTCATACCTGGTTGGTGTAGCTGTCGATATTGTTTTTGTTATAATATGATTGAGTTGTCCTTGATTTCTTTGAGGTGGTAGAGGGCAGGTCTTGACCCTGTGATATATTTAGAAACATTCTGTCTCTTAGTATGCAAAGATGAATTAAATTTTAGTCACTGGCTAATTCATTCCCTTAACGAACATCTATTAATGACAACCAGGTGGGTACCCAGTACGGTGGTAGGAAGTGGAGACGAAAGAATGGCTGAGACATGGGCCCTCTTCTCAGAAGCAAGTGGAGAGACACTTATGTACAGTGATTATGATAAAGCAATTTATAACTGCCTGTTAGAGATATGAGCTGAACACTAGGAAAGCCTGTGGGATGTAACACTCTGCCTGGGACTGTTGCAAAAGGCATCAGAGAGAAGGAGACTTTTTATAGTAATAAAAACAAATACCATCTTCCAGGGTCCACAAACTGTACTAAAATTTTGCAGTTTTTATTCATTTGCTCTTCATTGTGTTATCCTGCCTCATGACCCTCAATGAGAAGTTAGGATAGAAGCAAATCCCCTAATATGCCATCCAGAAGAAGTGAAGGTACTGGGTTCTCCAAGTTTTTCTATGGGAAGTTAGCCCTTACAGATGCTACCTGAAAAGGATTCCATAGTCAAATACATTTGAGAAATAAGTACTGCTTTTGCTTCTTGGAGCATTGCAATGTACGTTGATACTTTACAGGTTCTGAGAAGACTGGTTGAGATTTTTAACTCAGATACTCAAATATTTTACCCAGATAGCAACCCCATCTTTTAAAAACAACAACTGAAAAACACCTTAAGAAACTAAGTTTTGTAGAACTCTGTAGAAATGCTGATTTAAGCTGTCACTTACCTTCTAAGCAAATGTCTGAATGCTTTCTGAAATACTCTTTGTAATAGAGTCATGCAACTTTTGTTATATATTTCAAGATATTTCTAATGAACATTGTCCAGGCTTAACATGGGTGGAAATGGTAGTGGAAGTTGGGAAAATGTGGAGTGGCATAAAGTGTGGAGCCAGAAAATGGCAAAGCTGTGGAAGATTGTGTTGTTTAGAAGAGGGTAACTTACTAAAAAATTAGGTGAAAAGCCCTCGTAAAATTTCAGGCTGATGATGTCACGACAAATGTTTAGAAAAGTTAAACATAATTATCATTATCCTTACATGAAATAATATTCTTAGTTTATATTATTTTGCTTGGTTTTACTTTATCTTAACCATTACAAATTAAAATCCCCTTAGTCATTTTTTTCCATATTCTCCCAGTATGTTAGATTTGGTTTTGCAATATGACCTTTTGATGAATAAGCCTTCCGAAATCAGTGAAAAAGTTCTTTAAGCAGTTTATAGTATTTAGTTGCATGATTGGTTTTCAGTGAGATTGTGGTCATGACCTGAATATTCTTATCAAGTGTAATGAATCTTTTCTCGTATCTGGTTAATTATTACAATTTGATGAATATCTGTTTAATGTAATGAAATTGAAGGAAGTCTAACACTTGTGTTTTACTCCAGTAATGTGATGCCAATGGTTCTAGAAGATGATTAAATGATAAAAAGACATATTCCAGGGACATCCCTTTCTATCCTGATCCCGCCTCTTTTGCACTACGGCTTTTTATTTAAGTTTTCTAATTTTCATCAAATCAGAATTTCCCAGAGGTGGCAAACACTCCATTCAGTTTTGATTCACACATCAAAACTTTAGATAGTAGCTCGAACACACTGCCCCTCAAAGAAAAATCTAAAAGGCCAGAGCAGAGCGAGATGAGGTTTGACAGCACGGTTGCAAAAATGTATTGCAGAGTTGCACACCAGGTGCTGTCTGGCGTCCTTTTGGTTTGGGACAAGCATGGTGGGCTGCAGGGACAGGATTCTCAGGCACTGATGAGTCATTTACCTCTCCAGGAAGGGAGAGGGTGAGAAACAGCAGGGTCCCAAGTGTTCAATCGGCTTTCTTTTCCTCTCTATGGTCAACTCACAGTGTACAAGGTACATCTCCTCTTTTCCTATACTACAGTAATGAAAAAAAATTAACCAAGGTTTACTTTTTAATTAAATGTAGTACCACTTAGGAAGATGTTTGCTAATCTGAGGCCATATCTGCTGCCCTCAGCTTTGCAAGATGCTGGCCCCAGCAGAGGCTGTAAAGCTCTCGATAAGAGAGGTGAAGAGCAAGGTGCAGGTCCCCAACGATAACCTCCTGACTCCGACATTATAGGTCTTTCTGCTGGAATTGAGCTCTACATCCTACTCGATGGGCTATTGTCACCGATGAGTAATGAACGCACCCCGCTCGGTCCCAGGGTGCAGGATGCTGGCAGGCCGGCCGCGGGGAGGCCCAGCTGCTTCCGGCGGCGTCGGGGCGGGCAGCTGCAGGGGAGGCAGTTAAAGGCGCAGGGACAGTGGCGATGAGCGGGACCTGCCGGGGAGCATCCACGGGTCGGGCCTTCTGGCCGGGGCAGGGAGCGTGTGCATTAATCACAGCGTTCCTTGGGCTACTGGGCGGTGCAGAAAAAGTAGCCCGGACCCTAGAACAAAGGCAGCACGTAATGGAGAAGGTACCTCCTCCGCCAGCTGGGAGTTTGCAGCGCTGGGCTTTAGAAAGTGAAATAAATGGCAGTTAACCATCACCGGAAACTGGAGGCCTAAGGCCTGATTAGGTAGCACGTCTGAGGTCGTCTGTTTTCACTCTTTCCTGTGTTCCTTGGTGAAGCTGAATTTGTTGATTTGGATGTCTTTCTTCGCAGCCTCCGAAGGAGCTGCTTTCAGGGGTGAAGGGACTCCTTTCTGAGAAACAGCACTGCAGGCTTGATGTGAATTCTGAATTCGTTTCTGGTTATATTTTTTTAAATGACATTTGGGTAACTTCAGAGGTAAAACAGATGACGTCATTAACTATGATTTTAAAACTCTTGTGCACATGCATTTAGATACTATTCTTAAAATTACTGTTGAATTGATTTATCAAAGAGATCTCCATTAAAAAGAAAAAAAAAGAACCTGACCAGCTGTCTGCAGTGAATTCTGATGCTCTACTAGACCATTTTCTCTCTTGACCTTAGAGAGACAGAGAGAGAGACAGAGAGAGAGAGAGAGAGCATGAGGACGAGAAAGCACATACCTCTAGCCAGGAACAGCAAAACTTTAAGAGCACAAGTTAAAAATATGTGATCTATTTCTCTGAGCTTAAGATAATTCACAGCTTTCAGGAATGATGATTTAGAGGACAGCAGACCAATTGACATTTTCTTTTATAGTTTTATAGCAATTGCATTGCACTGAATTATAAGATAAGGTGATTTATTTATAATCCTTTTTATTTGGAAAGATTTTTATAGTCTTCACACTTGGCAAAATAATAGTTCTAATGCTTATATATATTTTCAAAAAGGGTTAAGTTAGAAATTCTTGGAGGAAAAGGAAGGAGAAGATGGAGTTAAGTAGTAAGTATCGTTAAGTCGAGCACTAGTTTAGTTTGGAAACAAGAGGACAAAGTTTCTCCCCTTCACACCAAGAGCTCTGAGGGTGTCCAGTTTGGGGGACACAGGGCAGTGAACTTCTGACCAGCCCACCACTTGGACCAGAATAGGGAGGGTTCCCAGCATTCCCTTCTCTTTGAGATGATGAGATTGTGTTCGAGTTATCTAGTGACCTGGGAGAATCATGTTTCTGTTTTCTAATTCAGTTCCCCATTTTAACTTATTTTTCTGTTTTTAGTAACTGTAGTAATCTCTACTCTGCACCCCAGATTCTATGCTGATTAGAGATGCAGCATATTAGGGACATCAAACTAGTTGTCAGCCAACCTAAAATCTAGTTCTGCTTTGCCAATTACTAATTGGCCTTTGGCAAGTGGTTTTATTTTGGGGAGTAGAGGCAGCCTCCTTTTTCTCGTCTGTAAAATTTGGACTTGACAATGGACTTTCATTGATTCTTTGCTCATTCCTCTTAAATGAAATTAAACTACAAAATCTTCACTTGTCTCTACCTGCCTTTGAGCAAGGGATTCAGAAATTTAGAGGAAAGGTTCTATCATGAATTAAGATATGCTACCTATGCCAATAATAACAGTGTATGCTACATGGTGTATGGTATATAGTGCCTTAAATATGGGAAAATCTGAGGATTTTAGACAATGACGTAGAGCATTTCAATAACTGCAAAATTAATACATCAATTACCATAAGTTATGGATCCTAATTTGTGGGGTTTTCCTGTGATTTCTTTTCTTAGCCTATCTGGGTGGCTCTGGCTCGCTTCCTGACAACAGTTGTATCCTCATCCATCGTTGTAATATAGTGACCTGAGTACAAAGCAGACCATTTCCGTCAGGACTGTGGTGCAATGCATTAGTGTGTAGTCCATGCAAAAACTACCCAGGTTTTTCTGGGGTCACAGACTCTCCTAATGGTTGGTCATCATCTGGATACATATACTTGGTTTCCATAGCCCTGAAAATGAAAGCGTCTTAGCAGAGAACTCAGCAGCTCTTACTTCAGAGCAGTTGAGTGTCCCACCATTTAGAGTAAATCAGGGAGTCCTATTTGGAGTCAGGGAAGAAGGAGACTGAACGAGTACTTCATAATTTGGAAAGTCAATCCTGTTACTTAACCTTCAACCCACAACAGTACCCTGACAGGCTGAGGTCAAATGAGTATTAATGAATTGCTTTTATGAATGCGTGATTCTCTTGAATACAGTCATCATTATGTTATTATTTTTTTACACTAAATTCTTAAATTTTACAAATGGCTGAATTAAATTAAAAATACACAAAGTACGTGGTTTTCGAAGGCGGGGGGAACCCATAAGTAGAAAACTCTGAGCATAAGCCTCTGTACATAATCTTAAAAGTCTAATTTAGTCTATCAGCTGTAGATGAGAATCTGAATATGTTATTTAGCTACAGAACACATCAAATATATATATATATATATATATATATATATATATATATATATAT
>NW_020837959.1:26579121-26737947 GCF_003676395.1 Aethalodelphis obliquidens | reverse complement strand
ATATATATATATATATATATATATATATATATATATATATATATCTTTTTCCCCATGTTAAAATTTGCTCAGGTGGTGTGCATTTTGAATCCTGCAGAAATATCAGGAAGCAAACTTCATAATGTATTAAAGACTGATACAGCAGATATAGTCATGGAAAACATGAGCAAGTGTTTATTCCTTGCTACATAAACGATAACTGGTGAGAAAAAAGTCTTCAGAAGTGAAAATATTTCCAACGCTTGCTCTTCTGAAATGGGATTCTCTTTTTAGAGTTTGCTATGGCGTGTGCCTTTACACATTCTAATGCATTTGAATTGCTGCTAAAAAGAAGCTAAGTTCTTGTTAGAATTTAAAACACAAGGATCCATTTCTGCCTAACAGCCTTGTAGCTGCGCATTCCCTGAAGTGTATCCCATCTGCTTTTGGGAGCTCTCATTGCAATATGCAGTGATTGCAGGATAAGCACACCATTTTCCTGTCAATACTTTCCTATTAGCCTCCTGGATCCATACATCATCATCTTGCTGGCCTGCAGTTTGCTTATCTTTGTCTCTGAGGCAGCCTTTGATTTATCTAACACCCAAGCTAATGAGGCATGGAGCCCAGGGTGGCTCCAAGGATAATGCACTCCTGTATAAAAATGCTTAAGGAAGGATCAAGTGCTAATCCATTCTAGACTAAAAGGCCTAGCCCTTCAACAAACAGTTGCATTTCTTAATCGCTAAACTAAGACTATAATAGCTCCCCCTTAAGCTACTACCATCAGTAAAACTATACACACTAAGTACATGCAATTTACCAAAAGAACTGAAGATTGAATTTTAATTTGTGCTTCCAAAAAAAAAAAGAGTAGCCAAAAAATAGTTTCTATCTTAGCAACAGTTATCACCATTATTTGACAGCACTCTTATGCAAAAATAAGTTAGCTTTAATATTTAATTTACAGTAATAGTTTTATATTCCCTCTCGGGGATCTATGTTTTTCTAAAGACAAAAATAACAGAAGCTACTATGTTAGTGTGGCAAGGATAAATCAAGCCAGCTATTTCAGTAATGGAGGTAATTACAAAGTGTACATGTCTGAAATGTACCCAGTGGTTAGGGGTTGTTTAATTAACGTAAAAATTTCAATATCAATAGCCAGTGTGTTGGTATCACAAAAGCATTGTTAAAAATGTATTTGAAAATACTAATGATTTTCACTATTTCAGTTATACACATTTTAGTCTTAAAAACACTTTTTACTGATACACGGTGGATTCTACATCATTGCAGCTATACAGCACAGCATAAAAAAGCTAGAGATTATTTAATTTGGTCAATTTAAATAACTAACCTAGAAACATAGGTCCAAAACATTTCTCTTAAAAATAATTCCAAATAGGATATCTATATTTATGTATATGTGTAGAAAATCCCCAAATATCTACTCTCTATTTTTTTCAGTGTAAAGAACCTTAAATTCAATGTGCAGTGGTTGTCTTAAAATATTTTGCTCGTTCTATTAATCACATGCAAAGAGAAGTGAGATGCGGAAGATTCTTCCCTTTATGAATCTTTTGCCAATATTAGGATCAAAACGATTCTGTTTAAAAGCAAATATAGAGGGAAGGAAGAGAGACGGGGGGAAAGAAGATGTGAGAGAGAAGAAAAAAATGCCAGCCTGCAACTAAATTGTGGTAAATGTCCCAGGAGAAGAAAGACTCACTCAGAATCATGGTGCAACAAGAAAATCCTTCACCTATTGGTTCACTCTGTGCCCTGAGGACCTGACCAAGGTAATAAGTTCCTTTATTGGTCACTAACCAACATTATTGAGAACCAGGGTGGAATTTAATGAAGTGACATTATTAGGAATTGTTATTCAGATGTAAATGATCTTCAGTTGGTTTATTTAAGTCACATATAGAACCTAGTTTAGAATGAAAATTACTTATTGATTATTAGAGCAATTAACAGAATAAATTTTAGTGCTGGTATTAACATTTTCCTAAAGTCCAAAACTGCTGCTGCTTAAACTCAGCAGAACGCTTAATTGGTCTGGGACTCAAAGATTATCTTCTTTGGGGAGATTTATCCTTAAAGGATTTTAAAAAACAAGAAACCCATTGCCAAAATCCATTCTAAAATATTTGAAGCTCTTCCATTTCGGCTTTTAATAGGGGAGAAAAAAAACCATGCCAGAATAACATGGAGCTGCATAAACTTAATTGCATGAGCAAAAGGATGGAATATTCCATTTTTGCTCTATTAAATAAAAAAACAAAACCTTTGAGGTCAATTAAAGTGGAATCTGTGTTGTAGATTTTCTATTTCCTCTCCTTTTGCTAATATCCATCAGTCAGTCAGCATCGTACATCATTTATGGGACTGACTTTCCTTAGTTGTAATTCTTTCTTTCAATTGTCTTTATTTTAAAGACAGGACCACTTCTTAGAATATGGCCTTTTTCAGAACTGATCATTCTTTCTATGACTTTCAAGAAGTGATAATAGTGTGTACAGTTATATACACAAAGGTGTAGAATAGAGCTTACTGGATGCATAATTCAGTACCCAAATCTTTAAAATTTGCTTGAATTATTTTGATGTCATGGGCAAAAGTTTTTTGATTTCTTTAAAAAAAAAACTATTTATTGCCACTAGCCTCATCCCAGTGCACCGGCCCATCTGTGGGGCTGCGCTGAATAATCTTCAAAGGGAATTTCTAATGGAGCTAATCTGTTAATTGATATCACTATTATATATTCCTAAGAGATATTATAAAAGACTGAGTGAGAACTTGGGCTAAATTATTGTATTGGTTTCTTGGTGCTGCCATAACAAAGTGACTTAAAACAATAGAAATTTATTCTTTTATAGTCTGGAGGCCAGAAGTCCAAAATCAAAATGTCAGCAGGGCTATGCTTCTTCTGAAGGCTCTAATGAAGCCTTCTTCCTTGTCTCTACCTAGTTTCTAGTGGCTTCTATAAATTCTTGGCATTTCTTTGCTTATAGCTGCATGCCTCCAATCTCTGCCTCTGTCTTCACATGGCCGTCTCTGTGCATCTCTTTGTCTTTGCATCCTCTCCTCTTCTTATGAGGACACCAGTCATTGGATTCAGGACCCACCCTATTACAGTATAACTTCATCCTAACTTGATTACATCTACAATGACTCCATTTCCCAATAAGTTCACATTCACAGTGTTCAAGAATTAGGACTTGATCCTGTCTTTGGGAGTGTGTAATTCAATCCATTGCAATCATATCAATGATAATCTTCATATTCCATCAGCTTCATTAATAATGGATACGCTTTAGTGAGTGCCTAGCATGTGCCAGATACTCTGCAAGCTTTTTCAGCCTATGCAAGGAAGACCCATAATTCCAATTTGCACGTTATAAAACCAAGCTTTAGATACCTTACCCCAGATCAAAAAGCTTAAGAATGGTGGAGCCAGTACTTAAATTGAGGTCTTTCCTATGCCAACACCTATACTTTTCCCTATGGGGTCTTCATGAATTAAATAGAACATACTGTGCTTATGCTTGGTTTTGTAGTAGATCCAGTCTTTGCATAAAGAAGTGTTAAATATATTTGTAAATATTCAGATTGAAGAGAAAAAAACAATATTAAGTCAAAACCACAAATGACCGCCACAACTCTGTATATACCCAGACTTGGGGCACCCTGGGAGACAACAAGTATTAGATGAAACATGAAGTTTCCACCCAATGTCCACTTTTGTTGTTCCAAACGTACCATATGCTATAAGAAAGATGTCTGTTAAAAGATGTTCATAAAGAAGATCAGTGAAATTTTCTAAAAGATTGAAATAACTGAAGTAGCTGATCTCCAAAGACATCAGTTTGGAGAGTTCTTATGGGGATAATTTTAGATGTGGGTACTTTATTTGTAATAATATGTGTATTTTATTTTCAAATTTCTTTAGTGTAAAGTCTCTAACTCAACATTATGCTTGCTGAAGCTTAAAGTACTTTATAAAAAACAGAGCTTAATTCTGTCTCTCAGCGAAAAAGAGTTCTTAAAATTCTTTTATTATTCCTTTATTACAAAATTAATAGACAATAAAATGTTCCAATTAGATTTTGCATTTATTTGGTTATTATTAGTGAAGGTGAGCATTTGAAAAGTATATTTCTTGGCTATTTACAATGATTTTTTTGCCTATTTATGTCCTTAGCTCTTTGTGTGTTGTGTGTATTTGGGGATTGGGTGTTTTTTCCTCAGTGTTTTACAAGAGCTCTTTCTGTATTAAGGATATTAACCATTTGTCTGCCATACCTTTTGCTAAATATTTTTCCCTGCTTACCTATTTCTTTTGCGGGGGGGGTATAGTTGCTTTACAATGTTATATTAGTTTCTGCTGTACAACGAAGTGAATCAGCTATATGTATACATATATCCCCTCCTTCTTGGACCTCCATCCCACCCCGCCCCCATCCCACCCATCTAGGTCACCACAGAGCACTAAGCTGAGCTCCCCGTGCTGTACAGCAGGTTCCCACTAGCCATCTGTTTTACACGTGGTAGTGCACATATGTCAATCCCAATCTCCCAATTCTTCCCACCCCCTCCCTCCCCTCCGCCATGTCCACACGTCCGTTCTCTACATCTGCGTCTCTACTCCTGACCTGCAAATAGGTTCATCTGTACCATTTTTCTAGATTCCACATGTATGCGTTAATATACGATATTTGTTTTTCTCTTTCTGACTTCATTCTGTATGACAGTCTCTAGGTCCATCCACGTCTCTACAAATGACCCAATTTCATTTGTTTTTATGGTGGAGTAATATTCCATTGTACATACCACATCTTCTTTATCCATTCATATGTCGATGAACATTTAGGTTGCTTTCATGTCCTAGCTATTATAAATAGTGCTGCAATGAACACTGGGTGCATGTGTCTTTTTGAATTATGGTTTTCTCAGGGTATATGCCCAGTAGTGGGATTGCTGGGTCATATGGTAGTTCTATTTTTAGTCTTTTAAGGACCCTCCTTACTGTTCTCCATAGTGGCTGTATCTTTTTTGACCCACCTCCTAGAGTAATAAAAATAAAAACAAAAATAAACAAATGGGACTTAATTAAACTTAAAACCTTTTGCACAGCAAAGAAAACCATAAATGAGATGAAAAGACAACCCTCAGAATGGGAGAAAATACTTGCAAATGAAGCAATTGACAAGGGATTAATCTCCAAAATATACAAACAGCTTATGCATCTCAATATAAAAAAGCAAACAACCCAATGAAAAAATGGACAGAAGACGTAAAGAGACATTTCTCCAAAGAAGACATACAGATGGCTAAGAGGCACATGAAAAGATGCTCGACATCACTAATTATTAGAGAAATGCAGATCAAAACTATAATGAGGTGTCACTTCACACCAGTCAGAGCGGCCATCATCAAAAATCTACAAACAATAAATGCTGGAGAGGGTGTGGAGAAAAGGGAACCTATTTCTTTTTAATTTTGTTTATATTTCTTTTCTTTTAACTCCCTCTCCCTCTTTTAATTCTTATGTAAACAAAGTTGTTGCTTTGTTTCTTTAAGGTCAAGTTTAAAAAGTTATTCCATACCTCAAGATTATTATTTTCCTAGTATTTTCAGGATTTTTATCCTCACTCTCATTATTATTATTTTACATTTTAATCTTTAATCCGTGTGATGATTTGGGGCCCAAATTTCAAGTCTTTATTCTCATCAAATAGCAGGAAGAAACCCTGTTCTCCTTATGTGAAGTAGCAACTATGATACGCCAGACCAGGGAAAGATGCTCCTTGTCAGAGGAGTTGCTACAGAGTCCCACTGAATCTCAGGTTCTTCAGCCCATGTCAAGAAGTATGAGCTAAAACCCATATGCTGGCAAATTGCTTTCCTCATCCCTGTCTCAGTTTCTCCATTATTGAACTGTGGAGTATTGTGCCTGCCTCGAATTCTTCAGAAGTTCTTGCCCATCACATAATAACTGCTCTTGGACTGTGCCAGCCATTAGTTAAGAACACCGGACAATGTGGAATACAAAGATCAGGGGGAATTACAAGTGAGCAGCATAGCCTTTCTGAGCCTGTTTGCTCATCTCTAAAGAGGAGGTAACAGCGATACTTACAGGTTTGATACGAGAAAATAAATGAAATAATTCATGGAACGCAAGTAAGTGCTCTTAGAATTACTGTTAGTGTTATCAGTGTTATTAATATTCCTTCAAGTCTGATCAAAAAATTTGCTTTTGTGAAATTTTCAATATCTATTAAGTTGAGATTTAGTTTTCAATTGCAGTTATTTGCACTAACTCTGCTCCTGTTGGAGAGTTAACGTAGACCATGTGGGCTATTATTTAACCCAATGAAATGTGGGTACCTTTACAGTAACTAAAAAAGTATGGCATGATGAAAAAATTAAACTTTTAAAATATACTTTTAAGGGCCCAGCTACTAAATATTTCTTCTAAAAACTGTGGAATAATACTTAGGAAATGACCTGGCAATTTGAAAACATCATCTAGGGATACTTAGGGGATTACTGATTCTTACTTATTGTTTGCATCACTGTTTTGCAAAAGGTATAACAGACGGCATTACAATTTCTACTTTATTCATTTTTATTTCTTAAGAATTGAATTGCAAGATGGAGCCAGGCTACTTCGTGAGCTTCTTAAAGATTACTAACAAAATAGACAAACCAGGTGGAGAATATAAACTACTTTATTCACTGGAGCACACACGAATTCTTAATTTTAGTGGAGATTTCAGCTGAGTCAGCAAAAATATACATGGGCCTTTGTTCTCTGAACCAATCTGAGCATGTTAGGTCAATAGCAGACAGTTGAATAACTGTCACTCTCCTGTAACTATATCCATCAGGAAAAAAAAAAAGGTGGAATTACAAACTTCTATTACACTTATTTAGAGTTCTGAAACTACAGTTATTATAAAAGAACACTGTCAGAGGTGGGCCGGGTTATGCTTATTTACGGTATTTACCAACAGGCTTCATTGCCTTTCTCAGTACTTCAGAGTAAGATTGTCTTAGATCATGCTTAGTGCACCAGAGGAAACCTTAATTTCGTGACTGTGTGTGTGTTTTAACCATCAAAGATATACTTGCTTCATCTATACAATAAAAACAATTGTGTTTTGAGATGTTTTCTGAAATACCCTATATTAGATAAAACTTGCTCCATGTTAATCATAGGCATTGTTAATTAAAAACCACATGCTTGGGCTTCCCTGGTGGCGCAGTGGTTGAGAGTCCGCCTGTCAATGTAGGGGACACAGGTTCGTGCCCCGGTCCGGGAAGATCCCACATGCCGCGGAGCGGCTGGGCCCGTGAGCCATGGCCGCTAAGCCTGCGCATCCAGAGCCTGTGCTCCGCAACAGGAGAGGCCACAACAGTGAGAGGCCCGCGTACCGCAAAAAAACAAAAAAAAACACCACATGCTTAGTAATGAGCTAGTAGGGTTTGTCCTCCTGCCAGGAGAGGGAAGACTCCTGGATAGAAGATGTCACGGCAACTAAACTGATGTTATGCCTGCTCTTCGCCAAAGGGCCAAGAAGTAAGTCAGCCAGTTGGCTGGAATTTAGCAACCAGTCAGAAGGTTTGGTTCCTGCTGGATTTAAAATAATGGACTGAGTACCATGGGGGCTCTCTGATGAAGCAGAGGACACAACAAGGGGTTCAAAATTTAAGGAGGAAAAGGGACCATTGAAAATGGAAGTAATTGATAATACAACAGAAATGACGAAGAAAGGATTATTTTTAGTGATTAAACATTCCAACTAGGTACTATAAACACAACGAAATTCCTGTTATTAAAAATTCTTCTCTGGGCAGGTGTTTGCTTTAGGACTAAAAGCTAGATTATTTCTGGCCATCTTTAATGGATGCTGCTGACCGCCTGCCCAGAAGCTGCTCCTCTTCTCTCCAAACAGGATTTTCTGTTCAGGCATCCATGCCTTCCAGCATGGATTCAGCTTCCCCTTCACTCAGGGGAAGCTGAATCCATCTTCTGCCCGAGGAATGCCCTGAGAAGCCAGTGAGCACTTGGCATTCCACTAGTAACTGTTATTGGCGGGCTGTGGTGGGCAAGTGACCAAGTTGGACCAATCAGATGAATGGAAAGATTATTTATACCACATTGGGGAAAAAATCCCCTTTCCTTTTTCAGCTGGCCAGGCACAGAGAAACCTGAATCCCAGCTGTTGCTGGCAGCTGTTCTGTGACCAAGAGGGAAGCCAGTCTGAGGACAAAGCAGATATAGAGGGTGTGGAACCAAGAAAAATGCCAAAGATGGAGCTGCAGCCCTGACTGTGTAATGCCTTGAGACTGTCCTAAGGCTTCCTGATCTATGGGATTACACAATTCTGGCTTTTAAAAGCCAGTAGGAGTTGGAATTTCTGGAAGGATCCTAACTTCTATATCATCTTATAAGGAAGAGATTATCATTGGAGGCAATTATGTTCTAGATTTTATATAACATTTTAATGTACCATATGTATGATTCATATATCATACGATGTCTTTGAAAGCTGTCTGGTTTTCCAAGTCCACTGTCCATTGAAAAAAGCTCAGTATCTAGACTTTGTAGCATTTGAGTTTATTCCATTACACAAATTAGTTATAAACTTATTTTAATTATCCTACATTTTCATTTTTTCTCAGCAATAAAATGTAGTTAATCCTATTTCACAAAGATGCACAGTTAAATAATAGGCAATCTCTACAAACTGTTTTTTTTTAAATCAAAGTTACAATGCAATATGATGTAGTGTAATTATATATTGTTTTTATCTTATGGGAAGCCACATGCTTTCAAAATTCAACACTTAATAAGAATATTTCTTTTATCTCACGTACTTGATTTAAACAGAGTATCTGGGCTTCAGCCTATGGCTGATAGGATCCTGAAAATCTGAAGAACAATCCTTCTTCCATTCCAGTTAACTTTTTCTTTTTAATCGAAGTCTAACATAGATCATGTTGATTGAGGAAGAAAAGTGAGACCTGTGCGCCAGGCTGGACAAATTGATTTAGTCCAAAGGTGAGAAGGCATCACCTGGCTGACAGGCACACAGAACAGAAGCGTGCCTGGCTGAGTGCCTATTTGCATGAAACTTGTCCCCCAGGCGATGATTCCAGCCACCAGCAGAGTGGGCTCCTTTTCTCCATGGGTTCTGTGACTTCCTCCCAGGCTGACCTTTTCTTACTGCAAATCCAGTATCCATATTCCATCATTTGTGCAGCATAGTAGCAATAAATTGGAGGTCATTCACTTGTGCAAGGTCATGACATAAACTAGCACCACTGGGCACTTCCAGCACTCTGTCCTTGTCTTGAGACTCATCAGACACACACTGTCCATGTCTAAAGCTGTGCTTCTGTGACTTGCTTATAAAAGGGACATTTCTCTGAAATAGGCAAAATGTAGGAGAAATTAAATTTAGAACATGCCACTCAGAAGGGAAGTGGACTGTTATTTTCTATAGCAGTGGTGAGGGGACTTCTGGCGGTATTTGTAAATTTCTTTGAGCAATTCAGGGAAACATATATATATTATCAGTCCACAACTTTAGAAATAAACCTTCAGATTCTCTTCATTCATTAATTCTACCTTTAAAGATTTATTGAGCATCCACTTCAGGTCATGTGCTTTGCCAGAGGCTGGAAGTATGTAAAACAATGATCAAGGTCCCTGCTCTCATAATGCTTACAGTCTGGTGGGGGAAACGAACAAAAATCAGATGATTGTATAGGCAGAATGACATATTAGCTCTAGGTAAAAGCTATGACAGAGATGTACATGGTGCTGGGAGAGCAGAGAGAAGGTTAGAGAAAATTTGGCTGAATTAGGGAAGGCTTCTGAGGGAATTAACAAGAAAAAAGGAAGGGGAAGACTCTATGTGAAATGAAACATCCTGTGCAAAGGCCCAGTGGCAGGAAGGGGGAATCCCCTTAGAAAAATGGAAAGAAAGTAGTGTGTCTGGAGAACAGTGTGTGAGGGGTTCAAGGTGATTCTGCAAGAAGGGAGCTGCCTCCAGGCCATGCAGGGCTCCACAGGTCAGAGTAAGAACATTCTTTCCTAAACACTTCAGTTATTGAGGTATTTTCAGGTGGGAATGGACACGGTGTGAAATTCTATTTTATTTAGAATAGATCACTCAAAATGCAGAAACAAGAGTGGAATCCCAGACAGTTTTAAAGCTCTGGTTATCACAGCAATCTCCTTCTCCCAATCTGCAAACAGGAAAATGCCCCAAAGTGTTTCTACAGTCACTTCTTGGGTGATCTCACCAGTTTCATGGCCTCAAATGCTATTTATATCCTGATGACAACCAAATTTGTAACTCAAGAGCTGACCTCTCCCCAAACACCTGGTGCCTCTTTGACATCATGGTTCATATGCAGAAAAATCCAGAAATTACCAGAAGGGACCCATCTCCATTGGGAGATTTCTGCTTCTGAACTAAATTGTACACATCCTAGCTCTTAATGTCTAGGAAATTAAAAGCAGGATTCTGTATGAAACAAGCTTGAAGGAATAGAGACATTACTGTTCTGAGTCTAGAGTGGTTTATGGCCAGTAAGGATTTTAGGGCTAGAAAATAAGGCTGTGAGATTAATAGGACTGAAACATTTGCAATGGGAAAGAAGAGAGGGGCCTGGCCATGGTCTGAAAGCAGGATTTACATAGGAGGTGATAAAACTGTTAATAGTAGCTGCTGTTCTCTGTCCTTGGGAAAGACAGATGGAGGAAACTGATTGAAAAGTACAGCAACATGGATTTGAGTTCAGTGCAATGTGTATTTTCCACATGGTGAAATTGTTTAATGCTGAACTGAGTTTTCCAGAGGGGGAAGTTTAGAATCTACTGCAGTGAATGCCTTTAAAATGGGATAAATATAAACTTGTCTAGGGTGTTTGAGGAGAGATTGCTACAAGGCAGGGGCACAGGCTTGAAAATATTTCAGGTCTTCCTTAGTCCCTAACTTTTTAATTTGAAATAGTTCCAAAGTAATATTTTACAGGTGACTATGACAAACAAGGTCTATAAAGGTAAATGGGTAAAAGTTCAATGAATAAAAGTAAGATTTCAGTAGAAGCCACTTGGGAATAGCATTCCCTAAATTATGGGGAAACAGTAAATTTTAGGTTTTGTATGGTTCTGGTGCATTAACTTGATTATGGGCAAAATGAGATTCCTGATTTCCACCTACAAAGTGGCATTGAGGTAGCAGTTAATTATATTTTTTAATTTTTTATTTAATTTTTTGCTGCCTTGGGTCTTTGTTGCTGCGTGTGGGCTTCCTTTAGTTGCAGCAAGCGGGGGCTACTCTTCGTTCTGGTGTGCAGACTTCTTATTGCGGTGGCTTCTCTTGTTATGGAGCACGGGCTCTAGGCTTGCGGGCTTCAGTAGTTGTGGCACAAGGCTCGGTAGTTGTGGCTCGCGGGCTCTAGTGCGCAGACTCAGTAGCTGTGTCACATGGGCTTAGTTGCTCCGCAGCACGTGGGATCTTCCCGGACCAGGGCTCGAACCCGTGTCCCCTGCATTGGCAGGCGGATTCTTAACCACTTCACCACTAGAGAAGTCCCAGCAGTTAATTCTTTATACCTTCTATTATTATCAGATTATCACAGCAGGTGTATGCAATAAGCAAATGGATTTGACTTTTTTCACCCCTAAGTTTGCTTCTGACAGTCTGGAAGCAGACTCATTTTATGGATTTCTTTCTGTTTCCTAAGATTTTTTTTTTTTATTGGAGTATAATTGCTTTACAATGGTGTGTTAGTTTCTGCTTTATAACAAAGTGAATCAGTTATACATATACATATGTCCCCATATCTCTTCTCTCTTGCATCTCCCTCCCTCCTACCCTCCCTATCCCACCCCTCCAGGCAGTCACAAAGCACCGAGCTGATCTCCCTGTGCTATGCGGCTGCTTCCCACTAGCTATCTACCTTACGTTTGGTAGTGTATATATGTCCATGCCTCTCTCTCGCTTTGTCACAGCTTACCCTTCCCCCTCCCCATATCCTCAAGTCCATTCTCTAGTAGGTCTGTGTCTTTATTTCTGGCTTACCCCTAGGTTCTTCATGACATTTTCTTAAATTCCATATATATGTGTTAGCATACGGTATTTGTCTTTCTCTTTCTGACTTACTTCACTCTGTATGACAGATTCTAGGTCTATCCACCTCATTACAAATAGCTCAATTTGGTTTCTTTTTATGGCTGAGTAATATTCCATTGTATATGTGTGCCACATCTTCTTTATCCATTCATCTGTTGATGGACACTTAGGTTGTTTCCATCTCCGGGCTATTGTAAATAGAGCTGCAATGAACATTTTGGTACATGACTCTTTTTGAATTATGGTTCTCTCAGGGTATATGCCCAGTAGTGGGATTGCTGAGTCATATGGTAGTTCTATTTTTAGTTTTTTAAGGAACCTCCATACTGTTCTCCATAGTGGCTGTATCAAGTTACATTCCCATGAACAGTGCAAGAGGGTTCCCTTTTCTCCACACCCTCTCCAGCATTTATTGTTTGTAGATTTTTTGATGATGGCCATTCTGACTGGTGTGAGATGATATCTCATTGTAGTTTTGATTTGCACTTCTCTAATGATTAATGATGTTGAGCATTCTTTCATGTGTTTGTTGGCAGACTGTATATCTTCTTTGGAGAAATGTCTATTTAGGTCTTCTGCCCATTTTTGGATTGGGTTGTTTGTTTTTTTGTTGTTGAGCTACATGAGCTGCTTATAAATTTTGGAGATTAATCCTTTGTCAGTTGCTTCATTTGCAAATATTTTCTCCCATTCTGAGGGTTGTCTTTTGGCCTTGTTTATGGTTTCCTTTGCTGTGCAAAAGCTTTGAAGTTTCATTAGGTCCCATTTGTTTATTTTTGTTTTTATTTCCATTTCTCTAGGAGGTGGGTCAAAAAGGATCTTGCTGTGATTTATGTCATAGAGTGTTCTGCCTATGTTTTCCTCTGAGAGTTTGATACTTTCTGGCCTTACATTTAGGTCTTTAACCCATTTTGAGCTTATTTTTGTGTATGGTGTTAGGGAGTGATCTAATCTCATACTTTTATATGTACCTGTCCAGTTTTCCCAGAACCACTTATTGAAGAGGCTGTCCTTTCTCCACTGTACATTCCTGCCTCCTATATCAAAGATAATGTGACCATATGTGCGTGGGTTTATCTCTGGTCTTTCTATCCTGTACCATTGATCTATCTTTCTGTTTTTGTGCCAGTACCATACTGTTTTGATTACTGTAGCTTTGAAGTATAGTCCAAAGTCAGGGAGCCTGATCCTCCAGCTCCGTTTTTCGTTCTCAAGATTGCTTTGGCTATTCGGGGCCTTTTGTGTTTCCATACAAATTGTGAAATTTTTTGTTCTAGTTCTGTAATAAATGCCAGTGGTAGTTTGATAGGGATTGCATTGAATCTGTAGATTGCTTTGGGTAGTAGAGTCATTTTCACAATGTTGATTCTTCCAATCCAAGAACATGGTATATCTCTCCATCTATTTGTATCATCTTTAATTTCTTTTATCAGTGTCTTATAATTTTCTGCATACAGGTCTTTTGTCTCCTTAGGTAGGTTTATTCCTAGATATTTTATTCTTTTTGTTGCAATGGTAAATGGGAGTGTTTTCTTGATTTCACTTTCAGATTTTTCATCATTAGTGTATAGGAATGCAAGAGATTTCTGTGCATTAATTTTGTATCCTGCTACTTTACCAAATTCATTGATTAGCTCTAGTAGTTTTCTGGTAGCATCTTTAGGATTCTCTATGTATAGTATCATGTCATCTGCAAACAGTGACAGCTTTACTTCTTCTTTTCCGATTTGGATTCCTTTTATTTCCTTTTCTTCTCTGATTGCTGTGGCTAAAACTTCCAAAACTATGTTGAATAAGAGTGGTGATAGTGGGCAACCTTGTCTTGTTCCTGATCTTAGTGGAAATGCTTTCAGTTTTTCACCATTGAGGATGATGTTTGCTGTGGGTTTGTCATATATGGCCTTTATTATGTTGAGGAAAGTTCCCTCTATGCCTACTTTCTGGAGGGTTTTTATCATAAATGGGTGTTGAATTTTGTCAAAAGCTTTCTCTGCATCTATTGAGATGATCATATGGTTTTTCTCCTTCAATTTGTTAATATGGTGTATTACGTTGATTGATTTGTGTATATTGAAGAATCCTTGCATTCCTGGAATAAACCCCACTGGATCATGATGTATGATCTGTTAAATGTGCTGTTGGATTCTGTTTGATAGTATTTTGTTGAGGATTTTTGCATCTATGTTCATCAGTGATATTGGTCTGTAGTTTTCTTTCTTTGTGACATCCTTGTCTGGTTTTGGTATCAGGGTGATGGTGGCCTCATAGAATGAATTTGGGAGTGTTCCTCCCTCTGCTATATTCTGGAAGAGTTTGAGAAGGATAGGTGTTAGCTCTTCTCTAAATGTTTGATAGAATTTGCCTGTGAAGCCATGTGGGCCTGGGCTTTTGTTTGTTGGAAGATTTTTAATCACAGTTTCAATTTCAGTGCTTGTGATTGGTCTGCTCATATTTTCCATTTCTTCCTGATTCAGTCTTGGCAGGGTGTACATTTCTAAGAATTTGTCCACTTCTTCCAGTTTGTCCATTTGATTGGCATAGAGTTGATTGTAGTAATCTCACATAATCTTTTGTATTTCTGCAGTGTCAGTTGTTACTTCTCCTTCTAATTTCTAATTGTATTGATTTGAGTCTTCTCCCTTTTTTCTTGATGAGTCTGGCTAATGGTTTATCAATTTGGTTTATCTTCTCAAAGAGCCAGCTTTTAGTTTTATTGATCTTTGCTCTCGTTTCCTTTATTTCTTTTTCATTTATTTCTGATCTGATTTTTATGATTTCGTTCCTTCTGCTAACTTTGGGGGTTTTTTTTCTTCTTCCTCTAATTCCTTTAAGTGTAAGGTTAGGTTGTTTATTTGATATGTTTCCTGTTTCTTAAGGTAGGATTGTATTGCTGTAAACTTCCCTCTTAGAACTGCTTTTGCTGCATCCCATAGATTTTGGGTCGTCATGTCTCCATTGTCATTTGTTTCTAGGTATTTTTTGATTTCCTCTTTGATATCTTCAGTGATCACTTTGTTATTAAGTAGTGTATTGTTTAGCCTCCATATGTTTTTATTTTTTACAGATCTTTTCCTGTAATTGACATCTGGTCTCATAGAGTTGTGGTCAGAAAAGATACTTGATAAAATTTCAGTTTTCTTAAATATACCAAGGCTTGATTTGTGACCCAAGATATGATCTATCCTGGAGAATGTTCCATGAGCACTTGAGAAGAATGTGTATTCTGTTGTTTTTGGATGGAATGTCCTATAAATATTAATTAAGTCCATCTTGTTTAATGTATCATTTAGAGCTTGTGTTTCCTTATTTAGTTTCATTTTGGATGATCTGTCCATTGGTGAAAGTGGGGTGTTAAAGCCCCCTACTGTGATTGTGTTACTGTCAATTTCCCCTTTTATGGCTGTTAGTATTTGCCTTATGTATTGAGGTGCTCCTATTTTGGGTGCATAAATATTTACAATTGTTTTATCTTCTTCTCGGATCGATCCCTTGATCATTATGTAGTGTCCTTTTTGTCTCTTCTAATATTCTTTATTTTACAGTCTATTTTGTCTGATATGAGTACTGCTACTCCAGATTTCTTTTGGTTTCCATGTGCATGAAATATCGTTTTCCATCCCCTTTCAGTCTGTATGTGTCTCTAGGTCTGAAGTGGGTCTCTTGTAGTCAGCAAATATATGGGTCTTGTTTTTGTATCCATTCAGCTAATCTGTGTCTTTTGGTGGGAGCATTTAGTCCATTTACATTTAAGGTAATTATCGATATGTATGTTGCTATTCCCATTTTCTTAATTGTTTTGGGTTTGTTATTGTAGGTCTTTTCCTTCTCTTGTGTTTCTTGCCTAGAGAAGTTCCTTTAGCATTTGTTGTAAAGCTGGTTTGGTGGTGCTGAACTCTCTCAGCTTTTGGTTGTCTGTAAAGGTTTTAATTTCTCCACCAAATCTGAATGAGATCCTTGCTGGGTAGAGTAATCTTGGTAGCAGGTTTTTCTCCTTCATCACTTTAAATATGTCCTGCCAGTCTCTTCTGGCTTGCAGAGTTTCTGCTGAAAGATCAGCTGTTAACCTTATGGGGATTCCCTTGTGTGTTATTTGTTGTTTTTCCCTTGCTGCTTTTAATATGTTTTCTTTGTATTTAATTTTTGACAGTTTGATTAATATGTGTCTTGGCATATTTCTCCTTGGATTTATCCTGTTTGGGACTCTCTGTGCTTCCTGGACTTGATTAACTATTTCCTTTCCCATATTAGGGAAGTTTTCAACTATAATCTCTTCAAATACTTTCTCAGTCCCTTTCTTTTACTCTTCTTCTTCTGGAACCCGTATAATTCGAATGTTGGTGCGTTTAATGTTGTCCCTGAGGTCTCTGAGACTGTCCTCAGTTCTTTTCATTCTTTTTTCTTTATTCTGCTCTGCAGTAGTTATTTCCACTATTTTATCTTCCAGGTCACTTATCCGTTCTTCTGCCTCAGTTATTCTGCTATGGATCCCATCTAGAGTATTTTTAATGGCATTTACTGTGTTGTTCATCGTTGTTTGTTTCATCTTTAGTTCTTCTAGGTCCTTGTTAAATGTTTCTTGCAATTTGTCTATTCTATTTCCAAGATTCTGGATCATCTTTACTCTCATTATTCTGAATTCTTTTTCAGGTAGACTGCCTGTTTCCTCTTCATTTGTTAGGTCTGGTGGGTTTTTATCTTGCTCCTTCATCTGCTGTGTGTTTTTCTGTCTTCTCATTTTGCTTATCTTACTGTGTTTGGGGTCTCCTTTTTGCAGGCTGCAGGTTCATAGTTCCCGTTGTTTTTGGTGTCTGTCCCCAGTGGCTAAGGTTGGTTCAGTGGGTTGTGTAGGCTTCCTGGTGGAGGGGACTAGTGCCTGTGTTCTGGTGGATGAGGCTGGATCTTGTCTTTCTGGTGGGCAGGTCCATGTCTGGTGGTGTGTTTTGGGGTGTCTGTGGACTTTTTATGATTTTAGGCAGCCTTTCTGCTAATGGGTGGAGTTGTGTTCCTGTCTTGCTAGTTGTTTGGCATAGGATGTCCAGCACTGTAGCTTGCTGGTTGTTGAGTGAAGCTGGGTGCTGGTATTGAGATGGAGATCTCTGGGAGATTTTTGCCGTTTGATATTATGTGGAGCTGGGAAGTCTCTTGTGTACCAGTGTCCTGAAGTTGGCTCTCCCACCTCAGAGGCACAGCACTGACTCCTGGCTGCAGCACCAAGAGCCTTTCATCCACACGGCTCAGAATAAAAGGGAGAAAAAGTAGAAAGAAAGAATTAGTAGAAGTAGAAAGAAAGAAAAAGCGAGGGAGGGAGGAAGGAAGGAAGGAAAAAAAGAAAGAAAGAAGATAAAGTAAAATAAAATAAGATAAAATATAATAAAGTTATTAAAATAAAAAATAATTATTAAGAAAAAAAATTTAAAAAAAACGGACGGATAGAACCCTAGGACAAATGGTGGAAGCAAAGCTATACAGACAAAATCTCACACAGAAGCATACACATACACACAAAAAGAGGAAAAGGGAAAAAAATCATAAATCTTGGTCTCAAAGTCCACCTCCTCAATTTGGGATGACTCATTGTCTATTCATGTATTCCACAGATGCTGGGTACATCAAGTTGATTGTGGAGCTTTAATCCGCTGCTTCTGAGGCTGCTGGGAGAGATTTCCCTTTCTCTTCTTTGTTCTCACGGCTCCCAGGGGCTCAGCTTTGGATTTGGCCCCGCCTCTGCGTGTAGGTCGTTGGAGGGCATCTGTTTTTTGCTCAGACAGGACGGGGTTAAAGGAGCCGCTTATTCGGGGGCTCTGGCGCACTCAGGCCGCGGGGAGGGAGGGGCCCGGAGTGCGGGGCGGGCCTGCGGCGGCAGAGGCCGGCGTGACGTTGCACTAGCGTGAGGCGCGCCGTGCGTTCTTCCGGGGAAGTTGTCCCTGGATCCCGGGACCCTGGCAGTGGCGGGCTGCACAGGCTCCCCGGAAGTGGGGTGTGGAGAGTGACCTGTGCTCGCACACAGGCTCCTTGGTGGCGGCAGCAGCAGCATTAGCGTCCCATGCCCGTCTCCGGGGTTTGCGCTTTTAGCCGCGGCTCACGCCCGTTTCTGGAGCTCCTTTAAGCAGCGCTTTTAATCCCCTCTCCTCGAGCACCAGGAAACAAAGAGGGAAGAAAAAGTCTCTTGCCTCTTTGGCAGGTCCAGACTTTTCCCCGGACTCCCTGCTGGCCAGCCGTGGCGCACTAACCCTCAGCAGGCTGTGTTCACGCCGCCAGCGCCAGTGCTCTCCCGGTGCTCCGACCGAAGCCCGAACCTCAGCTCCCAGCCCCGCCCGCCCCGGTGAGTGAGCAGACAAGCCTCTCGGGCAGGTTAGTGCCGGTCGGCCCCCATCCTCCGTGCGGGAATCTCTCCGCTTTGCCCTCTGCAACCCTGTTGCTGCGCTTTCCCCCGCGGCTCCGAAGCTTTCCCCCTCCGCCACCCACAGTCTCCGCCTGCAAAGGGCCTTCCTAGTGTGTGGAAACGTTCTCTCCTTCACAGCTCCCTCCCACTGGTGCAGGTCCCATCCCTATCCTTTTGTCTCTGTTTATTCTTGTTTATTTTGCCCTACCCAGGTACGTGGGCGGGGGGGGGGGTGGTTCTTGCCTTTTGGGAGGTCTGAGGTCTTCTGCCAGCGTTCAGTAGGTGTTCTGTAGGAGCTGTTCCACGTGTAGATGTATTTCTGGTGTATCTGTGGGGAGGAAGGTGATCTCCGCGTCGTACTCTTCCGCCATCTTCCCCAGCCCGTAAGATTTTTATATCAGACAATATTGAGAGAAAAAACACAAATGTAGTGAGTCGAGAAATTGATCTGCAGATAAAGCAGCAACAGCAGACATGTTTATTTAAATTCTTTTATATTCCTAGAGAAAAGTTTATTAATTTTTTATTTCAATAATAAATTCAAGTCATTATAAAATTTGCATTTTTTACTTTAAGACTTACGATTTAATGTGTTCAGTTCTAAATTTGTGGAGCCGTTTAAACATCCACCTGTTATTTAACTTTCAAAACCAGCTATTTGCAGTAATTTGATAATGGTGTATAAGTCTCAATCAAATGTTATCTTTTCTGGAAACGACTCACATGCCTCCTCTGGAAACCCTTCAGATATATGTCCAGGTGGGAAGTGTAGTCATTGGGCTTTATAAAATCATGTTTCTAATTCCAAGTATTGGCAGAGCACATTCCCGGCTTCAAGGACCGTGGCTAGTTCTTGTGGAATGAGAGATTGTGACTGATGTGTTTGTACCTACCCTTGTAAGGGGAGAATTCCTGAGACTTACAACTGAACTCTGAAGGCATGTGGTTTTTATGCCGCTACCAGCATCTTTAGAACTCGGCTTCCAGCTGGGTTCCTGTGTAGGATAAAAATCCTGGTGCAGCATCTCTCCTCTCAGGTTTCTGGCAGGTGTGTGCTAGATCCTGACTACTAAATACTTTGTAATTAGAATGCCTTGGGCAATCACTGTCATCCTCCATCTGTAAGGGAGTGAGGGCAGTGTTAGCAGGACTGCTCTCATTTCTTTAACATCCCATACCTATAGACCCAAGCACAGCTGCCTGAAGGACCTGCATTTAATGCATGAACTATAGGAAGACCTCAGGAATGAGCCTAATTATATCAATATCTGAATGCTTTGTGGAAACAAGATGCATTATTCATAACGTAAACCAAACCATTGTATAACGGAAAATAGTTCAACATACATACTGCCACTTTTTGAATAGCACTTGTCAATTTTTGTGTTTATTATCCGCCTTCCCAATACTGGAATGTAAGTTGCCAGAAGACAAGATATTTTTTCTGTTTTGGTTAGTGATGTAGCCATGGTTCCTCAGACAATGGCTGGCACAAAGTTAGGGATCAAATGAACAAATGAATGAATATTAGCTTTCAATTTAACCATGGAATTAGGATAGTATAGGTAAACAAGGTGTGTCTACTTTATCCCAGGTAATCAAGTGAGAGGAGTATGTTATTCCTAAACAGTGTACTCAATATATTATTATCAGATAATCAAATGTGGTCAAAAAAGTGGAGTGAAAAAGGCAATCTGCTGTCTCTCAAAATTGTTGATCTAAATGACTACACATTCCTGAAAGGGAATTGAATTTTAAGATGCTCAGCCTGGAGTTTGTATAGATTTTATTGATTATTATATTGGAGGAATAATTAGTGAAGAAATAAAATTATATCAACATGATATCACTTCATTATGATTTCATTGCTAACCTCAGCCTGTGATTATTTTCACAGCTAACACTGCCATGTCATATCTATAACATTTAATGATTTTCAGCAATAGTCGGAAGCAAGCCCTCAAAGTACCTCTAATTAAAACTCCTTGGGAATTGTTCAGTTGGCCTGTCATCCTTTACAAACACATGTCAAATAGAATTTTGGTTTATGACTTTGTTTTATCCCCAATTAAAGAGAAAAAAATTTCTTATTGCAGCTAAGAATAAGTACCTAAAATGTCCTAAATTTTTTTTTAAAATTGCCCTTGTATTATCAATATTTTAACATAATTCTGGATTAAATCTATTGTCATCAGAATTTTAGACTATTTGGGTATGCAAATAGTTTTCTGCGTAAAATGGATATAAAAGCGAATGTCTCCCCTTTCTTACAAATATTATACTTATAGCCCCATAATCATAAACAATATGTATTTCTCCATTGTTTGACTTCAGATTTCTCTTTTGTGGTCAAACACCAAACAAATATGTATAATTTTAATCCCTCAATTTTAGCCTTTATTTCCTTCAGTCCCTACCTCATACACCTACACACTTAGAGTATAGTAAAAAACACACACAATCTCAAGGCCGCAGAAAGACACAGGAATTATTTGAAATACTGGAGCAACCTTACAGTACATCCAGGCTAGTTATTTTAATGTTAAAAACTGAGGGCCGGAGAGATGACGGGCCAAAGGTTATGCAGTGACTTTTTGGCAGAGTTGAGACTGAGATTTCCTTATTCCTTGGCAAAGGCTGTTTTCTTTTCTCTTTTCCTTTGGTGACCCACCTCGGCATTTAGCTGAGGGTATGAGGGGAGCTCAGTTAATACTGGCTGATTTGCACTGAACAGAGTCAGAATGAATTCCTTTACATTTATACGGAATTTAAAATAGTCAACTTGCTTTTTATTAACAGTTGTAAAAACATCCTTAGAGAACATGCATGGATGGAGCATTAAGTATAGATAGAGCATGCTTGAGGAACGCAAATATTTCTTGCTAGATTATTGCTGAAGGATAGATATCAAGGCAGTTTCCCAGTTAACAAGTGACGGTCAGGAGCGGTTACAGGAGATAGAAGATGCGGATCCGAGGGGACTGTGGGAGAAACAGATTGTCAGAATCACAAACAGTCACCCTAGGACTCCCAAGCAAGCCAGCACAGCTTTATAACAAAAGAGGTGAGTAATTTGAATGAAGTTGGTGAGAACAGTTTTAGCATTTACTCCTTCGATATCAGTGAGTTGACATATTTGCATGTTAAAAATCTATTCCCTTAGACTTCCTTCTGTTCTGTTCCAGCAATGCTATAGTTTTGCAATTTTGTTTCTTTGGACTTTTAAACTACAAGTCTACATTTTAAACTCTTTTGAAATTGAGTAATTACTTGCATTATATATTGATGTATATATTATATCAAGTTTTATAAAGCAATGAGGGATCTGAAAGTTTGTCCGGTGGTGTTTATCACGACTTCTTTTAAAGATAAGTGACAAAACCTTTATTTCTTTTAGCTTTACACACAGGAAAATGCAAATCGGGAAGGCTTTGTATAAAGAGATTTGTCCTAACTTTGGTTGCATCTGTCTGATTGACTGAGGGAAAGAGAATAGCTCCCCCAGCTCCCCCAAATCCCAAGGGTCTTCTCAGCTTCCATCTTGGAGGTCAGAGGCTGAACTTGATGGTTGGATTATGACTTGGCACAGGAGGCTGATAAAGAAAGAGCAAGGTGATCCGCCGTGGGTCTGGGACACAGCTCAGGGTATTTCTCCCAACTTAACAAAACCCAGGAAAATGGCACTGTATTTGCTTTAACTCTGACTGTGCTCAACACCGTGCCAAGAAAAGGAGGTGAAATTTGACAGACTTTTTAATGTGTAAACAACTGCTCAGAATTATTTCCCGATAGTTTCATTTTCTAATTTGAATGAAAGTTCTAACAGAATGTTTGAAATATAGGTTCACTATTTGGGAAATAGAGGATTTGGTAGAATTTCTTCATTGAACAAATATTTTTTTGCATCTGTTTACTATGAAGAGTAATGAAAGAGATTGAAATGAAGGAGATAAAGCTCTTACCAAGATTTCACTCTAGGGCTGTTTGCAGCGTTTGAGAACACAATTGGTCTTGTAAAGGAGTGGCACTGATAACGTTGATATTAACATGGCTTCAGTGACAGTGAGATAAATTTTCATGTAACATTTGAAACTCAGCCATGAAAGAGAGCACAGTATTTGGAACAGGGTTCTCATTCATTTGTCTCTTTTATTTCTTCTTTCCCCTGCCTTTCTTCCCCACTTGCTTGTAGCTTTAGCTTTTAAACCACCTTTAATTCCTTCTACTTTGTGCTCTTGGGAGGCCCTGCACTTTGAAAATAGTTGACATTCAGGAAAATACACTTTATATGTTAAAAATCAATGGTGACACAATATTTACAGCCCAAAGGCCAAACATTTGGAGTTTCTTTATAGAGAGTAAGTGCTCAGAGACCAGCTTTGTGCTACTAAGCTGTAGACATCAAAGAATAATAATACAGCAGTTTTCAACTCGATGGCCCGAATGGGCTTCAGCCCAGTGAAGTGAAGTATCGAGCTGTTTCACAGATCTGTTTCAGAGAGCTGGTGTGGGAATCCCTATTTTATCTTAATTACTAAGGAGCCCTTCATGTCTCAGAAGTCCCCATGTTTTGTTTCAGAACTTCTATCTGGAGAATGAGTTTATAGGCTTGTGTCTACAAAAGAATGACAATCCTTTGAATTAGGTTTTAAGAAGATTCAAAGTGCAGCCAGAAGGGGAATTCTTTCCCTCCTTTCTGCTCTATCCCAGGGTTTCAAAGAAAGCTTATGGTAGGGCTGTGATTTAGTAGAAAGAAAAGAAAATGTTGTAGTTGGAGAGTCCCCTGCCACCTAGCAAGTTTAATTTTCTTGGATTAAGCATACATCTGCAACTACACACACACACACACACACACACACACACACACACACACACACACACAGAGCATTTATTAGCTCATTAGACTGCATTGCATGTCTGGGAAAGGAGTGTCATTTGGTTTGTACATTTGACCCCTCATTGTGATTAGTGCTCTTTACTAAATCAGCAGAAAGAGAGAGGATGGCGATAACTATTACTAAGCTAATAATAATTGTCTGACCCAAACATGGTTATCGATGGCTCCCGCGTCCTTTCCTGTGTGTGTGCTCCTGCTAGGACCGATGTGCGACTTCTGTTATTGACCGTGAACTTTCTGTGACCTGTCATTTATCATCAGATGAAGTTCTGCCTGGCCTAATAATTACATTACGTAACAGAGCTTTCTGGTGGTGAAAGGAATCCATCCGCTTAAACCACTGCTGTGCTAGAGTTTCATATGGGGTAGAGAGTGTTCATTCTCTTTACTTGTAAAAGAGACTCAGAGGGGGCTCTGTGAGCACTTACTATAAAGCCTTCACCTTGGAGAAAACTGTGGAGGAAGCCAGACAGGACCAGTCAAGGCTCACTTTGGGAATGACTCCAAGCCAGTGAAACATGGAGAAGTTAGGAGAGAGGAACCCCTCAGAGTAGCAGTGATACAATTATCAGAGAAGGGGTCTAGAGATTTTCTAGAACACCCTCCCCTCAAGTTTCTGGATGAGATTAACAGTGTCAAGGTCACACGTCATATTTATGCCTTTTCCCACCTTTGTCTCAGGGACAAAGGACAGGAAGGACATGCTTTACGATCATCCATTATGCTCTCCAGGACATGTAGGCTACAGTCTCCTCATTGGCCATTGCCAAGATCACTGTCAAGCAAAGAAGCATGGCTTTTAGGTCTGTCTTTGAAATTATAGTGGAAATATACTAGCAAGGAAGTGGCTGGTGCTGGCATGGGGTAGGGGAGGACGCTTCCCAGGGATTCAGAACCTACAGCAATAGCACATGAGGATCCTGGATTAGCCCCACCAAGAATCCAGCAGCTGGTATGTCCTGCTTCGTGTGAGACAATGGCACAGAGGTTTACCTATTGTGCTGGTGTGTTTGGAAAGAATGCAGTGTTACTAGAAGACCTACTGAAATGATTGGAACGGCACTTATATGAAGATAGGTTTTTTGGTTGGTGGCTCTAGCCATTGGTGAGGGGCAAGGCCTTGCAGTGTGTCCCTGGATGCTGGTGTTAGGTTATACTTCTGAACCTCTAGGAAGTTTTTATATCCCAGTAGACTCTGAACATTATAGGTCCTGAAGACAGCAAGCCAGAAGCCTTTTCCAGTGGGGACTTATACCTGCTTGATGTACACAAGCATGGAAAGAGCAGAGAATTCACAGGCTGCTATGCAGAGCAAAAGGCTTCTGGAGCTGCCCTGAGGTCGATCTTAAGGAACGTCTTGAAGGCACACCTGAGGAATTTGGAAGTTTGGGAGAGGGCTGCTGAACTATCTATCAGCTGAGAGTCAGACTCCCTAGCTATGGGACCATATTCGTTTGCTAGGGCTGCCATAACAAACAAGGTGGCTTAAGCAACAGAAAATGTATTGTCTCACAGTTCTGGAGGCTGGACGCCCAATATCAAGGTGCTGGCAGTGTCGGTTCCTTTTGAGGGGTTTGAGGGAAGGACCTGTTCAAGTCCTTTCTTCTTAGGGTGTAGATGGCATCTCCTCCCTGTGTCTCTTTACATCATCTTCTCTCTGTGTACATCTTACTCTTTTTATAAGGACCCGTCTCCACATTTACCCTTTTTATAAGGACCCATCTCCAAAATAAAGTCACATTCTAAGGTACTGGGGGTTAGGATCCCAACATATCTTTTTCTCAAGACACAATTCGACCCATACAGGGACGCTGTGCTGGCCTCTCTGTGACTTGTTTCCGTGTGCACTAGTTGACTTCTTCCTTAGTATCAGGCTCAAGTCCACATTCCTCTACCGTTTTTACACATCTGCAAGCAAATCAGTCTCCTGTTTTGCAGTGGAAAGTCGCTCTGCTTTTTCCATGCGCCTCTCCCACTTGCCTTATTATTAGCTCTTCCTGTACTTCCCTCTCTTACTTTTTAATGATCTGAATTGTGTTTTTTGCATATCAGTTCTCTCGTATTCCTTCTCCATCCATAATCGTAGTTTATTTTTTACTATTTTGTTTCTTCATTTTCTAACATTACACACTTTTTGGCTTAGGTAATTTTCTTCTCATATTGGCCTCCTTTAAATATATTTATTTTCCTCCATGGGTCACAGAAAGGCTGAAGCAAAGACCTGAGAAGTGTTTATTTACTTACGGCATCGGATTGTGAAATGTTCATTATTTTTTCTACTGAAGTGTTGTGTAGCCCAGGTTTCAACTATCCAGACGGCAACCTTGCCCCATGTGTAGATTATCCTTCAATGAATACATTTTGCTCTCATTGGTTTGAAGACTTCTTTGGTGATCTGGAAAGAAGCTCGGGAGTTTAGGAAGAGGGCATTTTCTCCTGAGACCTCACTTGAGATCACCCTTCACTAGAGTTGAAAACACAGGGACAATAGGCCTTCCTGGCTTCTAGAGAAAGGTGGCCATCATGTCATGATATTATTAGAATGCAGCAGGACTGACTGTTGGACTTTCTCAGCCATTCATTTCCCTCTTGTCACCCCTTTTTAGCTCCTAAAGCCAGTGTTCCATGATACATTGCTGGTAAATATTTAATTGCCATTCTCAGAAAAGTGTTTTGCATTTTCATATTACTATCGTCCTCATGGTGATGAAAGGCAAGATGGGGAATATATGTGTGTGTGTGTCTGTGAGTATATACTCTGGGTATTTTCTTTATAATAAAAGATAATATATACATTAGATTTTTCTGTAATGGAGAACTTCGTGGCCTGCTTCTTAATGAGAGGTGCTGATGTGAAATGACCCCTGCTTTCCTAAACACACAGCAATCTAATTTGAACCTGTGTGCCAATTACAGGCCTCTGTGGAGCAGTTTATGGTGAAACAATCACGTCACAATAGGATTAGAACACTACGCCCCAGGACCACGAGGGAAGCCAGCCCGGACATAACTGCAGGTTGATTCCTCTAAATTGTCTGTAAGCAGCATTGATAGCCACCTTGGTGCTACCTTGGTATTGTTTCTATAAATCCTCCATAGAAACAATCTGAAATGAACAGACAACGAGTCAGTAACGGCCGTTAGTTCCCAACGCAGAGTTGTGCCACTGATCTGCCGCAGGAATACCCCTCCCAGGGACTGATCCTAGATAAACAGTCACAAACGTCAAAGCAACTGGGCTTTACAGCAAAAATCAGGTTTGACTTTCTGAGAAGTCAAGGTGAATTGTGCCTTCTCCCCGATCTTTCCTTGCAAAAATTTAGCTTCAAAAGCTGGGCCATTTTAGTCTTTTTAGTACATTTCCACAGTCACATACTTCACATACTCTCTTACATTTCAAGATTGTTTTTGCAGTTTCCTGGCAATGCTAACTGTCTCTGACCAATGTGAAAATAGCTGAAATTGGCAGGTTTTGATCATCAGGGCAGGTCTGAAGAGAAACGGGAGATGAGCTGAAGTCAAGCCACTGGGATGGAGATTAACCACTGGGTCACGCCAATGAGGTTGAAGTAATTATGTGACATACAGTGGATGATGATTGTCACAGGGCATTATTGTAGGGTCAATCATATCTCTTATAAATTAAAACCAAATAGAGCAAAATTGTGCCATTAAACTCTAAAGAAGTGTTAGTTTTGTTTCCCAGCGTCATATGAAATCATTTGTACCTTACCTCACTTCTCCTTTAATACGTAGAAATAAAAGTAAAAGGGCTTCCCTGGTGGCGCAGTGGTTGAGAGTCCGCCTGCTGATGCAGGGGACACGGGTTCGTGCCCCGGACCGGGAAGATCCCACATGCCGCTGAGCGGCTGGGCCCGTGAGCCATGGCCGCTGAGCCTGCGTGTCCGGAGCCTGTGCTCCGCAACGGGAGAGGCCACAACAGTGAGAGGAAAAAAAAAAAGTAAAATATTTTCATTTGCTCTGTTAAATAGCTTAATAATTTTCTCCATTTGGACGATTTACATGTACTCAATGTTTTTTTTCTCTGAATGGGCCAAAGGAGTTCTGTAAAATTAAGCTACTAGTCCATATTTGTTAGTGAGTGGCATAAAACCATTTCTGTATTGCTTATTTGGTGTTGTTGGTTGACTGCAGAAACTAAGGATGGATATATCATATGTTTGAAAAAAAATCACACGTTACATATTCCCTAGGCTGGTGTCATTTGGATTTCTGAGGAAGGCAGACCTCTGCTCTGGTTAAGATTTAGTGGTGTCCTACCACCCAGGCAGAGAAATGAATAATACTTGTTCACTCAGAAAGAAATGTTTGAATGACTTCCCTATGCCAGTCACCATGGTGGACAAAATGCAGGCTTTACCCCAAGGATCATACGGGCTATTGACTAGGGAAGAGTTGAGAGCATTTTGTTGATTTACATTAAAAACAAAAACTCACATGAAAAACATACTTGCTATTGAAGAGAAAAAGTAGGGTTTGTGTTGAAGTGATCATTCATCTTGAAGGTGGTTAAATTCTTTGTTGCCTCATTTACAGACATGTCAGTCTTAGCCATCTACGGCTGCCACAGCAAAATACCATAGACTGGGAGGCTTACATACAAAAAATTAATTTCCTCACAGTTCTGGATGCTGTAAGTCTGAGATCAGGGTGCCAGCATGGTCAATTTCTGGTGAGGGCTCTCTTCTTGGCTTGGAGATGACTGCCTTCTCATTGTGTCTTTACCTGGGCTTTTCCCAGCGCATGTACGTGGATTGAGAATAGAGAGAGAGAGAATCACTTCCTCTTCTTGTTAGACCACCAAGCCGATTGGATTAGGGCTCCATTCTCATGACCTCATTGAACCTTATCACCTCCTAAGAGCCCTATCTCCAAATACAGTCACATTGGGGATAAGTGCTTCAATATATGAGTTTGGGGACACAATTCAGTTCATTATCAATGAGTTACTTATTTCAAAGTGCAGGTGAAATTTATTTCAATAGCAGATTCTGAAGCTAAAGCCAATCATTCAAATATTTCAGAATAAGGAGACCGTTGTGTCCTGAAGTAGCACTCAGGTGGAAGTAGAAGATCTGAATTTGAGCAGGGGTTGAACTATTTGCTGGCTTTGTGAAGTTGGGCATTCTACACTCAGCACAGTTAAAATAGAGACCTCAGTCCTCTCACACATCTGCTGCTGCTTCTTAAGAAAGGGAATACTGTTCCTCAGCGGCTGAGGTAGAAAGCCTCAGTTAAACTCATTCCACTTCTTTTGTGAACCCTATACTCACTCAGTTGCCATGTCCTGTTGGTTCTATACATGAGATCTCTTCCATCTACCACCCTTGCTTTCCATTTCTACTATCTCTACTTTATTACAGATCAGTATTATCTCTGACCATGTGTTATGCACTGAATGTTTGTGTCCCTGCACAATTCATATGTTGAAGTCCTAACCCCCAATTTGATGATATTTGGAGGTGGGGCCTTAGGCAGGTGAGTAGGTGGAGGATAGAGACCTCATGAATGGGATTAGTGCCCTTATAAAAGAGACCCCCCCACACACCCACACACACACAAAAACTCTTTTGCTCTTTCTGTCATACGAGAACACAGCAAGAAGACAGTCATCTATAAACTGGGAAGTGGGCCCCACCAGACACCAAATCTGCTGCCCATTGATCTTGGATTTCCTAAACTCCAGAACTATAAGAAATAAATGTTTGCTGTTTAAGCAACTCAGTCTCTGGTATTTTGTTATGGAAGCCCAAACTGACTAAGATGACAATTGATGATGGCTTCCTCACATTCTGTCACCACGTCTTTCACATAGCACTGACAGTGTCCTTCCCTATATCCACCAGGTCCCCATCTGTATATAGGCTAAAGTCCAAACCTGACATTCCAGACATCCTAGTAGCTGTCTGCAAAAATTCCTCAGTTGCTCCATCTCCGTGCTCTTCATACTGCTATCGTCCAGCAAATTGAACTCATCACCCTTGACATATGGCCTTTGCTCATCCCCAGAGCTCCCAGGATTTACCATTGTACTTTTTCTCATTCTAGCCATTCAATATTCAACAAATATGTGTCAGTGCTATGTTCCAGTCACTGTCTTAGGAGCTGAGGATATGTCAAGGGCTAAGACATGGTTCTGGCTTTCAGAGTTCACTGTCTAGTGAAATTGGGACGGTCATGTAAACCAATAGTTACAATTTAATATGACAGATAAGAGTTCAAAGCTGAAATGCTTGTCCTACCCATCTCTACATATCTGCATCTTATTCCTCCAGGTCTAGCTTACATGACACTTAATCTCTTATCCCCTTCTCTTATTTCCACAGCACCTTATCTGTGCTTTTCTTGTTCTCTTTATCACTTTCTCTCATGCTTTCAGTGTGTGTGTTTTCATGTCTTCTTTTTCTCAATTAGACTTTAAGCTTCTTGCAAGCAATATCCATTCCACATTAAGCTTTGTTTTCTCCGCAGTGCCTAATAGGGCCTTTCCCCTAGCGCTCAGGGAATGTGCTGACAAAAATAATTCTTAAGTTTGTGCAACCACAAACTAAGACAGCAGACCCTTTAAGTAAAACCACTTCCCTTTAATAATTTTGAAAGCCTTTATGATTTATCAGGTTTTAGCTTACTGATTTAGTTAAATGAAAGCCTGATTAGAAGTTTAGGAACATGCACTTCAAAGTTAATTTCAGAGGTTTAGCATTACATACAAAAAGTGTTCACGAAACACTAATTATTATTAAAATGTTCAAAGCATTTAAAAATAGATTTGCTTATGAAACTCTGTGAAGTGCTTCTGGAGAGTGTGTAAAAAATCAAATTCTGGAGGCAAAGTCATATTCATTAAATATAAAACAACAGGAAATATAACTTTTAACAAATATTTCCAACATTAAAGAAATATAAGCCCCAGGAATTTTTGTGGTTTTACTTGCAAGTGTTATTCATTTTGTATTTAAATTAGTGTCCTTTTATATAATCCTTTGCAAAAGGGGAAAAGGTTAATCTATACTCAAAGAAATATAAAAGTATTGTTGATTACTAGTTTCACTGATACTATGATAATTGTAAATACAAACACAGTGAATTGGCACTAGTTTTTGCAGAGAGACTTAGTGTATATTCAACACATTTCATTTCATTAAACTTACTGACATGACATCTCAAACAACTCAAACAAACAATCACCTATGTAATTACCACAGTTTCTATAAATTTGCCTTTAATCCATTTAGCGGCCAAAAGAAAAAGGGACATAGATAGTTAATTTTGCAGCTCACAAAGTTATTGCAAAGGTAAGACATGCTGAATTTAGAAAATTGGAAATCAGAGAAAAATATTTAAACATAGGCAAACCATCACCCATAATCCCACTGTACAAGAAAGATTTTAAATGTTGGCACAATTCCTTCCAGTCTTTTTTTCTATGCATTTTTAAGAATTGCATAATGACTTTTCCTTCTTCTTGTCTTTGCTTCCTTCAGTATTTATTGGTAGTTTACTGTATAGAATAGCAAGGGACATGGGCATCTGGAGCTTGGTGTAAAGAAACCATACAGTGTGATCCATTGGTCTTTTTCTCCCACCTCCCCAAATGTGTTGATGTTCTCCAGGCTTGTGGTCGACAAACATCTGCTAAGAGTAGTATGTGTGCTAGATTTAGTGCCGATTTCTAGATCTTCAATGATAAAACAATGTCCCTGCATTTAGGAATCTCTAAGAACTGTCAAAAATCAAATGCTATAGTAGGCACTTTGGCTGAAGGTCAGAATGTGCTACAGCAAGAACATAGAGGAAGAAGGGGTCAGATGTTTTGATTCCAGGTCCTCTTCTGGTCTCACATGATCTGCAGTCTCACCTCTTTTCCTAACCTCAAAGCTGTTTTGTCAGTATTCGCTTCCCACTTGAGCCAACATTCCTGCCCCCAAGTAGGAAACAAGTTACAGATAATAATCTCAGTTAAAATATGCAGGGCCTAGAACTTTGGACCAGACTTTCCCTTTTATCTTTGTCACATGACATAGTTTTACTGCAGTACTATTGTTCCCTTCTAATATTTAAGAGACAAAGTCAATGAAGAGAGCAGTTTGAATTATTAGGTAGCAGTTATCTTCAAATAAAATATATTCAAAAAAGTAAAAAAAGAAAAAATGCAGGGCCAATTTCTGAAGGTTAAATGATCACAGGACATACTCCCAACTGCCCCACACTCAAGCCCATGGGATTTTGATGAACTCAGGTCTCAAACTCAGATGCTGGAAAGACATAGATGCTTCTTATTAATGAAATATACTTCCTAGGAATTACACATGATTTTTCCCTTGACAGAACGTTTGTCACACACTCCATCCTTCTTTTTCCTCCTGCCACTCTTTTTTTTTTTTTTTTTTGGTCATATTTTCCTATCTTTTTGCATGCTTGGTAATCCTTGATTGGATACCAGATCTAATTTTACCTTATTGAATTCTAGATAGTTTTGCATTCTTGTAAACATTCCTTTTTTATTGAAATATAGTTGATATTACAATATTATGTTACAGGTGTACAATATAGTGATTCACAATTTTTAAAGGTTATACTCCATTTATAGTTATTATAAAATATGGGCTATATTCCCTGTGTTGTACAATATATCCTTGTAGCTTATTTTATACATAATAATTAGTACCTCTTAATCCCGTACCCCTATCTTTTCCTTACCCTCTTCCCTCTCCCCACTGGTGACCACTAGTTTGTTCTCTATATCTGTGAATCTGCTTCTTTTGTGTTATCTTCACTAGTTTGGTGTATTCTTTAGATTCCACATATAAGTGATGGCATACAGTATTTGTCTTTCTCTGTCTGACTTACTTCACTTAGCATAATACCCTCCAAGTCCATCTGTGTTATTGCAAATGTCCTTCTGCCATTCTTATGAGGAGCTGGATCACAGTCTGAGGGCAGGTACAATGCCTTGTTCACCACATGCCCCTTGAGCATCCCTGACCTTGTATGAAGTGCCCAATACCCAGTACGTGTTTGTTGCCTTGAGTCCAACAGACTTATATTATGTCTGAGTTTGTCTAATGTGATCCATGCTGAATTTTGGCAATGTAAGTAAAGCATGAAACTGAAACCATTTCATTCTGAATCATTGCTTTATGACGTTTTCAATCACTTGAAGATGGAGACAATGCACTTCTCATCTTTGCATTCCCAGTGACTAAAACATTGCCAAATGCACATTTACTTCATACTCATTGAACTGAATTAAACAGAATTTCATTTCCTTTGCTGGCCTTGAAAAACATTATTGCTATCCATGCTGGCTTTACCTCATGTGAACTATCTGCAACCCTGTGCTGTTTAAGCTCCTATCTTTTTAAAATTTTTATAATATATTTTATTTAAGCCAATATATCCAAAATATCATTAGACATGTAAGCAATATAAAAAATTATTGAGATATTAAACATTCTGTTTTTCATAGCAAGGGCTTTGAAATCTTACATATATTACATTTACAGTACCTTTCAATTCAGACTAGCCACATTTCTATTGCTCAACATTCATATGCACCTACCTAGTGGCTACTATACTCAATATCATAGTCCTGGTGGGATTCCCAGAAAGTTGCATTATTTGGTGTTCTCTAGTCACTCTAGAGATGACTGCTTCAGGTGTATGAGCAAGTAAGGAAGAAGAAGTTCTTGGTAAACCAGAAGCATAAAGCACGGTGCACCAAAAGTAAGCTCCTATCTTTAGAAGAAGGCAAGTCAAATCGCCATGAAGTCCTTTCCTCAGTTTCCCCCATCTAAACTATCGGATGACTTTTCATCAGCCCAACTCTTTTCTTTATCTTGCCATCATTCTTAGATTTGGAGTTTTAGGTCGTTTATTCTAAAGGGGAATGAAATAGTTTCGTTGATAGGATTATTTTTAGAAATGAAGGAGACCCTTACTTACATTTACAAATGCGAACATAAACATCTCTCAGGTTGAACTTAGCCGAAAGCCTCGTCGATGAGCTGTAAGGGGACTTAAAAACTTGGCATAAAGAAATCACACCCCTGAGTTTTGCAGAAATGATTGCTGTACTGTAATATGTATTGTACTTAGATACTTAAAGATCTCTTTTTATTCTGTTATCAATTATGCATCCAGAAGATAAATTCTATTACTAATGGAACCATTGAAATAGATACCTGGAGAGGTGGATGCATCACTTTATTTCTTGTCAGGTTCTATACTAGGCTTTCCAAAGCCCATTTGACTATTTATCTACTATTGTTATTGTTGTGCAGTAGTGTACCTGGGGGAAATTTGTAAGGGGAATGAATAGGCCTGAATTCTACATCTGACTCTGCCTTTTCTTGCTGTATATTTTTAGACAAGTAACTTTGTGGAACTAGTCAGGTCCACAGTAAGGAAAGATTTCACTTTGATTTCTATATATCATTAATTTTTTTAAGTAAAAATTATTAGGTTATTTAAAATATGGGTATAATTTTATATGTGTAAGCTATTGGGCTGTACACATACAGACAACACAATCAAGGTATCTATTTGCTCAAAGCTTAAGAGCTATATAGTGACTGAACTGGTATTAATGATCGTGGAACTTCTGTAATCAAGGTACTTTTCTCTCACTTTGTAATTGAGCAACTTGAGATCTAAGACAAGAGGAAATACCTAATTTCTGGAAGTACCCAAGATCTAATTTCTAAAGTAACATTTTTACTCATCAAAACAAATGAATGGAAGGAGGAGAGCTTGCTCAGGAGGGAAAGAGAGACTCTAGGGCAGTGGTTCTCAAAGTGCGGTCCCCAGAGCACAGCATCGCCATCACCTGGCAACTGGTAAGAAATGCCAATTCTCTATCCTCATTCCAGACCTGCTGAATCAGAAACTCTGGGGAGAGTGGCCCAGAAAACTGATTTAATAAGCCCTCCAGGTGATTCTGATTCATGCCCATGTTTGAGAAGCACTGCTAGACCTAGGGAAACATCTTACACCTTGTAAAAGCATGAAAGTCGTTTAGAAATTCTTGTTCCTAGGCTTATGGCAACCAGGGTAGAGGTTGGGTATGGTGAAAGTATCACCCATAGGCTCAGACCTGAGTCAAAAGCAATTTTGGACCTTTGGGCTGCAGCATCCACTTGGGTGCTCTAGGACCAGCACAGAGCAGCCAGCCTTTCTGCGAAATCTGGGAACACACCTGGCCCTCCCAGCTTGACTATGGAGGCAACGTTATAATCACAGGGAGTCAGGCCACCTTACAACCACAGAAAGTCAGTCATCTATGAATTCTGAGCCCTAGAGAGGGATCTGTTTTACCTGAGGTTCTAAATGCATTCAACTCATTCTAGCCCAAGCTCAGCAGCGTGACCTTGAGCAATTCTGCTATACTTCTCTGAGCTTTGATTTCCCTAAATGTAAAGCAGGTACAATGATGATACATGCTCTAAGAGTAGCTTTGAATTTGCAATCAGAAAATGTCTGTGAAGCCACTTTCTGAGTCATAAAGAACTTTACAAGTGTAAGCTATGAATGAGTAGATGTTCCATGAGTTTCTATACCTCAAATAGGGCCATATGGTAATGATTTTGTGGCTTTAAAAGCAGTGCCATTTGTTCATTAACATTCTTCTGTTTTATAAAGTAGAATTCTTAATTACGACAATATTTAGAAATGTTTCCTTGGGACTCAATAAAGTTATTTTCACTTTGAATCAAAAGAAAAATGCAGCTTAATATATTTTTCTTAAATTGGCATCACACAAAAAGGCTCATCCAGCATTTTAAAGGACCATTTGAATTGGGAATGAAGGATTCTATTAGCTGCTGTGTGGGAGTATTTAAGACAGACTAGTTGATATTTTGCTCATAGCCACCATGGATAGCTGACAGTTAGGTAAGCAGGGCACATCTTCAGGAGTACTTGAGCCCAGAGGAAAAGAGTGGCCAGGAAAAGATGTCCAAGAAAGATGAACCTCAAGGAAGCCCTTGAAGGGAGAATTCTGTTTTTATTCCCAATAGAGGTGGGCAACCGTTGAGTCTGCTGTGAATATAATCTGAGTACACAGTTAAAGTATAGGGTGATATGACAACCTTCTTTCTGTTTGAACTTACTAGAAACCAAGAATGTGTTCCAGGAAGAAAAAGGAAAGAAAGAAAGGAGGAAAGGAAGGAAGGGGAGGGAGGGAGGGAGGAAGGAAGGAAGGAAGGAAGGAAGGAAGGAAGGAAGGAAGGAAGCCAGAAAGTTCACTAGTCTGAAAGGGGAGGGTTAAAATCAGTAATACTAGGTGACAAATATGAGAGAGAAAAAAAGCTGATTGTTAATTGGAGTTCTTAAAGAAATAGTTGTATTATTAAATAAGTTTGGGAAATACTGGTTTAAATGAACTTAACAAGACTGTCTCCTACAGGACTTCTCTCAGTCTTTATAATCCTAATGCATTTTGGGGCATTTTAAGATAGAGTTCTAGAATGAAGAGCTTTATAGACTTACTTGACCATGAACCTTCTCTTTTTAATGGGGCACTTTGAAAGCCTAGCATCCCACAGAACACATTGTGTAGATGCTACAGAGCACCATTGGGCAGGGGGTGAGAACAGAGGCTTGTTTGGTGGAGGGTAGTTCAAAAGCTTCTGAAGTTGACCTCTGGGATCTTTTTTAATTCTAAAATTCTGCAGGTCTGAACAGGCTCCCTCATCTCTCAGTTCAGGAAATCAGCAAGTAATGAGTGAGATACTCTGAGAGCCTTGCTTGCAAAAACATAGAAATCCATGGCATAGTTTTTCTATTATTTTCCCATGGTTTTAAAATACATTCTAAAGAGAACATTAAAAAACTTTTTTTGTTGTTTTATTTTGTTATGCATTTGCTTACAAAAAATTTTTTCATATGAAAAGGAGGATGTACATATAAATACAAGCCATGAATATAAACTGTCTGTAGCAAAAAGATCACGATCCTTAGGATGTCTAAGGAACCTCAGGATTTGTTTCCAACTTAATTTTCCTGCCTTGTCTGCCCCTATTCCCACTCACACATACGAGGCATCTCCTTCATGCCTCTGTATTTCAACAAAACGCCTCTGCTTGCGACACTGCCCCACCTTCTTGCAGAGGCTGGACTCAAGGTGTTCTGCAAAACCCAGCTCTCAAGTCACTTTCTCTGGAAAACCCACACCCCAACTTTCCCAATGTTGAAGTCAGCCCACTTCGTCTCAACGCAGTCATGGCTCCACAGACATATTTCTATTAAAGCAATTGTCACTTTTATGATAAGTATTTATTAATGTGTCTCTTTCATCCCCATACTAGGGCATTAACTCATCTCTGTATCTTCAGAGTCTGGGAAATAATAGATGTGGATGAATAAGTAAGATAGGGTTATGCTTTATGGAAATTTTGAGAGAGGATGTTTAAACCTCTAGGTGCTTAGCATCATAAGAATAAAACCTCTAGATTCTGGATTGAATGTAAGCATGTGTGATACACATACTCAGTTGACTAGTTGACTTAGTTTTTACACCTGTGAAATGGGATGATGATTATGGGCTTATGCTCTTTACACAGAAATATTAAAATTAATGAGTTCTATAAAATACATTGAGATCCTCAAATAAAAGAACTTGGATCATTAAAATGCATATTATTATTAACAGTTATTATTATTATAAATTATGACTACCTGTAGTAATAGGCAACCGTGATTTATGGGGCTGTAATAATTCTTACAAGGTATCCTGAGGAGTCATAAAAACCATAAGAGTGACGCTTGAGTGGCTGTGATCACATGCACCTAAGATAGAATTATTACCTCATAATTCAAAATCCCTATGCCTTTTATGCTCTCTAGTTATAAACCACCCAAGGGATTATGTTGGCTCTTCAGGTCCTAACCAATCCAATTTAATTGGTTGACTCTAAGTCTGTGTGACTGACATATTATTGCTTCAGACAATCATAGAGTCTTGAATATTAGAGTTGGAAGGACCAAAGAGATCCTCTCATCCAATGGCTTTCAAGTCTGGCTGTGTATTAGAATCACTGAGGCAGCTTTTAAAATTACCGATGCATAAGTTGCCATTGGGCAGCCTAAAAAAGGACTCAATCAGTAGTCATCAGGGTTTTTTAAAGACTACACTGAATTCTAACATGAGAATCCCTGATTGAGGCTAAGCCCATGTGTTACAGATGACACATACGGATCTAATGAGAGTGGATCAGATTCAAATGGCTGGCTGTCAGAACCAGGCTTGGATCTAATTCTTGTGATACCCTTGCTCTTCTCATTTTACTGGAAATGGCAAAGAGGGTTCAGCTCATGGGATCACTCTGATTGATTAGTAGTGGCTCCCTGGAATGCTCTCATGAGAAATGCAGCTGCATTTGGCTAGGCAGGAAAGAATGTGTTGATTGGTAGTAATGTCTGTCATGGAGATAGAACCCAATGATGGTGTCAAGGGTTTGGTCATCCCTGTACATTGTGTTGCAAAGTTTCAACATCTCCATCCACTTACTGAAATCCCTTTCATTCTTAGAGCTTTTCTATTTAATGGAGTAGAGGAAAGAAGTACCTGTCTTTAGCATATCTTCCTTAAATATTAAACTAAATATTGAGAGGAGAGGGCATCTGGAAAAAAGAGACAGATGTCCTAACTTTTTTGTGGGACTGGTAGATGATCATCCTGAGTACCTATGACAAATATTTGGTCAGCATATATGTATTTTTTTAGTTTGTGGGCTTTGGCTCATAACTATGGTTGACCAAAATATGTATAATATTGGTAGAAATAGATCTTGTCATAAAAACCTTGACCTAACCCCAGGATACTGGAGGCTTTTTAATGACCTCCTAAACCATTCTCAATCTCTCTGTATTGAAAGACAGGTTTTTAAAAAAATCCCAAACCCTTGTAGATTGATACTTTAGTAAAATATGATAAAAATTATTACAAGAAAAATTAGATAGAAACCCCAAAGATATACAAAAGGCAAGACTTAATCTTTTTAATAATTATATTCAACGATTAGTTCATCAGTTGCTATACTAGTTTCTAAATGCTTTCTCTCCCATTTTCATTCTTTTCCCACCATAAACAGGTTAGAAACAGCACATAGATGAGCACTGGTCCATGGACCACACTTTGAGTAGCACTTGTCTAGAATTGCTTTGTTTCTACTGCAGCCACAGACAGGGTGACTGTCTGACTGTCCTCATGCCCTAAGTCCTGGGGATTCCTGGCATCTAGAACACAGAATTAATATGCAACATTTACTGGGGTTCTGTGACACATACAGTCTATTAAAATCCTAGACTTTTAAGAACATTCATTTAACTTACACACTTAAAAATAAAATTCGATATGTGCATAGTCATGTAGGGTGCTTTTGTTCTTTCTTTAAGTACTCTCTATCTGGATAACTTTATGTAATTAGAGATGGTTGATAATTATTATTTCACTCCTGTGTAGAGGAATACACAGAACATTTGGCACAGACTAGAGAAGACAGCTCATTTAAGAGTCAACCATCTGGAGTGCTGAACAACTCTGTTCTACAGTCTGCAGTTTTTTTCAGGTGACTTTAGGAGGGCTGACCATCCTCTGGGAAGTGCAGTGGTTTATCTCAGGGGTCAGTAAACTTTTCTCTAAAGGGACAGATAGTTAATATCTCAGGACTTGCTTTCCAAATATAAGTATCTGTAACATATTATTCTTTGTTTTGTTTTCTTTTTTATAACCTATTAAAATTGTGAAAACACAAACGGAGAATTAATCAGTGTGGTGAGTGCTATTTTGTCAACATTGAGCTCCATGTACAGAACACAATAATGACATTTCTATAGGATCTGGAAGCACAGCAGGACTGGATGTAGAGGGGAGGTGCTGTAACATGTGATTTAGGAACATGAGAAAGAGTTACCTACGGGAACAAAGAGGAAGATGTTTCATGGCATGAGATTCAGCCTGTTTGAAGACACAGATATGGAAAATGACTTTGTTAACCTTGGTCAGGGCTGCCATGTTCAGTTCTTCCTGGACCCTGTTGAGCTGAATGATTGTGGCTTCCCAGAGAAAGATCATCGAGTCCTAGTTGCCCTAGTGTAATGGGTAGATTTTCCTATAAAACCTTTTGGGTACAGACAAAAAAAAAAAAATCGTGCAAACAATTCTTAGCTTGGGGGCTGTACAAAAAAGAATGTTAATTATATCTCAATGAAAGAAAAAAAAAAGGATGTGTAGTGAATTTAGCTCACAATCCATAGCTTTCCAAACCCTGGTTTACCTCCTGCTGAGACTGGAAACTTCTGGCTCTTCTGAGTCAACAATATTGGCATTAGTTATCTATTGCTATGTAACAAATTATCTCCAAACTCAGCAGCTTGAAGAAACAACACATTATCTCACCATTCCATGAGCCAGAAATCCAGGTACCATCACCTGGTTGCCTCTGTTCCAGTTTCTCATGAGGTCTATTCAAGCTCAGAGCAGGGGCTGCTGTCCCATCTGAAGGTTTGGCTGGTCAGGAAGATCCACTTCTAAACTCGCTTATGTAGTTTTTAGCAAGCTTTGGTCTCTCACCATGTGGACTTACCATGAAGCCGCCACATGACGTGGGAGCTGGCCTCCCCTTGAGTGAGTGATCTGAGACAGTGACAGAAACTGAGCAAGACAGAAGCCAGTCTGTCCCCTAACCTCAGAAATAGGGTCCCATCACTTCTATTGTAGAAGCGAGTCAGTCAGTCCAGCCCATACTCAAAGGAAGAGATTACACAAGAGTTTGAATAGCAGAAGGCAGTGATCATTGGGGGTCATCTTAGAGTCTTTTCACCCCAGTAGCCAAGTCTCTTTTCATCATTTCCAACAGGATACATATCTCTCAGTTACAATTTAAAAAAATACCCTCTAGATTCTCCCATAGATTTATCATGCAGTTATTAAAATTAGCACCATGACATAATGTAGAGACAACTTTGAAAAACGTTGAGGTTTTACTTTTGGATTGCCAATTATTTTGTAAAAACTGCTTTCTGAATTTAAAAAATGAGAAATTATTTCCTATTCAACAGGCTTAAGAGATGTTCATGGAGGTAGCAACAAAACTGACTGAGAAATGAGGCTTTGGAATGGTTTTAAAATCATCATTTAGCACTCAGTGCCTGGAATGGTTTTATGTATTTTCCTTATATAATATAATTTAATCCTCACAACAACTATCTGAGGTAGTTCAATTTGATCCCCATTTTTTGATGGGGAAATTGAGGCAGGCAGAGGTTAAGTAACTTAGCCTAAATTATACAACCTAGTAGGTTGTGGGACCAGAATACAGACCTGGGTGTTCTGACCCCAGAGCACCCAGGGGTGCTGGATTTGTTTGATACATGAACATGGTCACACAATCTTAATATAACTTGAAGACTGAGAATAGTCCTCATAATAAGTCAATGCACCCACCAGTTAGAATATCACAGCAGTGTCTATTCTGAAAGTATTTTAAGGTGGACGCTGATCCCAATGACAGGAAAAAAAGTACAAAACATTCACATTACTGGTTTCCTACTAAATATTATGAAAGAAAAAAAGTCAGCACAAATTTATGTCTCCTTCCTCAAAGGTGCTTTCCCAGGAAGTTTACTGCGTCTCTGATTCCAAATCTATGACCCTTCTATAGATCTGACTCATTGACTGTCATAGTCCCAAGAGAATTCTCCCTGTGTAAAGCAAGAAGGATTCCAGTAGCTGATGTGCTCCGAAAAAGCAGTCTTATTTCCAATGCTGATAAACAGTTTGTGGAATTATGTTGTTATATGTGTTCTTAATCAATATAACTGGCTGGTATTACTGATGATGAAGCTGACAGCAGAAAAGTGTTATTCTAGGATAAGCACAGATTTTAAGCTATTAAAAAAACCTCTGAAGATACGCTCTTAGTTTTTGCTGTAATCGCTAAGGAACTTTTTGGCTATAAAGTTCTTATTCTTTGGATCAAACTGATTTTCATTTAAGAAAATAATCCATGTAAACTTCTACTTACCTAAATAACAAGGCTCTTCTAGTTATAAAGTTGTCGTGACAGGGTTAGCAGTGGTTATTGTTTTTTGGTTTTATTTTTGTTTTACTGAAAGTTAGGTGAAATAATGACAGATCATGGTTTACAAAAATGCTTAAGACAAATAGCATGTGACACAGTGAGACAAAAACCACGTAGAAGGTCCTGTTGCTCATGTGGGGCAGCCTAACACCACGGCTCTGCCCCTTCACGAGGGAAGCGCCGCTGCTTGCCCATCAGCCTCCTGGGCCCCATTGTGCAAATGGGAAGCAACCACAACCACAGAATCTTGTATAGAAATGATACAGAGACATCACATATTGACATCTGGCATACAGTTGATATTTCATTAATATTTTTTAATGAATGACTATAAATGAATAAATAACAAGGCAAAAGTGAAGATGGAGAATGACTATAGGAACAGCATGTTTTAAAGCATGATTTTAAGGATAAATCCTAAGCTGTATACCAATCTGTTCTTTAGGGCTTTTGTAACTATGGAAGAAGATGCAAATGAAATAGTCCAGCCTAGGCAGGACAGCTATGGGTGCTCGCTAACTGCTAGACGAAAACGCCATCCACCCAGGCCCTCTCTATGCCCTCTCTTCCTGCCACAGAGCTTTCGTTTCTTTCCTAATGGCTTTTGCACAGTAAGAAGTACACTCATCAATAATGCACATTTTTCAGGCATAGTAAAAATGTTTGTGAAAGGCTATTAATGCAAAAGCAAAATGCCCACATTGCAAACACTAATCCCCCATTTATTTTAACATTTTTTCCTTGAAAGTACTTAAAACTAAGTCTGCATTAAAAAAAAAAAATTCCAATAGAAAAACGTCAGTTGAAGGACTAGCAAAAGTGCACCCATTTGAAAGCCTTAGAAGTTCAGGAGTTCGGCCAAGCGATCATGTTGGGTTCTTTGATTTTAAATATCATACAGCTAATTTCTATGGGAATTGATATGAAGGGTGGTAAAACTACTCATGAGCTAATATCTAACACACAAATTTTTCAAAAAAGAATACATTTGTACTGAGGAGTTATAAAGCCCCAGGAAAGTAGGGTGTATAATGGGAAAAGTGACAGACCTTTAACACTATAGTGTGGATGGTACCATTATAATGAGAGAAACTATTGCTTGGAAGCAGAACAGCTCTATTCTTCTCTCAGCTTCCACAGTCCTCACACCCCTGGAGTACCATTCAAGACAGTGATGAACTGTGGTCTCAATTCCCTTATTAGCTGTAAGACCTAAAAATTATATGTGCAATTAAAAGGCAAAATGCTGATATTACTCATAGGAAGCCCTTTGTACATTAGCAAGGTACAAAAGTCTGCTGACACTTCGCAACAGAGATAGTCAGCAGGGCAGAAGATTAATAGAGCCTCATAAATTTGCAGGGTGAATACAGTAGATGGGGCAGAATAAGCATGTTGTATTAGAGGTAAATAAAGGGCATGGTCAGCTTGGTAAAACATTTAACAGGGAACACAAACAGTCCTTTTAGGCAATGTGCTTGTCTGGCATTAGTCCGTTTTATATAACTACACGTAATTACCCCACAGTAGCTGCTCCTGTCACAAAAGCCTACAGCATGACCAAGAGAAGGAACATCAAGAAAACCACCAGTTCTGACGGGTTACACATGGTGTCATGCTGCCCTGTCCAGTTACTTTTCTCAAACAAAGGTCTTGACGGCAAGGGTGGCATCACATCACAGGCCAGTGTTCTCCTGGCGTTAATGCACGACAATCTTATTTCTTTGTGTTTGAATCACTTGAATGAAAGCAAGGGAGAGGACTAAAATTCCAAAGCAAAACAGCACAGGAAATACCTTTTTGATTTTTTTTTCATTTTCACCAAGAACTTTATTGAACAACGTATTCACCGTTTCGTTCCACTACCTTCTGCCATTTTTCAGGCAACTTCATAATTCCAGCTTCCCAAACTTTTTATCTTTTGGGGCAAAGAACTGTTCCAGGTGCCTTTTACAGTCTTCCAGGGAATTGAAATTTTTTCCATTAAGAGAATTTTGTAAAGACCTAAATAAATGGAGATCCGAAGGTGCAACGTCTGGTGAATATGGCAGACAAGTCAGAACTTCCCAGTCAAGCTGTAAACGTTTTTGCCTTGTCATCAAAGAAACATGCAGGCTTGCGTTATCCTGATGGAAGATTATGCGTTTTCTGTTGACTAATTCCAGATGCTTTTCATCAAGTGCTGCTTTCAGTTGGTCTAACTGGGAGCAGCACTTGTTGGAATTAATCGTCTGGTTTTCTGGAAGGAGATCGTAATAGAGGACTCCCTTCCAATCCCACCATACACAACATCACGTTCTTTGGATGAAGACCAGCCTTTGGTGTGGTTGATGGCGGTTCATTTCGCTTGCCCCACAATCTCTTACATTCCATATTATTGTACAGTATCCACTTTTCATTGCCTGTTAATTTATTTTAAAAACAGAATGTTTTTGTTACGTTTCAGTAGTAGAGAATCACATGAGGAAATACGGTCAAGGTTCTTTTCGCTTAACTTACATGAAACCCAAACCTCAAAGTGATTAACATAACCAAGCTGGTGTAAATGATTTTCAACCCTTGATTTGGATATTTTGAGTATGTTGGCTGTCTCCCACATGGTGTAACGTTTATTGTTCTCAATTAATATCTCGATTTGATCACTATCTACTTCAACTGGTCTACCAGACCACGGAGCTTCATCCAACGAGAAATCTCCAGCACGAAATTTCACAAACCACTTTTGACATATTCGATCAGTCACAGTACCTCCTCCATACACTGCACAAATCTTTTTTTTTTGCATTTCAGTTGCGTTTTTTAAAAAATTTTTAAATTTTATTTTATTTATTTTTTTATACAGCAGGTCCTTATTAGTCATCCATTTTATACACATCAGTGTATACATGTCAACCCCAATCTCCCAATTCATCACACCACCACCCGCACCCCCCACCGCTTTACCTCCTTGGTGTCCATATGTTTGTTCTCTACATCTGTGTCTCAATTTCTGCCTTGCAAACAGGTTCATCTGTACCATTTTTCTAGGTTCCACATATATGCGTTAATATGCGATATTTGTTTATCTCTTTCTCACTTACTTCACTCTGTATGACAGTCTCTAGATCCCTCCATGTCTCTACAAATGACCCAATTTTGTTCCTTTTTATGGCTGAGTAATATTCCATTGTATATATGTACCACAGCTTCTTTATCCATTCATCTGTGGATGGGCATTTAAGTTGCTTCCATGACCTGGCTATTGTAAATAGTGCTGCAATGAACATTGGGGCGCATGTGTCTTTTTGAATTATGGTTTTCTCTGGGTATATGCCCAGTAGTGGGATTGCTGGGTCGTATGGTAGTTCTATTTTGAGTTTTTTAGGGAACCTCCATACTGTTCTCCATAGTGGCTGTATCAATTTACATTCCCACCAACAGTGCAAGAGGGTTCCCTTTTCTCCACACCCTCTCCAGCATTTATTGTTTGCAGATTTTCTGATAATGCCCATTCCAACTGGTGTGAGGTGATACCTCATTGTAGTTTTGATTTTCATCTCTCTAATAATTAGTGATGTTGAGCAGCTTTTCATGTGCTTCTTGGCCATCTGTATGTCTTGTTTGGACAAATGTCTATTTAGGTCTTCTGCCCATTTTTGGATTCAGTTGTTTGTTTTTTTCATATTGAGCTGCATGAACTGTTTATATATTTTAGAGATTAATCCCTTGTCCGTCGATTCATTTACAAATATTTTCTCCCATTCTGAGGGTTGTCTTTTCGTCTTGTTTATGGTTTCCTTTACTGTGCAAAATTATTGAAGTTTCATTATGTCCCATTTGTTTATTTTTGTTTTTATTTCCATTACTCTAGGAGGTGGATCAAAAAAGATCTTGCTGTGATTTATGTCAAAGAGTGTTCTTCCTATGTTTTCCTCTAAGAGTTTGATAGTGTCTGGTCTTACATTTAGGTCTCTAATCTATTTGAATTTATTTTTGTGTATGGTGTTAGGGAGTGTTCTAATTTCATTCTTTTACACGTAGCTGTCCAGTTTTCCCAGCACCACTTATTGAAGAGACTGTCTTTTCTCCATTATATATCCTTGTCTCCTTTGTCATAGATTAGTTGACCATAGATGTGTGGGTTTATCTCTGGGCTTTCTATCTTGTTCCATTGATCTATGTTTCTGTTTTTGTGCCAGTACCATATAGTCTGGATTATTGTAGCTTTGTAGTATAGCCTGAAGTCAGGGAGTCAGATTCCTCCAGCTCCGTTTTTTTCCATCAAGACTGCTTTGGCTATTCAGGGACTTCTGTATCTCCATACAAATTTTAAGACTTTTTGTTCTAGTTCCAGAAAAAATGCCATTGATAATTTGATAAGGATTGCATTGAACCTGTAGATTGCTTTGGGTAGTAAAGTCATTTTCACAATATTGATTCTTCCAATCCAAGAACATGGTATATCTCTCCATCTTTTGGTATCATCTTTAATTTCTTTCATCAGTGTCTTATAGTTTTCTGCATACAGGTCTTTTGTCTCCCTAGATAGGTTTATTCCTAGGTATTTTATTCTTTTTGTTGCAATGGTAAATGGGAGTGTTTCCTTAATTTCTCTTTCAGATTTTTCATCATTAGTGTATAGGAATGCAAGAGATTTCTGTGCATTAATTTTGTATCCTGCAACTTTACCAAATTCATTGATTAGCTCTAGTAGTTTTCTGGTGGCATCTTTAGGATTCTCTATGTATAGTATCATGTCATCTGCAAACAGTGACAATATTACTTCCTCTTTTCCAATTTGTATTCCTTTTATTTCTTTTTCTTCTCTGATTGCCATGGCTAGAACTTCCAAAACTATGTTGAATAATAGTGGTGAGAGTGGACATCCTTGTTTTGTTCCTGATCTTAGAGGAAATGCTTTCAGTTTTTCACCATTGAGAATGATGTTTGCTGTGGGTTTGTCATATATGGCCTTTATTATGTTGAGGTAGTTTGCCTCTATGCCCACTTTCTGGAGAGTTTTTTTCATAAGTGGGTGTTGAATTTTGTCAAAAGCTTTTTCTGCATCTATTGAGATGACCATATGGTTTTTCTCCTTTGATTTGTTAATATGGTGTATCACATCGATTGATTTGTGTATATTGAAAAATCCTTGCATCCCTGGGATAAGTCCCACTTGATGGTGGTGTATGATCCTTTTAAAGTGTTGTTGGATTCTGTTTGCTAGTATTTTGTTGAGGATTTTTACATTTATATTCATCAGTGATATTGGTCTTTAATTTTCTTTTTTTGTAGTATCTTCTCTGGTTTTGGTATCAGGGTGATGGTGGCCTCATAGAACGAGTGTGGGAGTGTTCCTTCCTCTGCAATTTTTTGGAAGAGTTTGAGAAGGATGGGTGTTATCTATTCTCTAAATATTTGATAGAATTCACCTGTGAAGCCATCTGGTCCTGGACTTTTGTTTGTTGGAAGATTTTTAATCACAGTTTCAATTTCATTACTTGTGATTGGTCTGTTCATATTTTCTATTTCTTCCTGGTTCAGTGTTGGAAGGTTATACCTTTCTAAGAATTTGTCCATTTCCTCCAGGTTGTCCATTTAATTGGCATAGAGTTGCTTGTAGTAGCCTCTTAGGATGCTTTGTATTTCTCCTGTGTCTGTTGTAACTTTTATTGATTTGAGTCCTCTCCCTCTTTTTCTTGATGAGTCTGGCTAATGGTTTATCAATTTTGTTTATCTTCTCAAAGAACCAACTTTTAGTTTTGTTCATCTTTGCTGTTGTTTTCTTTGTTTCTATTTCATTTATTTCTTCTCTGATATTGATGATTTCTTTCCTTCTGCTAACTTTGGGTTTTGTTTGTTCCTCTTTCTCTAGTTCCTTTAGGTGTAAGGTTAGATTGTTTATTTGAGATTTTTCTTGTTCCTTGAGGTAGGCTTGTATAGCTCTAAACTTCCCTCTTACAAATGCTTTTGCTACATCCCATAGGTTTTGGATTGTCATGTTTTCATTGTCATTTGTCTCTAGGTGTTTTTTGATTTCCTCTTTGTTTTCTTCAGTGATGTCTTGGTTATTTAGTAATATATTGTTTAGCCTCCATGTGTTTGTGTTTTTTACGTTTTTTTCCCTGTAATTCATTTCTAATAGCATTGTGGTCAGAAAAGATGCTTGATATGATTTCAATTTTCTTAAATTTACTCTGGCTTGGTTTGTGACACATCCAAGATGTGATCTATCCTGGAGAATGTTCCGTGCGCACTTGAGAGTGTAATTTGCTGTTTCTGGATGGAATGTCCTATAAATGTCAATTAACTCTACCTGGTCTATTGTGTCATTTAAAGCTTCTGTTTCCTTATTTATTTTCATTTTGGATGATCTGTCCATTGGTGTAAATGAGGTGTTAAAGTCCCCCACTATTATTGTGTTACTGTTGATTTACCCTTTCATAGCTGTTAACAGTTGCCTTATGTATTGAGGTGCTCCTATGTTGGGTGCGTATATATTTATAATTGTTATATCTTCTTCTTGGATTGATCCCTTGATCATTATGTAGTGTCCTTCCATGTCTCTTGTAACATTCTTTATTTTAAAGTCTATTTTATCTGATATGAGTATTGCTACTCCAGCTTTCTTTTGATTTCCATTTGCATGGAATATCTTTTTCCATCCCCTCACTTTCAGTCTGTATGTGTCCCTAGGTCTGAAGTGGGTCTCTTGTAGACAGCATATATATGGGTCTTGTTGTATCCATTCAGCAAGCCTGTGTCTTTTGGTTGGAGCATTTAATCCATTCACGTTCAAGGTAATTATCGATATATATGTTCCTATGACCATTTTCTTAATTGTTTTGGGTTTGTTTTTGTAGGTCCTTTTCTTCTCCTGTGTTTCCCACTTAGACAAGCTCCTTTAGCATTTATTGTAGTGCTGGTTTGGTGGTGCCGAATTCTCATAGCTTTTGCTTATCTGTAAAGCTTCTGATTTGTCCATCGAATATGAATAAGATCCTTGCCGTGTAGAGTAATCTTGGTTGTAGGTTCTTCCCTTTCATCACTTTAAGTATATCATGCCACTCCCTTCTGGCTTGTAGAGCTTCTGCTGAGAAATCAGCTGTTAACCTTATGGGAGTTCCCTTGTATGTTATTTGTCGTTTTTCCCTTGCTGCTTTTCATAATTTTTCTTTGTCTTTAATTTTTGCCAGTTTGATTACTGTGTGTCTCATCTTGTTTCTCCTTGGGTTTATCCTGTATGGGACTCTCTGCGCTTCCTGGACTTGGGTGGCTATTTCGTTTCCCATCTTAGGGAAGTTTTCGACTATAATCTCTTCAAATATTTTCTCAGGTCCTTTCTCTCTCTCTTCTCCTTCTGGGACTCCTATAATGCGAATGTTATTGCATTTAATGTTGTCCCAGAGGTCTCTTAGGCTGTCTTCATTTCTTTTCATTCTTTTTTCTTTATTCTGTTCCACCACAGTGAATTCCACGATTCTGTCTTCCAGGTCACTTATCCGTTCTTCTGCCTCTGCTATTCTGCTATTGATTCCTTCTAGTGTAGTTTTCATTTCAGTTATTGTGTTGTTCATCTCGGTTTGTTTGTTCTTTAATTCTTCTTGGTCTTTGTTAAACATTTCTTGCATCTTCTCGATCTTTGCCTCCATTCTTTTTCCTAGGTCCTGAAGCATCTTCACTATCATTATTCTGAATTCTTTTTCTGGAAGGTTGCCTATCTCCACTTCATTTAGTTGTTTTCCTGGGGTTTTATCTTGGTCCTTCATCTGGTACATAGCCCTGTGCCTTTTCATCTTGTCTGTCTTTCTGTGAATGTGGTTTTTGTTCCACAGGCTGCAGTATTGTAGTTCTTCTTGCTTCTGCTGTCTGCCCTCTGCTGGATGAGGCTATCTAAGAGGCTTGTTCAAGTTCCCTGGTGGGAGGGACTGGTTGTGGGTAGAGCTCAGCTTGACTGCTGATGGGTGGGGCTGGGTTCCCTCCCTGTTGGTTGTTTGGCCTGAGGCGACCCAACACTGGAGCCTACCTGGGCTCTTTGGTGGGGCTAATGCCAGACTCTGGGAGAGCTCACGCAAGGAGTACTTCCAAGAACTTCTGCTGCCAGTGTCCTTGTCCCCATGGTGAGCCACAACCACCACCACCCCACCCACCTCTGCAGGAGACCCTCCAACACTAGCAGGTTGGTCTGGTTCAGTCTCCTCTGAGGTCACTGCTCCTTCCCTTGGGTCCCGATGCGCACACTACTTTGTGTGTGCCCTCCAAGAGTAGAGTCTCTTTTTCTCCCAGTCCTGTCAAAGCCCTGCAGTCAAATCCCACTAGTCTTCAAAGTCTGATTCTCTAGGAATTCCTCCTCCCATTGCCAGACCCCTAGGTTGGGAACCTGACATGGGGCTCAAAACCTTCACTCCAGTGGGTGGCCTTCTGTGGTATAAGTGTTCTCCAGTCTGTGAGTCACCCACCCAGCAGTTATGGGATTTGATTTGACTGTGATTGCGCCCCTCCTACCATCTCATTGTGGCTTCTCCTTTGTCTTTGGATGTGGAGTATCTTTTTTGGTGAGTTCCAGTGTCTTCCTCTCAATGATTGTCCAGCAGCTAGTTGTGATTCTGGTGTTCTTGCAAGAGGGAGTGAGAGCACGTCCTTCTACTCTGCCATCTTGGTTCCTCAGCACAGGAAATATATTGTGATACTATTTATCATGGTTATGTCTGGGATTTCTGTGATAGGCACTGGCTTCATTTTTTAAAAAGAGATATGTCTAATGAGTTTTAGCCATCGTTTCCTTGTGACTGCCAGCCTGTGAAATGCAGTTTGTTTTTGTATGATGTGTTGGTTTGATATAAGGGAACATCAAAGGATTTCCAATGTACTTTCTCTTTGAAATGATTCCCAAGGGCAGAAGCTTATGTTAAGGCCTAATATTTGAAAAGTGATAGGAAAATTCTTCTTGGGAGTAACCTGTCTTGCTGTTTCCAGGTTTCAGTAGAGCTGGGGTCCTAAATTGCAGATGGCGCATTCACTGAACAAAGGCCTAAACTCTGACTATATGTCATGCTCATAAAGCAGGCGGCAAAGTCCATTGCTGTGTGAAAAAGAAAGTAGCCACAAAGGAAATTTTAGCTTCTAAGTAGCTGCTTGGGTCTGAGGAGCTACAACTGTCCAAAGAGGCCCAAGGTCTTCCTATGTGAGAAGATGGTGCCTGGGACTAGGAGATCACCAGATAATCTGTACAGAGGCCAGTTAAGAGAGTCCATCAAAAGCAGAGTACTATTTAAATTTCAAGAAAATAGTTTTAGGGAACTTGGTGTCCTACTCAACCACTCATTCATTTGTGTTTCAGTCCCTACTTTGGGAGAGGAATCCAGTTGAAGATTGGCCACCGTGGTAGTGCTTTCCAAAATTTTCTAGTATAAGGACTATCCAAGGAATTTGTTAACTATGCAGATCCTTGGTCCCCATACCTAGAGACTCTGACTCAGCATGATTGGGGTAGGTCAAGAAATATGTGTTTTTAATGCTACCCCAGATTATACTGATGCAGACAGTCATTGGGCATCCTTTTTAGCAATCCTGCAGTAGGTTGTTAGGAGAGCTAGCAGGTCATAGGGAACTTCAGGGTTCTGTAACTCCTTTTGTATCCTCTGATAGAACCGGTGAACCTAGATATATGGCTGCCCTCCCTGGGGTCAGTTTTCTTGCCATTTGGATTTAATAATCCCCAACTTATTGTAAGCTTTGTGTAGTATAAAGAATTGGTTCTTTTTCCTCTCTCTGAAGGACATCATAAGACTTCACTCTGCGGAGGAGAGCACTGTCCATTCAAAGAAAAACCCTCCAGCACATGCCTTAGGGCAGTGATTTGTATGAATTAGTCCTCTGTCTAAATTTAAGAGCTGTATCCAAGCTCTAGCATTAGAGAGCTTGGTCACTTAAGAATAAAAGTAGGCAGACTAAGAGGCCAAGGAAGAAATGGAATTTGACTTGAAAAAGTTTCTACTTTTTAAAGCTTATTGCTAAGATTATATTTTTTATTATACAGTCCCTCAACAAAAAGCTTTTTTAAAAAGGAAAATTTAGATATGGAAACCTAATGGTACTTTTTTTTTTTAGCCCCAAGTGCAACTTTTATAGTCTAGCAGACAAACCTTCCAGAACCTTTTTCCACAATGACAGAGAATTATAGCCACACAAGGCTCCCTGCTCATAGATTCCTCCTCATACACACTCATAAGAATCCAACCAACTACTGGAGGAGAGGGGTGTTTTTCATAACATGGTTTTCTTGACTGCAGTGGTCTAATAAAATAGCAAAACTTATTTTGTTCTTATGTAATATTCTGTCTCCTTTTTAATCCTGGGTGTGTTGGTGTTGGGGGTAATCTGCTTAAATGGTTGGCCTTTGGACTCGGACTTCGGGATGTGCAGATCTGGATTTAGGAAATGTTGCAACATAGACGTCAGTGAGAATCCTTTAAGAGATCTTGGGTTGGAAATATACCTTGATGCCCTACTTAACTATCCTCTAGTAGAATTCTCATCTCAAACTTCTGTGTTCTGTTATTAGTGAACAAGACTGCATTATTTGAAAGGCTTTTCACCCCTCTTTTAAATTTAAACGATCTAAATAACACACCCTCACTAAGGGAATAGGCTTGCCACAGACTTATTGCAAATAATGTTAAGGAACCGCAGTCATTCACATGTTTAAATAAGGTCGCTAATCAGACGGAACATTGTTCACCGTGTCCTGGATCCTCTTGGCAAAAGCTTCATCTAAAAATAACGTGACATTCCATTTATAGGAGACTGGGCGCTTGCTGCTTCAAGATGAATGGCGCTTCAAGACTTAAGTCCCTTGTTAACCCTCGTAATCTGCTGCAAATATAACCCTTTTGACAAAGTGTTTGGAAGGAATAAAAATAATTCTCTGTCGACATTCAACCTCATAGAGACTGGAAGCGTTCTTTCTCTCTTCCTCTCTCCTGTGCATGCACATACATATACATACTGTAAAAAGAACTAAAACTAATTTTAATCAGTAAAGAGGGTCAAAGGTGGAAGAAGAAAGTCAACAAAATTTGAGAAATTTAATAAACAGATAAAAGGAAATTGTATATTCTGTACCATGTGATTTGAAGCCTGAGAAATGTAGGCTTTAAAGAGTAAAATGATTATATCCAAGCTGTTTTCTGTCATTGAGATCTGAAAAAAGGTGAGATTTGTTGTTAACTACTAGACAAAGATGATAGAATAATAGAATTCATGTTTGGAATTGACCTTATGCAAGATTAGTTATCTTTCCATCCAGTACGGAGACACCTTCTAAAACACATCCCTGAAGCAGGTTATCTAATTTCTGTCTGAGAGTCTCTAAGTGATAGGGAATTCATTTTCTTACAAAGCAGTCCTTCACGTTGTTAACAAGCTCTGCCACCAATTCCTTCTTGGGCTGTAGGGTTTTCTCACCAAATTTTTAGACTTGGAAAGATTATTGTGTGAAATTGTAAAAACTACTTCTTTAAATTGAGAGCAAAGTCTCATACGGTAGGCAGATGAAGGTATGAGTCTCTCAAAGGGATGGACTTGTGAACCATAATTTCTTACCAGGTTTGGATGTTGACTAGTATCTTGAATTCATCTTCAATGTCTCAGCTCCATCAAGATATCAATATATCTCTCCCTATCCTAGACCCTTGTGATTTATGAGTACTAGATATCTAACTCGGTACTGTAATTATTTATAAAATATGTGTTTGCTTCAATATGATTCTTTAATGGGAAGAATTGCAACTTGTTCACTATAGCATCTAACGTATTTATACGTTCATTTAACAATAATTATTGAGTACATCACTAGGCTCTGAGGTCATAAAGCAAAATAAATTCTTCCCTCAAGGTATTTATTTTCTAATAAATAAACAATCAAGTAAATTGATTATTATAGTACAACATAGTTAGGACTATGGTAATATAACCTACAGGATTTGGTGGTGATGCAGAAAAATGCTAATGTAAGTGCAAATGTAAATCTAAATCAAATGGTGGGGGTGTTGAGGATGGACAAGACTAGATAACGTTTGATCACAGAATCCTTTTAATATAGTCTGTTTATTAATGTCTTGCAGGGACTATTCCTCAGCATGCAGTCAGGAGATGAAAGGCTCCATAAGTAGGCAGAGTCCTAGAAATTGGGTATTTTTTAATGCTTCAAATTTAACCCTAATCTGTCAAGTATTATGAAATGATTTTATACAGAGAAATAATGAGATAACTTTTGTACTTTAAGAAATAATGTTCTGAGAGCTGCACTGAGAGTTGGTATCATCTAGGAGAGAAGTGAGGAGGCCCAGAATTTAGGTGTCAACAGTGGGAATGATGATGAGGGAAAAAATACGAGAAATATTTGGGGGGAAGCCACAGACCTTGGTAACTGATTGAATGTGTCAGGGTAACTGACAGTGTTCTCATGTGAGGGGCTAAGGATACCAAGATAGGGTGAGCTGAAGGAGAGACATGTTTGTGGGATGTGAGCCAGCATATTCAGGTTCAGGCTTGTTGAGTGTACCTGTGTGATACCCAGGCAGAGATGCCAGGCAAGCAGTTGAATAAATGTCCTCAACACACTGGCTTATGCTGTGGGAATAGATCAGGAAGTCTAAATTGGCAGCTGAAGCCATGGCTTTGGATAGTCACCAAAAGCAAAATGTTCAGGAAAAAAGAGCATAGACCTGAGAACAAAGGCCTAGGGACTAAGGTTTTAAACAGCAGGTAGAGAAAGAATTGCTGAATATTGAGCACCAGAGGTGTGGGAGTATACTGGGAAATAAAAATGTCATAGAAGTTTTAGCAGAAGAGCAAGACTTAGGAATTCCTACCTGTTCCTTTCAAAGTGATTGCCTCTCACAGCTCACTGCTGAGGGAAGCACCCTAGATGGTTCATCATCAGATACATAGATGAGCATGTTCTGGGCCACATGTTTTTTTCACCCAAGTGCAGTCAATTTACAGACAGACTTAGGTTCTGAAAGGAATCCCTTACTCAAGTGGGTTAGTAATGACCAAGTGGGTCAGTAGGACTCTCTTTACCAGGAATCGGGGGTTATACAGACAGAGGTGGCAGCAGGTGTTGAATTTTGTGCCTCCACCCAAATTCATATGTTGAAGTTCTAACTCCCAATATCTCAGAATGTGACCTTATTTGAAAATCGAGTCATTGCCAATATAATTAGTTACAATGAAGTCATACTGGAGTAGGGCCCCATCCAATATGATGGGTGGTCTTATAAGAAGGGGAAATTTGGATACAGACAACATGTTAAGATGAAGGCAGACGTCAAGGTGATGCTTCTACAAGTCCAGGAACACCAAAGATTGCCAGCAAACCACCATAAGGTAGGGGAGAAACATGGAATGGATTCTCTCTCACAGCCCTCACAAGGAACCGACCCTGTTGACACCTTGATCTCAGACTTCTAGCCTTTAGATCTGTGAGACGATAAATATGTTGCTCAAACCAGTTTTTGTTATGGCATCCCTAGCAGACTAATAATAGGTGTAGGAGCTGACAAACACAGAGAGAGAAGGCAGGCCACAGGATCTACGAGGTAGCCAGTACCATGTACAAGCAGAAGCCATGGAAAAGAAGAGGTGGTGAAGTGGTGGCTTGGAAACAGAAGGAGCTGTAAAAGCAGAACTGAATTTCTACTGGTCGAGCATGAAGGTAAAAGTCCACAGATTTTAGCTACTAAAGGGGGAAATGAGGTGACTTAGTAAATTAGGGGTGAGTTAAGTCCTGAATCACGTTCTGGTCCCTAAACTGTGCTCTGGTCTGAGACTCTGGTCTGAGACTCTTCTAGTATACTGCTTTTCCTGTTAAGGGGTCTCATAGTTTAGTTTTTAACTCTGGGATCTGGTTACACAATCAAGAGTCTTGCCTTCCTCTTGCCTAGGTGTATTCTCTTGGTGACTTACCTGTATTAGGTACCTACTGCTGTGTAACAAATTACCCCAAAACGAACGGCTTAAAACAACAAATATTTACCATCTCACAGTTCGTGTGGGTTAAGAATCTGGTTGCAGCTTAGCTGCGTGCACCTGTCTTAAGTTCTCTTACAAGACTACAATTCAGGTATTGTATTCAGGGCTGTGGTTTCCTCTCAAGGCTCAACTGTGGGAGGATCTAATTCCAAGGTCATTTCTGTGCTTGCTGGCAGGATTCAGTTCCTCCATGGTGTTGCACTGTGAGGCTCAATTCCTCTCTGTTAACCAGAGGGCTCCATCAATTCCTTGCCAAATGGGCCTCTTCACAGAATGGCTGTCATGGCAGCTGGTTTCATGAGGGCAAGCAAGCAAGAGGTCAAGTGACTATGCCAAGATGGAAGTCACTACCTTTTTGAACCTAATTTTAGAAGTAACATCCCATCACCTTTGACATAGCTATTCATTAGAAACAAGTCACGAGGTCCAGCACACACTCAAGGAGAGGGGATTACGTATGGTGTGAATACAAGGAGGTGGAGATCACTGGGAGCCATGTCAGACGTTGCCTAATGCATCTCATTACTAGAAGGAAAATGAGGGAGGTGATCTCATTGCAAACCAAGTAGCCCAACTAATAGAAAACCCAAGTGAGGAGAAGTTTCCTGCCAAAGGCTTCAAAAAAGTCAAGTAAGAAAAGGGCCAAAAAGTGATCACTGGATTTGGCAACAGCAACACTATCGGTTACCAGTAAAGACAGTGCAGAGAAGAGAGGAGTGGGGAAACCAGATGGTGGTGGGATGAGAGTGACCATGATTGGTAAGGTCGATGCAGAAAGTGTCACTTATGTTCAGGGTGGTTGGTGTTTTAGTTTCCTATTGATGCTGTAACAAGCCACTACAAACTTAGTGGCTTAAAACAAGACAAATTTATAAGCTTCAGTTCTAGAAGTCAGAAATCCTAAAAGCCAGTTGTTGACAGGGGGCATTCCTTCTGGAGGCTCTAAGGTACAATCTGCTTCCTTGCCTGTTCCGTCTTCTAGAGGCTGCCCACACTCCTTGGCTCACAGCCCCTTCCTCCATCGTCAAGGCCAGCAGTGTTGTATCTTCAATGTCTTTCTCTCTGACCTCTGCTTCCATCACCACATCTCCTTCTCTGACTCTAACCTTCCTGCTCTTCCTGCTTTCATAAAGCCATTGTGGTAGATTGGGTTTACCTGGATCATCTAGGATAATGCTCATCTAGGACAGGTAATCTGTCCATCTCAAATTCCTTAACTTAATCCCATTGCAAAGTCCATTTTGCCATGTAAGGCAACATATTTCCAGTTTCTGGAGATTAGGTGGTAGACATCTTGAGAGGTCATTATTCTGTCTTTGACAGTTGGCTACAGTGGGAAGAAAAAAGATATCTCGGAGCTTGGAGTTCAGGAAAATTATTTTGCAAACTGGATAAATTTGTCCATTTTTTCATATAACATGCTCTGTGGATACACAAATGAACAGTTCAGTCTCTCCTGTTGATCAACTCAGAGCACTCTTATAAAAATCCTATAAATTTGAATGGAACTAAATGATGTCTAAGGCTCTTCACCCTTTTCAAATATTCTAAATTATAAGTGTAAAAATGTGTACTTCTGTTTGGTGGTTGATTGTGAAGTCAGACTTCTCAAATGAGTATTTGTTCTCCTTTCTGTCTAGCTGAATAACTGACTTTGAATATTTTGCTTAGGTAATTGGAGTCTATGTATTTTAAATCAGTGCATGGAATTGCATGACAGTAGATAGTAGGGCATTGATAGAAACTGGATATTTTATTTATATAACTTTAAATCTGGAGGTTGTTAGGCAATAAAACTGCCTTTGGATATTATTACCTATTTATAAAATATGCCATTTTCATTTCAGGCTTACTGGGCCTATTCTTGTACTATAGTAAATGAATACATTCTATTTTAAAAATGAAACTCAGGTTCATGGGATAAATTGAAATATTTAACAGAAACATGCAAACACCACACACTGCCATTACCATATATAGTAAATAATATACATGAATAAAAATAGTGAAAAAATGAGGAGCTAAAATGTCATCCTAATTATTATCAAGTGTGTTGATTAGTAAGGAAAAGAATTTTAAATGTAAGTATTTGATGAGTTACAAACTCTTTGCCTGCAGCAGCAATTGAATAATTTGGAGTCTCACAATACATTAAAAGAAAAGTAGAGAGTATTGCTGACCATGCACAGAGTAAATATAAGTAGATATCACCCCTGTTCTCATTAAAGAAATTATACCTTAGGTATAGAGGCAAGAGAGATCCACACAAATATGTACAGGTATATTCAATAATGATAGGGGAATTCACTGTAGGGTTGAAGATGGGCTAAGGGAAGGAGGGAACACATTTAAAGTTCTGTAAGGAGATCACAGGAAGAATTTCTTAACTGATATTCTTCCAAGGAAGGAATAGAATATTCCTCTCCTGTGCTTTTTTTAAACCCAAATTTTATTATGAAAATTTTCAAACATAAATTTGAAAAAATTATTATTTTACTATACTTGCTTTATCTATCCGTTACCATCCATCAAGTCTTCAAAGCTTCTCTCTTTTTTTTTAACTATTATTTTATATTGGAACATAGTTGATTAACAATGTTGTTTTAGTTTCAGGTGTACAGCAAAGTGATTCAGTTACACATATACATGTATTTGTTCTTTTTCAAATTCTTTTCCCATTAAGGTTATTGCAGAATATTGAGCAGAGTTCCCTGTGCTATACAATAAGTCCTTATTGGTTATCTATTTTAAAGCTTCTTAAGGACAGTATGACACATAGTTTGGAAATAATGAAATTGTGCAAGAAGATGCCTTAGATCCCTGATTCTCCATGTGGGAGGGGAGAGTGGGGAGAGGTGTGCTAGGTTCTGAATCACCCCCACTTGCCTCCCCATCTGTGACTCGTAGCTACTGGTACAGATGTTTGTGTTTTAGGGAAGCAAAACCATGAAAAGAGCTGCTGGCCTATGTGATGTTTTAGTCTTTCTACTAATCCTCTAATTCCACCCAAATATTCAATTACCTTTACCTCCCAGTCTCCTCAGTTCATATCTTCTTCTCTAATCAGAACAACTACCTCACTGACTCAAGACAAGGTCTTCACTTTTTAAACTTTTACCTGGAATAGCAAACATCTTCTACTCCTCTTATATTAATTTAGCATGCTTCTTTAACACAGCTCCGAAACCTTCTCCTGTATGAGGTTTTTTCTGTGCATTCTTGTTGCTCTCCTATTTTATGGGAATTTCCTTTTTTGTTCTTTAAGTCCATAGTCTAGACAGTAAAATGGAGCACTGCATTTTGTAAAGTCTTATATAATTTGACATCTCATTTGTGAGCTTATATTTAAGCTGCTTCCTCCCGCCTCACCATCCCCCCGTCCCTCATAGCACACTGTGAACTTTAGTCAAAACTTGCCTGATAGGCTGCTGTACATGAGTTCAGGAACTCATGGTGGCCAGACGATTGTCATTGAGAGGCACATCAACTCTTTATTACTTAACTCTGTGTCACAGTCTTTCCCCATGAGATTAGACTTCCTATACCAAAAGGCAATTTTACGGAAAGAAAACTACAGATCACATTATTGCCAATCCTACACATTTATAAGAATATATTCTGATTGGGTATGCAACTTTGCCAGGAATTGCCATTTTGTTCTCAGATCTATTTCCCCACTTTTGCAATTCTCCTCTGCATTTTAGGGGACTGAACCCTGAAAACTACATTTTCCAAGATTCCTTGCCCGTGGCTTCCTGCCAAGTTTGGCCAGTGGGAGGCACTGGTGGGAAAATGGAAGTTAAAAGCAAGGGAACTTTCTTCCCTTCCCCCACCCCAGCCCCTCCCAGCTCTTGTTTATGTAGCACCTGACAGAGACCGTGTTGCCTCCAGCACACATTGTAAATAAAATTGTGTGCTGTCCATTTTGGATGTGCAAAATAGTCTGCTTTTAGTATTTTAGAGGCAGAGGCATTTTCACTAGGCTGACATCAGAAGGCATACTCTGCATTTGATGAGGGGTCTTGGAAGAATAATACATGGCAAAAGGAAAATAAGATGAATATTTATGAGGTAGTAATTGTTTTTCATAAGAAAGAATACTATATTACCACATTTCTTAAATGTGAAAAAAATCTGATAATTACCATGGAGAACAGTACATTTTAATAAAATGTTCAAAACACAGTGGTAAAAGTAGATACTAGACTTTATACTAAAAAATTAAGGCAATCAAAGAGAACTTATTGAGCAATAGGTTATGAGGAACACAATTCAACTAATAACTGTGTTTATTTTTTCTTTTCCATTTTGGTTTGGTAGTCTTGAGAATAAATGGTTGGGGAGATGAAACAGACTGATTAAACTAGGAAGTTGTTTATAAAGACCATGCATTTACTGATTACAAAATAAAGTTTGGCAAAGTGGACAGAGCTGGGGAAGGGCATTCAAAGCAGTTGAAATATTATGTACAAAGTCTTAAAAATGGATAGCATTTACCCTGCAGAGATTACAGTAGATCCTTTACTACTGGAGGAAACATTTCCAGTAGAAGGACAACAGTGGGTAAGAAGGTGTGAGAGGCAGGGTTCATGAGCCAGGGACCTCCAGCACTGTGTTCAGAAGCTTGGCCTTTATTGATGGGCAGATAGGAGCCATCAGCATGTCTTAACTCAGGGACCCACTGGGCCAACTCTGCCACACTGGTAGGCACTGGAGACGATGGGATGAAAGGTAGAGAATGTGGAGAAAACAATAATGCAGAAGCTACTGCAATAATCCAGGGGAGAATTGATGAGAGCTGAATTAAGAGAGAGACAGTGGAGATGAAAGGTGTGCATGAGGGTGTGGTGGTGAGATTTAATAAATATTTTAGAATAAAAATTAAAATGATCTATGTCCCTCTTACTAACTCCCCACATATAACTAGTTATAATGCATATCAGTAGAAGCAAAACATGGATAAAGGTGTGCAGGCAACAAATGACCATCTTTCAATTATTTATTTGGGTTTAATTCAAAAATACATCTGCTCAACACCATTAAACGATCTTACCATTAGAAAATAATTAACAACCCAAAACCTATGGGATGCAGCAAAAGCAGTTCTAAGAGAGAAGTTTATAGTAATACAATCCTACCTCAAGAAACAAGAAACAACTCAAGTAAACAACCTTACCTTACACCTAAAGCAATTAGAGAAAGAACAAAAAACCCTCAAAGTTAGCAGAAGGAAAGAAATAATAAAAATCAGATCAGAAATAAATGAAAAAGAAATGAAGGAAACGATAGCAAAGATCAGTAAAACTAAAAGCTGGTTCTTTGAGAAGATAAACAAAATTGATAAACCATTAGCTAGCTCATCAAGAAAAAAAGGGAGAAGACTCAAATCACTAGATTTAGAAATGAAAAAGGAGAAGCAACAACTGACACTGCAGAAATACAAAGGATCATGAGGGATTACTGCAAGCAACTATATGCCAATAAAATGAACAACCTGGAAGAAATGGACAAATTCTTAGAAAAGCACAACGTTCTGAGACTGAACCAGGAAGAAATAGAAAATATAAACAGACCAGTCACAAGCACTGAAATTGAAACTGTGATTTAAAATTTTCCAAAAAAGAAAAGCCCAGGCCCAGATGGCTTCACAGGTGAATTCTATCAAACATTTAGAGAAGAGCTAACACCTATCCTTCTCAAACTCTTCCAAAATATAGCAGAGGGAGGAACACTCCCAAACTCATTCTACGAGGCCACCATCACCCTGATATCAAAACTAAAGATGTCAGAAAGAAAGAAAGCTACAGGCCAATATCACTGATGAACATAGATGCAAAAATCCTCAACAAAATACTAGCAAACAGAATCCAACAGCACATTAAAAGGATCATACACCATGATCAAGTGGAATTTATCCCAGGGATGCAAGGATTCTTCAATATTTGCAAATCAATCAATGTGATACACCATATTAAAATATTGAAGGAGAAAAACCATATGATCATCTCAATAGATGCAGAAAAAGCATTCGACAGTATTCAACACCCATTTATGATAAAAATCCTCCTGAAAGTAGGCATAGAGGGAACTTATCTCAACATAATAAAGGCCATGTATGACAAATCCATAGCCAACATCGTTCGCAATGGTGAAAAATGGAAACCATTTCCTCTAAGTATCAGGAACAAGACAAGGATGCCCACTCTCACCACTGTTATTCAACTTAGTTGTGGAAGTTTTAGCCACAGCCATCAGAGAAGAAAAAGAAATAAAAGGAATCCAAATTGGAAAAGAAGAAATAAAGCTGTCACTGTTTGCAGATGACATGGTACTATACATTGAGAATCCTGAAGATGCTATCAGAAAACTACAAGAGCTAATCAATGAATTTGGTAAAGTAGCAGGATACAAAATTAATGCACAGAAATCCCTTGCATTCCTATACACTAATGAAGAAAAATCTGAAACAGAAATTAAGGAAACACTGCCATTTACCATTGCAACAAAAGGAATAAGATACCTAGGAATAAACCTACCTAAGGAGACAAAAGACCTGTATGCAGAAAACTATAAGACACGGATGAAAGAAATTAAAGATGGTACCAACAGATGGAGAGATATACATGTTCTTGGATTGGAAGAATCAACATTGTGAAAATGACTATACTACCCAAAGCAATCTACAGATTCAGTGCAATCCCTATCAAACTACCAATGGCATTTTTCACAGAACTAGAAAAAAAAATTTCACAATTTGTATGGAAACACAAAAGACCCCGAATAGCCAAAGCAATCTTGAGAAAGAAAAGTGGAGCTGGAGAAATCAGGCTCCCTGACTTCAGACTATACTGCAAAGCTACAGTAATCAGGACAGAATGGTACTGGCACAAAAACAGAAATATAGGTCAGTGGAATAGCATAGAAAGCCCAGAGATAAACCCACGTACATATGGTCACCTTGCCTGTGATAAAGGAGGCAAGAATATACAATGGAGAAAACACAGCGTCTTCAATAAGTGGTGCTGGGAAAACTGGACAGCTACATGTAAAAGAATGAAATTAGAACACTCCCTAACACCATACAGAAAAATAAACTCAAAATGGTCTAAAGGCCTAAATGTAAGGCCAGACACTGTAAAACTCTTAGAGGAAAACATAGGCAGAACACTCTCTGACAAATCACAGCAAGATCCTTTTTGACCCACCTCCTAGAGAAAGGGAAATAAAAACAAAAATAAACAAATGGGACCTAATGAAACTTCAAAGCTTTTGCACAACAAAGAAAAACATAAACAAGATGAAAAGACAACCTTTAGAATGGGAGAAAATATTTGCAACTGAAGCAAGTGACAAAGGATTAATCTCCCAAATTTACAAGCAGCTCATGCAGCTCAATATCAAAAAAACAAACAGCCCAATCCAAAAATGGGCAGAAGACCTAAATAGACATTTCTCCAAAGAAGATATACAGATTGCCATCAAACACATGAAAGGATGCTCAACATCACTAATCATTTGAGAAATGCAAATCAAAACTACAATGAGGTATCACCTCACACCACTCAGAATGGCCATCATCAAAAAATCTACAAACAAAAAATGTGTGGAGAAAAGGGAACCCTCTTGCACCTTTGGTAGGATTGTAAATTGATACAGCCACAATGGAGAACAGTATGGAGGTTCCTTACAAAACTAAAAATAGAACTACCATATGACACAGCAATCGCAGTACTTGGCATATACCCTGAGAAAACTATAAATCAAAAAGAGTCATGTACCACAATATTCATTGCAACTCTATTTACAATAGCCAGGACATGGAAGCAACCTAAGTGTCCATCTACAGATGAATGGATAAAGAAGATGTGGCACATATATACAATGGAATATTACTCAGCCATAAAAAGAAACCAAATTGAGTTATTTGTAGTGAGGTGGATGGATCTAGAGTCTGTCACACAGAGAGAAGTAAGTCAGAAAGAGAAAAACAAATACCATATGCTCACACTTATGAATGGAATGTAAAAAAAAAAAAAAAAGAGGTCATGAAGAACCTAGGGGCAAGATGGGAATAAAGACGCAGACCTACTAGAGAATGGACTTGAGGACATGGGGAGGCAGAAGGGTAAGCTGGGACAAAGTGAGAGAGTGGAATGGATGTATAAACACTACCAAATGTAAAATAGATAGCTAGTGGGAAGCAGCCACATAGCACAGGGAGATCAGCTCGGTGCTTGTGACCATCTAGAAGGGTGGGATAGGGAGAGTGGGAGGGAGTCATAAGAGGGAGGAGATATGGGGATATATGTACATGTATAGCTGATTCACTTTTGTTATATAGCAGAAACTAACACACCATTGTAAAGCAATTATACTCCAATAAAGATGTTTAAAAAAATAAATATAAAAAAAGAAAATAATTTACAATATTTCAGTCTCATCTCTTCTACCAATGCATAAATCTCATTTATGAATCTAACAGATAATCATCAGTTTTGGCTTGATCCTTCAAGTTACCATCAGTCTATATTCTGCCTTTCCTTTATGGTACCACCTGTTATTGGTCATTTCTCCCTTATGTTAATCAGAAATTTATCTTGCTGAAACTCTTACCCATTGGCCCTTGTTCTTTACTCTGTGATACTAAGAAAGAGTCTAAATTCCATTTTGTCTGCTCTTCTTCAGACATTTGAAGATGGTAGTAATTTTTCCATCAATTTTTCTTTAGCTAATCATCCACATTTCCTTTATTTGCAACTTCAAGCTCTTTACTCAGGTTCTCCTTCTTTGATGTCAATACCCCTCTTATAATATGGGGCTCAGAATTCCACAGTATTTTAGATGTGCTCAGATCAGCTCAGGGATGTGGATCCTGGGCCAATCCTTGGCCAATAGGGCAGAATTCATATCTCAAAGCCTTACCTATCTGTTCTACATGTTAGTTACTGACACCATATCTCTTCTTTACCACCTTCTCCATATTTATATGACATGGTCCACGATCCCTTCAAGATTTCATGAGAATGAGTAGGAGAACTGGAATTCTTTTTAGGAAAATTTATTTTCATTAACTTTAGAATGATGTCAAGTCTTTGGAAAACAGTAAAGAAGTATATTCTCAGAAAATCTTGGATAATGCCTTGACTCCTACCAGCTGCAGTAAATGACTCCTTGTGGAGCAATTAAATTAAAACTGGGGCAAGGGAATTCAGTTGAGGAGAGGGCAAAAGAAAGTTCGGTTAATCCCAAAATATATGGTTCCAGAGGTGGTAGCTGTCTACTCAACAGCCTGTCAACAGCTAAGCAGTTTGCTGCTTGACACATACACCTTTCATCTTTCATCGGCCTTTCCTTCTTCCATTCTTGTTTAGCCAGCACATAACTGATTCCCTTTTCCCTGTAAACATTCACTCATTTTTATTGTTTCATTCTGAATCCTCTCCAAGCTGTCATCCTATTTCTTTTATCTAAATGTCCCAAACTGTTATAAAAATAATCAGAAAGGAATATCTGATAATTGTTTGATGGCAATACTGTTAATATTAAATACTCCCTGAGCTCCACTACATTTAACTCTGCACATGACCTTCAAAAACTTGAGCTGCTACTCTCAAGGGGTTTCCATACCAGTAGGCAAAGTATAGAAAGATATATAGTGACTTTGCTCACATCCTCATGCCTTGTATAATCCATACTGAAATAATCTTCCAAGTTCACAGTATTGATTTGTTGCCTATGAACAGCTCTATTAGGAGGCGTGTCATGGGGGAAGGAGCAGATTACCGATGGCATATAAGGCTGGCGTACGTGAAACTGGCACAGCAAGATTTAATAGTGTTGTCCAGGGTTGTTAGTCTGGAGGGTGTTTGAGGATCTTACTTAGCAAGTGAGATGGCGTTGCCCAAATGCAAGATGGGTTCTAAGTTCAGACACTATGCTGGGGAAAACTGTCTCTTCAGGTGACATTACAACTACCCACCATCCAAGATAGTACCAATGGCCCAGATCGTGCAAATAGAAAATGACCACCAGAAAGACCCCAGGCTTGATACACTCGGGTTAGAGAGAGCTCTGCAGCATTTTGCAGGACACACTAGAAGAAAGCCAAGCCTGTCACAGGAATCCATGGTAAAAGGCTTTATTGTCAAAGCTTGCACTTTGAGCAACTGCTTGAGAGAAACCAAGATCCAGTAACATGCATCTTAAAGCAAGAAACAGACCTCCCAGAACACGCTGGAGCAGTCGTAGGAAAACAGGGGCGCATCCTGGATCTGAATTATCCTCTTTCTGCATGATGACTAAAAATCTGTCAGTAAAACTGTTGTTATCACAATTCCCATCCTTCCTAGGGTTCACTGCAGTTAGGTGTCTAAGAACAGGGTCTCTCAGCTTTGGCATTGTTGACACTTTGGAGTGAATAATTCTTTGCTGTGGGGCCTGTCTTGTGCAGTGTACTGTATTTAGCAGCACCCCTGGTCTTTACCCACTAGGTCCACTAGCACTACCCTTACAACCTTGGATTAGTTACTTACATTTTCTAAGGCTCAGTTTTCCCATCTGTAAGATAAGGATGATAATAATACTTACAGGGCTGTTGTGAAGATTGAAGTTACCATATGAAGCTCAATTAGCAGGGTGCCTACATGTAGCAAGCCCAAGATATATCTTAGCTATTTTTCATTGGTTTCTATGTAGTTTACATTACAGAAGGGGGGTTCAATGTCTTCTTAACATCTTCCTTAGTCAATTTGTCAAGTTAGAGACCCCTTTCAGATATTGTTGAAATTGAAACATAAATCCTATGAGAACTGTGTGATTTTTCTACTAAGTGTCTTTGACCCAAGAGAAGATAAATCAGGAAAGATGACCCAGGTACCACAAATTGTTGTCAAAACAAGGCTTATTCTATTTCAGTGTGCAATATTTTACTCAAGATTGAAAGAAAAAGAGGTGAACATCTGAGTGAAGAAAGAAAAAAGATGGTTGTTCTAAAAGGATTCTTAGATTATAAATCCTAGAGGACAAAGATATGGGTCTGCAAGGAATATTGTGTCTGCTTTGACTAGTTTTTTGATAATGATAAAGAATACCAGAACGTGGTAGTTTAAAGAAGACACACTATGATTCTGTTTTCTTTAAGATTATACACTACCAAATGTAAAATAGTTAGCTAGTGGGAAGCAGCTGAATAGCACGGGAAGATCAGCTCAGTGCTTTGTGACCACCTAGAGGGGTGGGATAGGAGGGTGGGAGGGAGACGCAAGAGGGAGGGGATATGGGGATATATGTATACATATAGCTGATTCACTTCATTATACAGAAGAAAGTAACACAACAATGTGAAGCAATTATACTCCAATAAAGATGTTAAAAAATATATACCAAAATAAACACAAAATAATAAAAAATAATAACAATAAAATAAAATTCATTCCATAAACTCTTGTTGAACAAATTACTTGGTCAACCTGGTAAGTCTGTTCCTAGAACAAATCATTGAAGTTAAAGAGTAAGCTCATGCAGGCTTGTCTCTGAGTTTCACCCACTGTCAGATTGGATTTCTTCTTTCTCCATTACCACATTCCACTCCCGTGCACAAACACCCAGAGTCCCAGCAGCAGCCAGTAATTCCTTCCCTCCAAGCTTCATCAACATACAAAGGGCAAGCTCCTAGTTAGAGTAAATAATTTGGTAGAGTGTATTGGCTAGAAAATTAATTCAGAATAGCTGGGAAATGAATAATGACAGTGGTTTGAAATGTGACTGGAACCCTGCTCAGGAAAAAGAAAAAAAAAAAAAGGACAGAGGAGAATCTGTGATCATGATATATAGAAGTTTATCCATTTAGAAGGAATCATCCAGGGACACTAGAAAGATCAGGATTAAGACACATCTCAGGGTCTTAACTAGAAATAGTAGAAACATCATAAACAGAATACCAGTGAAATTGTAAGAGGTATTAATTGGGTAGATAATATGAACACAAGAGAAGTTATAGAAGTGGGACAAAAGGACTTTTGAAAAATAGCAATATCAAGAAAGAAGACTGTCCAAATGGGCAGATGAAGTCTAATATATTTGGAAGCAAGTTCATTTTAAAACCCCTATATTTAATTCCATTCCATTAATAATGCAGTACATCTGGGAAGAAGCATTTGGAAGAGAGTAGTATTTAAAGAGATTTAAATATGATCCTGATTAAACCCCAAAAGTAGATATGATTTTGCAGTGTGAATCTGGAGATATTGCCAACGTGATCTGGGCTGGAGACCCAGCCATACAGATAAGAAAGGAACTATTTGTTTTTTGTTTGTTTGTTTTTACTATTTGAGAGTGATAGATCCCTTGATGGGAACCTTGTTCAAAAATTGAACTGGAATACCGTCCAAGCAAACTACATGAGAGCTACATTAAAGAACAAGCAGAACAAATATAAAATAAAACATGATCATTGATGAATAAGATGACCTTTTAAAACTTGTCAGTTCAGTTTAAGGCGTTGTGCTAGACATTGCAGTTATAAAGCTCAATCATAGCGCAGGTAAGAAATAAGTTATAGTTCTTATTCATAAGAAGATCATAATCTAATGAGTAAAAGAAGTATTTACACCAACCAATGTGTGTATGTGGTGGGCGTGGGCTTCATGTTCTTTGAAGGTACAGAGTAGGAAGACATTCAGTGATTCTAGACAAATATTAGGAAAAACAACAGACAGAGGCATACGAATAGGACATTGACAGAGAAGTGGCTTTTGGAAAGGTGGATGAGGACTGTAGGCTGACTGAGGGAACAGAATGAGTGATGGATGGAAGGCAGACTAGACAAAGGGAACCTGATGGTCAAAAGGCAGAGGGCAGAGGGCTAGTGTAAGGGAATAGAGTGAATAAAAAGCAGAGGGCAGGCCAGAGCATGGGAACAGGATGGTGATGGGCAGACACCCCTCTGCTGGAAAAATGACTGAAAGACTGCGTTTTCATGGGAAATATCTGAACAGTTTTTTAAACAAGGGCATCACTTTTCCAGTAGACAAAAATGATTTCAACTTGGAAATAAATGTGTTTAGAATGACTGATTAGGTGGAAATAATCGTATTTTCTAAATTCTACAATTTCAAAATTGCATTACTCAGGTGAGAGCAGATGATGAAATGTCTGAACATAAAGGTCCAGCAGGTGCAGTAGAGAAGCAGTACAGGGTAAGAGTAAGACCTGGGTGAATCCCGGCTCTGTAACTCTATACCGTTGATCATGGGGAAATTATTTAGACTTGCTGAGCTTAAGTTTTGTTTCTTGTGGAAATACAGAAAATAATTCCTACTTCTTAGGTCACGTTGTAGTTAGGTTTCAGCGAAATAATGCTTATAAAGCTTTTGTTAGAGCGCTATTCACACAGTAAGTGCTCGATCAGTAATAGCTGTATTGTTATTATTACTAATATTATTATTTTCTGATGACATGATACTGGGGCTCAATAAATGTTAGCTATAAAAAGTTTAAAATCTTAATTATGTTTTATATTAAAGTACGGATTTCCTTACTTTTTAAAATTTACTCCCTTGTCATAAATCAAAAACGTATGAAAAGAAGCATTTACTCTTTGAAACTACTAATGACTGCAATCACATCAGGAACGTAATTGCAGCAGCCCCTTGGATATCTGGAAATATTTACCTCTTCCTCCCTGTTCCTACTTAGGGCTTCAGATAACATGCTCTAGGAAGAATGAATACGCATATTATATAATAAGTTTAATATCACATGAGTTAATGTGAACTAGTTTCATCTTCCAAATACCAGGGTTTCATTTCTTTATAAAGAAAACAGTTACTTACTGATATTCACTGACCATGTTGGTGTGAATAGCATTGAATTAGATGCCAAAGTACATTAAAAATACTTGGACCTACTGGAAATATCTGGCAAAAATTAATATTTTTTCTCCAATAAATAATTTTAAAGGAAAAGCAATGTATTTATTTTCCATATTTAATTTCTCTTTACTACCATCCCTGGTGGGGATGGGAGTGAGGGCAGTTCTTTCTTCTCTTTCTCTCCGTTAACTCTCATTCAATAAATCCCTTAAATCCATTCCCAGCCTTGGCCAGCCCATGGTCTCATTCCTCATCACTGCATCCACGAGCTCTTCGACAACACCCTGACTCTCCATTCCTGGATCCAACTTGTGACATCATGTGGGGTAGACCACCCCCACACACACACCCTGCCACATCTCCATCTCAAACACATCCATTGAATTCCCACTGACTCCAGGAAATAGTTGACCTCCTCGCCCCTCCATTCAAGATCACATATAATCCAACCTGTCCAAGTCTGTCTTCCTCCCTCAGTTCCAAGCAGGGTGGTTTCTTCAGTGACCATCAAGTATCCCATGGTTGTCTCTACTCCAAGTCTCGTTTATACCATAAAATACCTTTTCAACCAATAGGTCCTCTCTATCAACTAAATCCCACCTATCTGTTAAGCCCAGCTAAGACCCATCACCAAATGAGTTTAACGGCTTATAGCAGAGGTCCTGGAAAGCTGTAGACCTGAGTTTGAGGTCTGGCTCCTTATATTGTTCAATATTAACCTAGAGAAATTACTTAGTTTCTTGAAACCTCAGTTACTCTCATCTATAAAATGACTAAATTAATGATAATACCTCCCTCATAACACTGCTTTGAGGATTAAATGAGATAATGCAATGAAGGGATTAACAGTTTCTTGCATAAGTAGTAAGTAATGTTTGCTATATTTCTTTCTTTGATCATACTAGTCCCTTCTCCAAATTCACATTTGATAAAAGCTGGAGACTCAGTGTTATTACAACCAGGATTTTTAAAATGCTATTTAAGAAAAAATTATAAAAATATGCCCTAAAACATTAACAGCCTGATGTATATGTTTGGAAAAATTATGAGTTATTTTATTTTTTATCTAATTCTATATGTTTTCAAAATTTATGCAATTAAAATGCCTTATTTTCATCATTGAAACAATCTTCCTTTAAAAAAAGTATTTAAATTACAAAGACAGACAATAACAAGTGTTGGCACGGGGGTGGAGAAATTAGAACCCTCATACGTTGCTCCTGGGAATGTAAAATAGTACAGGTGTTTGGAAAACAGTTGGGTGGTTTCTCAAAATGTTAAACCTAGAGTTACAATAGAACCCAGCAATTCCACTCCTAGGTATCTACTCAAGGAAAATGAAAGCATATGTTCACACAAGACTTGTGCACAAACGTTCATAGCAGCATTATTCATTATAGCCAAAAATTGTAAACAGCCCAAATGTCCATCAACTGATGAATAAATAAATCAAAAGAAGTAAATGCATCTAATGAGTACTATTCAGCAATGAGAAGAAATGGAGTGTTTATGCATGCTACAACATGGATGACCCTCAAAAACATGCTAGGTGAAAAGAGTCAGACACAGAAGAACACATGTTGTATGATTCCGTGAATATGAAAAGTCCAGAATAGGCAAATCTGTAGAGACAGGAAGCAGATTAGGGGCTTCTGAGGGTGGGTGTGGGTGGTGGGGAGAAAGAAGGGTGGGAGGGATTGCGAGTAGGTACTTGGCAAATGTTGTTAAATGAACAAATGAATGAATGAAGAAGTAAATGCTGTTGATTAATTTACTATGGCAGGGAACTGATGTGATCAATGAATATCACTAAGTAACTCTAGTTATCACTTACCAAATACATGTTGAACACTTACCATGTCCAAATTTTAGCCAAGCACTAGGGATAAAAAGATGAGTATGACCCAATTCCTTTTCTTACAGGTAACAATATAGTCCTCTAAGACAGGCATAAATTCAAGTAACATATTAAAGTATTTTAAGTTCCATGTTTTTTTATAATAGCAATAACAACCAGGTGCTGGGTGACTGTAGTGAAGGGAACAAAATAATCATATGAATAAGGTGTTTTATTTTTGAAGGAACGTTATAGAATGTTTAATTTTGGTATGTTCCTGGACTGTCTTACACAGTTTATTTTTGACCTCATCAGAAGTTTGTATGTGCTCGGCGTCATTACAAAGAATCAAGAACTTCCTGATGGCACAAAATTCCTTGGAGTGCTACCAGAAACATCCTTATTCAAATTTATACTGTTTGAAAAAAAAACATTCCCTCGTTTCCATAAATATTTGAAGTATCATCAAAATAACCTAAGGCAGACAAGCTCTAATACTCAAGTATAATCATTCATTTCTTTCATGTCACTCTGATTTTTCTCACTTGAGATAAATGTGGTCTGACATATTGATTATCCATTCTTGGCCATGGGGGGACTCTTACTCGTATATTGATCTGTTTGGTTAAGGGAAATTTTTTATATAGATGTCATATGATGCTTCAGAAACGTGGTGGTTCAGAAATAACATAACCCCACTAAACAAACACTACTGACTGTCAGAGCTGCTCCTTTATCGGAAATAGACCCGGCGCTCAGGTTTACTCTGGGAGGGTGCCATCCTCCTGGTCTGTCTGTTATGGATCTGGCTGGCAAGTGCCAAGTGGTTCCAATTGAGGTGCCTCTCCTTAATGACACTTGTGGAAATCTTTAATTAACTTTATTGAAATGTGTAATTTACGCATCATAAAATTCACCCATTTTAAGTTTACAATTCAGTTATTTTTAGTAAATTTACTGAATTGTATAGCCATCACTATAATCCATTTTTCAAACATTTTATCACCCCAATAAGATCCCCTGTTCCTATCTTCAGCCCTAGATAACCACTAACTTACTTTCTGTCCCCATAGATTTCACTTTTCGGTACATTTCATAAAAATGGAATCATACAATATGCGGCTTTTCATGTCTGGCTTCTTTCAATCAGCATAATATTTTTGAGGTTCATCCACGTTATAGCATTCATCAAAAGTTTATTCCATTTTATTGTTGAATAGTATTCATTCAGGAAGATGTGCCACATCTTGTTTCTCTATTTCATGGCTCTCTGGGTTGTTCCCACTTTTTGGCTATTATGAATAATGTTGCTATGAACATTTGTGTAGCAGTCCTTTTGGTCACCTATTTTGACTTCTCTTTGGGTGGATGCCTAGGAATGGAATTACTGGGTCATATGGTAATTCTAGCTTTAACTCTTTGAGAAACCATCCAACTGTTTTCAAAGTGGCTGCACTATCTTACATTTTCATCAGTAATTTAGGAGGGTTTCCATTTTTTCACACCCTTGCCAACAATTATTATTATCTTTCATTTTATTATAGCTTTTTTAATGAGTGGAAAATGATATATCGTGTTTTTGCTTTGCATATTCCTCATGACTAATGACATTGACTATCTTTTCATGCACTTATTAGTCATTCTTGTATCTTCTTTGATGCAATGTCTGCTCAAATCCTTTGTCCACTATTTGTCTTAGGTTATTTGTCTTCTTATTGTAAACATAATTCATATTTCTTTATATAAGTCCCTTATCAGATATATGGTTTACAAAATTTTTATTTGTGGGTTTCTTTTAACTTTCTTGATGATGTCTTTCGAAGTACTAGTTTTTATTTTGATGATGTCTAATTTATCAAGTTTATCTTTTATTGCTCATGGTTTATCTGAGAAATTTTTGCCTGACCCAAAGTCTCAAACATTTTTTTCTTACATTTTATTGCAAAATCTGTATAATTTTAGCTCTTACATTTTGGTTTCTGATCTTTTTTTTTTTTTTTTGCGTTACATGGGCCTCTCACTGTTGTGGAATCTCCTGTTGCGGAGCACAGGCTCAGTGGCCATGGTTCACGGGCCTAGCCGCTCCGCGGCATGTGAGATCTTCCCAGACCGGGGCATGAACCTGTGTTCCCTACATCGGCAGGCGGACTCTCAACCACTGCGCCACCAGGGAAGCCCTGATCTATTTTTAGTTCATTTTTCTATATGGTATATATGGAAATTTTTCTATATGTAGATGAGGGTTAAGTTCATCTTTTTAAATTTGGACTTTCTATTTTCTCAGGACTATTTATTGAAAAGACTGTTCTTTTCCCATTGAACTGTCTTAGCACCTCTGTTGAATATCAATTGACCATAAATATATGAGTTTATTTCTGGACTCTCAATTCTGTTTCATTGATTTATATGCCTGTCTTCATGTCAATAGTACACTCTTTTCATACATACATTTTGAAAGTAGATGGAAACGTTTAACCTACAAGATTGTTTGGGAATGACTAAATATATTCTGCCTTTAAAAAAGTCTTCCCTTTAATACATATTGTAAGAAACTACAAAATAAAACATAAGAAGACAAGGAAAATGAGAGTAGAAAAAAATGAGACAAATAGGATTATTACACAGACTCCATACCACATGTCTTTTACATTGCTAGCTGTGGCTACCATTGTGAACCTGAGCTTGCCAACAATTCAATCAGCACAAATATTTTTCAAAAATAAAGGTGAAATAAAGATTTTTTTTCAGATATAAAAAAGCTGTAAGAATTAATCACCAACAAACCTCAGTAAGAGAAATGTTAAAGTAAGTCCTTCAGCTAGAAGAAAAATGATACCAGAGAGAAATATGAATGTGTACAAAGCAAAGAGAAGCATTGGAAATGATAATTACATGTGTAAAAATGTATTATTTTTCATTATCATTTAAAGCAGTTTAAAAGGTAATTGACTAGGTAAAAAAAATAACAGAGTAGTATGGAGTTTATAACATAAATATAAGTAAAATGTGTGACAAGAGTACTGAGGTTGGGAGAGGAGAAATTAAAGTGTACTCTTGCAAGCTTGTTATATCATACATGAATTGATATAAAACCACCTGAATGTAGACTGTGATAAGTTAAAAGTGTACGCATTAAACCATAATATAACCACTAAAATAATAAAACAGTTAGAGGTAATAAGCCAGCAAAGTAAATAAAGTGGAACCATAAAAATAAACTCAATCTGAAAGAGGTTGAAAAAGAGAAATAAGAAAGAACAGATGGGACAAATAAGACAACACATAGCTAAATGATCATTTGAAACCTAATCACGGCAATAATTACATTAAAAGTAAAAGGTCTAAAGTCTCCAATTAAAATGCTAATTGTCACATTGGATTAAATATCAGACCCAAATATATGCTGTCTACAAGAAACACACCTTACAAATTGACACAAATAGGTTTAAAGTAAAAATATTAATGGCTGTTAGGAGGTTTAGAATTAATATATGCATAGCACTTAGTAGGGTGTTCAATATTCAGTAAATACTTGGTAAAAATAGTTCTTAACATGTTTCCTGCTCTAAACTAAAGTTGGTGCCTTAGTCAGTTTAAGCTGATATAACAAAATACTATAGAGTGGCTTAAACAATAAATACTTATTTCCCACAGTTCTGAAGACTGAGAAGTCCAAATCAAGGTGCCAACAGATCTGGTGTCCAGTGAGGGCCCTTTTCCTGGTTTGTAGCTGGTCACCTTGTTGTCATTTCCTCATATGGTGGAGAGAGACAACGCACCCTGGTATATTTCTTTTCTTAGAAGGGGAAATCCCATCATGGGGGCTCCACTCTCATGACTTCATCTAAACTGAATTACCTCCTAAAACCCACCTCTAAAAACTATCACACTGGGGATTAGTCTTCAACTATGAATTTGATGGGGAGATACAGACATTTAGTTCCTAGCAGTTGGTCAAGCTTCATTTGCCTTGTGAGACATTTGAGTGTCTTTCTCTCATGATGTCTAATATCTTCAATATCTTTGTTTCACTTAAGGACATCAATTCATCCTCTATAATGTTTAGAGCATAAGGTATTTTGGTTTATTACTTACTAGGGCCAGTTATTTGGATGTGAGCTCCTGCATCACTACAGAGAACTGAGAGGTGTGGATGGGGAAACTTCTCTAACGTACTGACAGGTTGATCTGAGGATCAATCTGAAGGAGGTGACATAGGTGATCAGAACAGCTGCTACAATTTGGTTTAAAAGCTGATGCCTTAGCCCAGAACCACCTTTAAAGCTAAAAGAGGTTCTTCAGCATTTCACAAGCCAAAGGCAGCCGTTTCTTGCATGGTCCTCCACTTCCACAAAACACTTTAGTTCTTTCAGTCTCAGTTCTCAGAGTATGAAAAAAGTAGGAGGAGAAGGAAGATTCAAACTACATTCTCAGTGGTCATGATGAGAAATTTGGCTTTTTAAGGGGGATTATAAAGATAATAAATGGTGAATGAGTTTTCAAAAACACTTGAGTAGTGTTATTAACTACAAATTATGGCATTCGTAATATACAATTTTGGATAGCAATTCTCTTATCTCTCTGATGGACTCTAAAATCATTATACATCTAATGGTTGAACCACTTTTGCATCTTCAAAGTTTCAATATTTCCACCCATCACAAAAGATGCAAATAACCATGAAAAATCTATACTCAAATCCATATTTCATGTCAGAGAGCTCTCTTTGCAGTTTTTTACTGGATATCTGATGGGGGTCTCAAGAGGAAGTCTAATAGTTTCTTAACAATTTCCTTTATTTTTGATGTGACTATATATTTATATTTATTGACTGCTATATTACCATGCTTTATTTTCATTCTGCTTTCCCTTTTACATGAATCTCCCTTTGTTTTTCTAAGATTTTAGTGGAATTTCATCTTGCAAACTGATGTGTTATTTCATCTAGATGTGAGTGAGCATGCAGTCATTTGTATTCATTTCTTGAGAAGGAAAATGCTTTCAGTTTGCCTTTTTAATTTTGTGAGGTTGCACTGATCCATTTACACATTCTCCCTCCCAGCCTGACAGAGGTGGTTGTCTGTATAAAAGCTCAGATGATGGTTCTAGTGTAGAACAAAACTGATGTACGAAGATTAAACATGTAAACATCACCTTGCTGGTCCCTATGTCTATAGAACTTATTTTTAGCAAAGTCAGAGTTAGAAATTAAGTTATCCTTGTTCTTGGTATGCCTTGGTGTGAAGAGATAAAAGGCTCATATTGTAGAAAACTTCCTCAAACCAGAATTTTCAGTCTCAGATATTGGGGTTCTGCTCTTTTACCCAATTCTAACCTTCCTTCTCACCTCTTTCTATCACTGTTACAACTAGTGACACCAGATGAACTCAGAATACACCCATACTTTTTGTTAAGGAGGAGATACATAGATATTAAACTGAACTTTTTGAAGAATAGAAGAATGTTTTAAAAGAGAGTCCGTCATAGTGGAAAAGGGACAATTATTTAAAGAAGGCATATCTTTTGTTTTGTTTCCCACATGAATACAATATTGTCAAAATCTTTTCTTGATAATTAGCTCCTTAAACTGACATCCTTATTCTGGGGTACATGGATGGGATTTAGGGGTAGAAGAACTATCCGGAGTATGTACAGTTTGTGTGTGTCCATGCTTGCATATTTCTGGACAGTAACTCCACAGTTTCCATTATATTTTCAATGGATCAATATACCAAACCCCCATTGTGTGCTCTTCCAAATCACCTCAGCCCCACATTGTATCCCCAACCCTTCTGGGTCATCAATCCTGCGCAAGTTTTGACCAGGCTTTTACCTGGACAACTTGAAAAGCATTTCACCTTGAGTCACACCCTTCACTCCTTTTATTCTATCCCAGGCCTTCTCTGATACCATGGGTGGCCATTGGTCATTCAGACCCATGAACCATCACTGACCAATAGGTTCCAAGAACCAATAGAGCAGTGCTTCCGTGTCTCATTTCCAAAGGAAAAATTCTGATTTCCATTTCATAGGATTTCTAAGGCCTCAAGCAGTAACCAACTCGAAAAACATTTTTGAGTCAGCTTTCCCTCCTTCCCTGCTTCACTCTCTCTTCCTTCAAGGAATCACATTCTAAAATAAGCTATTGGCACACAAACTTCTTCTCAAAAGGAACCCAAGCTAGGACCGCCAGTGACTTAAAAAGGATAAAGATCCACTCTCCAAGAACCTATAGCGTTTCCCACTTGAGTGTCATATTGTCCAAATCTTTCCTTTATTAGGACCCATGACCATTGCATCTGAATTTAAATGCATATTGTACCCTTGTGATATTTTAGGTGTCCCCCCTCTCTCATACAGCTTTGGGGCTCTTTGTTTATATAAAGTGTGAAATGAATTTTCTCTCCAAGTGGCAGAAAAATACTCTAATCATGCATCAGGGAGCCCATGTTAACCAGTGCCAGTTAACAAGTGCCCGTTTAACCAGTGCCCATGACACTTTCTTTGCTCTGTTTCTCCATTACTAGACTTGAGTCACTTGTCACTGCTATCTTAAATATGTCTGTTCCAGCATGTGGTGGACAAGATCGTAAGATGAGACCCAGTGACCCACACCCTTGTATAAACCCCTTCCTTTGAGTGTAGGCAGGACCTGTGAATATGATGGGATATCCCTGCTCTGATTAGGTTAAGTGGTGAGGGTGAAGGGACTTTGGCAGATGCAGTGAAAGATCTCTAAGCAGTTAGTTGACTTTGAGTTAATCAAAGAGACAACTCAGGGTGAGCCTGACTTAATCAGGCAAGCTCTTTAAAAGAGGACTTCGGGCTTTCCTGAGCTCAGAGACTTCCATCCACTTCTCTTTAAGAAGCAAGCTGCCTTGAGTTCTGTAGCTGCAAGGAAATGAATTCTGCCAACAACCACATGAGTTTGCAAAAAGACCTTGAGCCTCAGATGAACCTGAGCACTTTTATTGCAGTCTTGTATGTATCTGAGTTAAGGACCCAGTTAGGCTGTGTCCAGACTCTGTACCCGCAGAAGCTGTGAGAAAATAAACGTATGTTGTTTCGAGTCATTAAGTTTGAGGCAATCCGTTACACAGCAATAGAAAACTAATTCATAGCACTTGTCACATAACTTTTGTTTACATCAGTGCTTCTCTGCTACACAAAGCATTCCTAAAGGGCAGTGACTATGTTCTTTCCATCTTGGTTTCACCAATATCTAGCAAAATGCCTTGTGTAGAGTAAATACTTAATAAACTTTTGTTTAATAAATGACAGTTTAATATTCTGAAAGTGAAAAGTATAAAAATATATATTTGACCTTTGTGGTAATATCTATCCTTATGAATTCTTGGAAATTTCAAATCCCCATGTGTCATGGCAAAGTGCTTTTACTTTGTAAAAATCCTCTTATGTACATATCTTTGAGCTTCGCTCATAGCTCCCATGGCAAATGAAGATTCCAGATCCTTGGGAACCTTGACAATTTTAAAAAACATCCCCGGGCTATACTTTGCTTCTATAGAATTCCTCACCAAAATTAAAGAAGCAGATCTTCATTAAAAGCCAAGAATCTGGTCTGAGCTTGCCAATTTGGTATCAGGTGCTCAAGATGGAAAGCTAAAGGAAATTTAAATCCTGAACATAAGTTTCTTAGTCTTAGGAAAATGGGAGAAAAGAATTAACATATATAAGTCTATCATGCTGAATTTTTCAGATGTTAATCTTTAATGCCTAATCTCTCTGTATAGCTCAGGAACCATAGAATAAATTAATATTTCTAATGTACCTAAAGGTACTTTGATTAAAGATGTTAGAAAAATGTAAAAATCTGAGCCTCTAATAAGATGATGACTGAATTTTCTAAAAAATGGAGAGTATTAAATAAGTAAGAATATTCACCAAATGAGAGTACAGAAATTTTTAAAAATATTACAAATGTAATTTTACATAGAGAGACTTTTTATTTTTATTAAGTTCTTTTCCAAAATTATTGCTTGAAATCGGTTAATGTTTTTATCTCTTTCACTTTCTTGCTTGAAGAGGACAGAACTGGAGATGAATCTAATTGTACAGATGATAGAAAAGAGAATAAATAAGGCATCCTTTCAATAAATACATTGAGATCAAACCCAGAATCTAGACCCTTGGATATAGCTAGTTCCATATTTGATCCTTGCTTAATTTTAGTGACTACATTTTAAATTATACTCTGATAAATTAAAGTGGCTATGATTACAGAATTAACTACTTAAAAAAATAATTATCTGTTTTGAAGGCTTGTCATTGTAATTCTGTTGAAGCCTCAGACCCCTGGGCGTGAATGTAATACTGAGATCAGAAGTAAAATTCTCAAAAGAAAAAAAACAGCGATTTTGTAAGTGAGAGAGAAAAAGTTATTACAGGCTAACCCTTTCTCATGTCAATTTCTTAAATGTGAAAAATATCCAATGAACCCATTAAATACATTCTGACAGACTAACAGCAGGAGGCTTGTTGACCTTTCACCTCATATTGATTTCCCCTTCAGTCGTTTTCCTTGGTGATTTCCACTTTTCCTGCATATATTTTGCCTCCAGTCCACTCTCTCCACATGCCATGTCTGTAATCACTTGCAATGGAAACCCACACACAGCCCGGCGCTGCACCAACACTTCACAAGAACCTTGAAAACAAAGCAGCCACATTACTCACCTCTACCAGTAAGTTCCTCAACCAGCAAATATTTTCTATAAAACGTAGATACCCTTGACATCTCAGTAATGCAGCTGAGCAGATAAACACCTGGGTGAGTCAAAATGGTCATTAATTTTATTTATTCATATGCGCATCAACTCCACCTGTGTTGATTAATGGGCCGCTCTGATACCATGACACCAAAATGGAGATCCAAGGAATGGATGAGAAGTGCAGGGCAGCCCTCTCTCAGTCTAATCGTAGAAAAATCCTACATCTAGGGACAAAAAAATCACATGGTGTGAAATAAGCAACCAGGACCACTTTTTTTTTTAAATAAATTTATTTATTTACTTATTTATTTATTTACGCTGGCTGTGTTGGGTCTTCGTTTCTGTGCGAGGGCTTTCTCTAGTTGCGGCGAGCGGGGGCCACTCTTCATCACGGTGCGCGGGCCTCTCACTATCGCGGCCTCTCTTGTTGCGGAGCACAGGCTCCAGACACGCAGGCTCAGTAGCTGTGGCTCACGGGCCCAGTTGCTCCGCGGCATGTGGGATCTTCCCAGACCAGGGCTCGAACCCGTGTCCCCTGCATTGGCAGGCAGATTCTCAACCACTGCGCCTCCAGGGAAGCCCCAGGACCACTTTTATAGGTGCTGGGAAATTGAAATGAAGAATCTGTGTGAACTAATATTACCCCGAACGAGTCAAGAAACAAACTAGAAGAGTCTGGAGTTGTTGACTCTTGACTTTGACTTTTGAAAAGCATTATTAGGTGTCACATCTGTTGGCAGTAAGGAGTAGTTGGCATATGGGCAGTAAGTGTTACTAAGCTGAGTCAGACCCAGTAACGCCACAACCCAAGCTACAGGGAAAGATGGGGGCAGGGGGTGCATGTGAGGTGTAAGTGCTTTAAAATTATCTATATCTGTTACCTGCAAATTTGAGGGAAGCTTCGAATGGAGCACAGGTCAAAATTAAATATTTTGGGTGCTGTGAAAACATTAAAAATTTGCCCCCTTGTTAGTTTTTGTGTTATCTTGTGTTTTCGGTCATTTGGTGCATCTTCAACATACGGCTCTGGTTTCTTCCAGGCACTGATTTTGAAACAGAGCTCACAGCTCTCCCCACCTCCAGAAAAGCAAAATTTTCCCACAGCACATTAATGAGCAATATAGGCTTGGTTGAAAATTTCTTTTGGAGAAGGAAGCACATCCCATGTTTACATCAGGAGGAACTAATACAAATCCTGAAGCACTTCTGTGCTTCCCCAGGTCTCTCCTCGGCTTCCACTCACAGGGATGTTCCTCTCTCCCTTCCTTTCACTTGTGCAATGTCCAGGCTTCCTGCTTTCCAGCTCTTGGGGCTTCTCCCAGCTTCTCTCTATTTTCTCTGTCCTCTTTTTATACAAACTGCCTTGGCTCTGATTCAGCTCCAGACTGTCATGCCAACCTCCCTTACCTGCTGCTGAATAAGGAACTTTGTGATGACCAGGATCCTCCTACTTTCTGAGTCCATGGGAGATCGTACATTAAAGATAATGATTTCATCGCCCAAATAGCCTCCCATTGCCTAAAGTTTGGAATCTTGGAGGGAGTGCAGTAGTTTGGCCTTAATATAGAAAAAAAAGAATGGAAAGTGTTTTTGATATTCTAAATCAATTCCCTTTCCATTTCTTCAATACCCCAAAGTTTTCCTTTTCTCCACAGATCTCTGTTATGGACCAAATGTTTGTGTTCCCCCAAAATTCATAGGTTGAAGCCCTAACCCCCAATATGACAATATTTGGAGATGGGGCCTGTGAAGAGGGGATAAAGGTTAAATGAGGTCATAAAGGCGGGGGCCTAATCGCAGAGAGCTGGTGTCATAAAGGTGGGGGCCTCATCCCAGAGCGCTCCCTCTCTGCCACCACTCATCTCAGGAGGACACCCAGCCAATGGTGTTTTATTATGGTAGCCACATCAGGAATACAACCCTGTATTCCACAATGTCTCTGTTCACTCTTAGCGGATCATTTTGCCTCTAGCATCACTGAGAAAATTGAGGTGCTTAAGAATTAACGCCTTCAGCTTCTTCCTATACTACCTACAAATGTCTCCATTTCTACTTATTCTTTCCTGCCTCCCCTGTCTCAGTGGAATTGCTGACAGCATGCCTGTTCCAGGCTCATTCCTCTACTTCGTGCTGGGATCCAGCCCCTCTCACCTCCTAGGAGTTGATAGCACCTCCCCTGCTTAGAGCCCTTAAATAAAGGTTGCACCTTAAATAAAATCCGAACTCCTTACTGCAGGCTGCGAGGTGCCATTCACCCGACCCCGTGCCCACCCCTCTGACCTCCTCTCCCACCACGATGTGGTTTCTGAACCACCATGGCTTCTTTCTATTTCCCAATCACACCAAACTCACATCACCCTAGATGTATACACTGCCTATTTGTTCCAGCTAGAATGCTCTTCCCCAAAGCATACGTGGCTAGCTCCTGATGTCATTCAAATTTCAGCTCAAATGTCAGTCCTCAGAAAAGACTTCTGTGCATACCCAATATAAAGCGATCCTACAACAAGAAAAAATACAAAAAGGAGACTCTCCAGTCTCTATCATATCATTATCTAATATTACTTTGATGATTGTATTTATTCTCCTTGTCTGTTGGGTGTCTTCTCTCTACACCAGGTAATTGCCAAGAAAACAGGGACCTTGTCTCGTATTTCTCTTCTATGTCCCTAATGTCTTAAGACAATGCCTGATGTGCAGTATCACTTCTAAGCATCACTGCTGAACCCACCATCTCCTCTCTCCCATATTCCCGGGTGATCATACCTGTAGCTATTTGTTCTCAGCATTAAACCATGCTCGGACATTTCCCATTCTAAGAGCAGACGTTCCCATCTGACCCCGCATCTCCCATTGGTTACTTACCTGTCTATTTCCTTCCCTTCAGAGTCACACACGCTTTCTTTAAGAGGACACTAAACCGTGTAGTTCTACCTCCCCCCTCCCTTTCCCTCTTCACCCCACTGTAATCTAACTTTGTGACCCATCCACCCACTCCACTGCCTTTTACTGAGATGATCATTGACCACCAGATTGCCGCATTCAATAGACACCATTCTCTCATCTTACTTGACCATCTGTGACATTTCATGTGGCTGACTGTCCCCTTTTTCCTGAAATTCTCTCCTTGTTTAACTTTCACGAAGTCACATCCTCCTAGTATTTCTTTTTTACCTTCTCTTTTATTGATTTTTCTCTCCTATGTGTGTATCTCTTCCTCAACACTTTTTAGGGGTTGCAACTCTAGTGTTTCCAGGGGCCCGGCAGGAAATGCTCGGGTGTGAAGGAGCTATGGGGAATTAACAGGGGGTGGAGGAGACTGTGAAGGGGAGCGGAGTGCTTCCTATCTCTTGCAGAAGGCACTCAAATCCAAGTTTTTTAACATTCTGTCCTAGCCAAACAAACTCTATCTGTGGACAAATGGAGACCACTAATTCGTAGTCTGTGCCTTGAGTGTTGGTGTTCCCTGGGGCTTTTCCTTGGGCCTCTGCTTTCTACTGCATATACTCTAATTAGGTAGCATCACTCACAACTACAGTTATAACTACCACTGCTGTGTCACTGATTCTGAGTCTCTATCTCACCAGTCATGTGCAGCATAGGGATTAAGACACAGATACAGGATCAGATAGACTGAATGTGAGTCCCTGCTCAGTCATTTACCAGCTCTGTGACCTTGGGCAAATAAGTTCACTCTCTGAGCCTAGTTTCCTCATTTTTAAAATGAGGATAATAATAGTCATTCTTTTTTTTTTTTTTTTCGGTACGCGGGCCTCTCACTGTTGTGGCCTCTCCCATCGTGGAGCACAGGCTCCAGATGCACAGGCTCAGCGGCTGTGGCTCACGGGCCTAGCTGCTCTGGCATTTTGGATCTTCCCGGACCGGGGCGTGAACCCATGTCCCTTGCAACGGCAAGTGGACTCTCAACCACTGCGCCACCAGGGAAGCCCAATAGTCATTCTTACAAGAGTTTTTAGAAGAAAATAATGCAAGTAAAATGCTCTGTGCTAGCACATAGTAAGTGTTTTATGAAAATTAGCTCTTTGGTTGAACACCTCAATGGAGAAGGCCAATAGACATCCCAGCTTCAACACTGTTAGGCTGAACTCTTCTCTTTATTGATCTTTGCACAAGAACAATCTGCACACCTTGATCTTTGTGTTACAAGCCCCACCTGTTATACAGACCAGAAGCCAGGAATCAGACTCCTTCTTCTCTGCCTCTTCCCCACCCCCAAACCCTATCTGCCAATACACTCTACAGTCTCCAGGAGACCCAGACACTTGGTCTCTATTTCGTCTTATTGAGCCCATGCCCTCTCCTTCAATTCCACCCATGTCTTAATCCAGCCGTTACCATTTCTCTTTTGGATCATTGCCATGGCCTCTTAACTGAAATCTCAGCTGCATATCTTGACCTCCTTCAACCCCTTCTCTTCATTTTTGTCAAAGTGATCTTTCTAAAATGAAAGCTTAATGATGTCACTCCTCTGATTGGAAACATTCAGAGTCTCTCTCCTGCCTATGTAATAAATAACAAATTTCTGATCCAACTTTTGCCTTCACTTGGAGCATGATTTTCCATTGTTCTTCAGCCTGAACTCTTTACTTTAGCTGTTCCCATTGACTTTGACCTCCTTGTAGCAAGTTTCACTCTTTTAGGGATGCCATTCCCTGCCTCTCTATCAGGCTAACCTATCTCAGTTCAAAGAGAAATGCTTTCTGATGCCTTTCCTGGTGCGCCAGCCTGACCTCCCCTCGAGCATGCCTAGTGAACAGGGCTGCTTCAATTATTATAGATTTGAAAACAGAGGACAAAGCTAACATTATTTGGAGGGAAAATAGCACAAACAACCTGACCTAAGATATTTGCTATTCCTTTATGGTGACAGAGACTGAGAAAAATGAAGTCAGTGAATAGTATGCAGGTAAGAAGGGAGAACTAACTGGGTGATTTTATTTTTAAATACTTGTCATTTGGAAAAAAATACAGGAATAATAAAGTTTTCAAGCTAATGTTCATGCTGTGTCTAAATCATATCTGAATAAAATGATGTGTTAAATTGAGACACAGGCACTTATAAATGACCCACTTGGATGCTTCAAAGCACATACTTTGCCTAGGAACTGAGGAAAGCTTATCACAGTAAGTCGTAGGCGACGCTTAGGTAATAAGAATTCAAAAGAGTGAGCTAGCTCAATTATTTAGATTAGTTAAAAATGTCTTTGTGTCAAAAGACAAGCTGGGGCTTCCCTGGTGGCGCAGTGGTTGAGAGTCCGCCTGCCGATGCAGCAGACACGGGTTCGTGCCCTGGTCCGGGAAGATCCCACGTGCCGTGGAGCGGCTGGGCCCGTGAGCCATGGCCGCTGAGCCTGCGCGTCCGGAGCCTGTGCTCCACAATGGGAGAGGCCACAGCAGTGAGAGGCCCGCGTACCGCAAAAAAAAAAAGACAAGCTGAAATCTATGAAACGAGTAAAAATATATACTACCATTTCAACACTGAATATGGGTTACACTCAACTATATGATTAAAAAGATATGTTTAAACCTACTTCAAGATTTCTCATGAGCTTAAGCAAGTTATCACATCTGTGAAATTTCACATATATATTTTGATATGATACATACGTTTGAGGATGTATACAGATTTAAAACACATCCACACTTACATACGTTTTTATGAATACAAAACATATGACATTTTACCATTTTTCTGTATTTTAGGAAAATATTATGCCTACTAGTACAGTGTTTCTCAAACTCTGGGTCTTCATCCATTCACTGATGGCTCAAAAAGTCAATTTAGTGGGTTTTGACTGAAACTTTTAAAAAATACATGAATGCATAATAGAATAGAAAACGTCGGAATGACACATGACAAGGGAAGTAATGTCTTGAAAAATGTGGGTCGTTGTCCACATCTTGAAGAGCACAGCCTTGGAGAGATTCAGGGAGAGACAAGACTTAGAGACCCGGTCTCTGAGGTCTTCTAGTTCTGACCCAGGGTTGAAAGCTGCTCGGAAATACCAGGCCTCTGTCAAGTTCACGTACAGGGACGCCCTCAATGACATCACAGCACTTTCCCACTCTCATCTGGGGGTACAGTACATCTGGGGGCCAGGCAAAGCGAAACTGATTCTCCCGAGAAACTGGGATACCTTTTTACCACTTGGCAATGAGAACTTATAATCTGTTTCCTTTTTTCTCTCTTCTTATCGCCAGCAAGTGAGAGTTAAACTGAGCACGCTTTTTATTTTTCCATAGCCATTGACCTCTCTATCATTTCCCGATGGCTCTCACCGCTTTTCTTTCCCCCCAAACATACCACCTTACTTAATCCCTGAATTTTGTGTCTTCACTTAGTTTTTGTGCCTGTAATTGTATTATAAGCTCCTCAAAACCTTTCAGGAGGTTACCATTTCTTAAAAACTCATGAAATGGAGGCATTCTCTCTATCTTCAATTTATCAGCCATGCTGCAAAACCATGAAAATAAGCATATACAAAAAAATTAAAATATCATTAAGGATGGCTTGGGGTAACATAGACAGGTGCAACATTATAGTCATAGGAAGAATACACCTTTAATCAATTCACATTTCAGTTGGTGTAATTACATTGCAATTGTCAAAAAGTTGGACAACTTTCACTGAAAGGACTGTCAAAAAGGGACAGTTTGCTTTTTCTTCCAGTGCTCTGTTAGATGCATCTCTTGTCTCATCCCTTTGGGGTGGCAGCTAAATAAAAGCTGAATCAATTACTTTTATTTGCTTTTTATTAAAAAAGCCTTACAATGCATCTCTCATGAAAATTCTCAGATGTGATGGCTGCGAGCATTGCAGATTACCTTGTGATCCTTAAGGTTGTTAGGCCCAACTTACATGGTAAGGAACCTGGAGATCCCCTTCAGAGTTACAAGAGAGATCTTAAATATGAGCTTATTATACAGATTCATAAATCGTGGGGCATGTTTACCAGACTCTCAAAGTGTCCTCCTCTCCACCAGACCTTCATGAAAATGATTACCAGGCCTGAAAGCATCACGTCTTAATGGAGATTATCAAAGTGGATATTTCCAGATTCGTATTCTAATCAGAAGGCAGTAGAATCCGAGCCCGCCCTAAGGGGTTTGTCAAGCTACCACTACAGCTGATATCTTGGTCCAGTTTTTAATTAAGATTTTTAATTATGCAGAATAATACCGTTTCCCTATTTTTTAAGTAATGTAAATGATAAGAAGCTGATCTGAGACCACCGTCTCATGACCTGTCTGAGACAGAGGCTTGAGAACACTAATCTGTGTGGAAATAATTAGATTCCAATTAGCTCTGTAGCAGTGACATTGTTTTTAAAAAAATAATCAAAGAAATGTCAAAACCAGACCATGTAAACAGTAATTGTTGCTGCAATTACTCACCCGGAGTAGAATTAGAATCTGCAGCTTCTAGGAGTTTCCGTTTACTCTCTTGCAGAAAGAGAAGATGTGTTTTGTTTGTTCCAGAGCACCTATATGTTTATTTCCAGGCCTTTCCAACAGAAGATCGGAATGTAGTTGATGAATTCTCGGCGATTTCAGGCAGGCATGTGATTTTAATATCTATCACTGAGGGCACAATTGGTCTGATGTCAGGATATGTAATCTCCCCCTTCATAGTGTTAGGGAAGACAGTCCCACAGAGACCAAAGGGACAGAGCTGTTTACCTCATGAAATTAACTGAGTATGGTGACATCATTGGGATATGAGGTCAGGAAACATTTTGCCACTTCAGGTAGGTCTGCCAGACTCAGCAAATAAAAATACAGGATGCTGTTTAAATTCAAACTTCAGAGCACCAACAAATAGTATTTGAGTATATGTCCCAAATATTGCCTTTTATTAAAATTATTACTGATCTAAAATTCTAATTTAACTAGGCATCCTGTGTTTCATCTGGCAATCATATTTCAAGAGGGGAATAGAGTTCCTACCAAGTTATTAACCATAGTAGGCTTCTTTCAGTCTGATGTAAGTTATTATGCAAAATATTTCAGGTTGCCGGAGTCTCTGTATGCCATTAAAATATGAGCATACACATGGATGCACAGACAGGTACCACCCTCACCTTGCCCCCAGCAGAGGGGTTTGATAGAAGAAAGGCATTTCTTTGACTTCCATCTGTGATTATTCATGTATTCCAAGTATTAATAGTCCCTGATAACGTAGTCCAAAGGGATGGCATTTCAGGGAACTCAGTTCTGAGAAACATTGATGCTTTTTGTTTCAAGATCACTTTTGTGAGAGAAACTGTAGTGTCAATTCATGCTCCGTGTTCTAGTATAAACACGGGTATAATCTCAAAATATTCATGTTGATGGTAATTAAACACGTATGTGTAAGTACATACAGTCATGTTGTCCGGCTTCTGTTGTTCAGACTAACATATTAAAGTTTCAAACTGCTTGATCGTAGAATAATTAGCATAGGCTCATACTCTTACACAGTTATGGACCGTGTGAGTTAGACTGTGTTTACCTTCCTTTTAGAGAAGAGGAAGCTCAAGCTCGGGCTAAGCATCTTGCCTAGGGTCATTGGACGAGGAGGCGACAGAGGCAATAAAGCCCCTCAGGTCTTCTGACCCCAATGCACTGCTCTTTCTGTTTAGTCAAGCGATGGTCTTAGTAATGAGTCTAAAAATTTCAACCTTGGTTATTCTCTGAGAATGTACATTGAAAGAGATATGGGCATCCATTCCAAGTGTCTGATGACAAGAATGCTTGATTAATTAGCACCCCCTGCTCAAACTTTATTTCAGTGGTGACTTTATTTAAGATGCAGGTTACCTGGATACCTGTACATGTCAGAGACTGCTGATGCAATGGTGACCTCCCAGCTGCCTGTTCTCTACCACGTATCCTAATCCCCCCTCTACCTTGTCCCCAGCTTACTGTGCTTTGGTACCAATTCTATCCTCATGGGCCTTATGATAATGCAGTGACGGGGAATGAAGAAAGGGGGGGGTGCTGCAGGAGGGGGGAGCGTGAGAGACTGTGCTTTCTTCCTCCTATTGCCTGAGGGAGATAGCTGTGTAAGCCAGCTCTGTCCTCAGCCCTCATTTCACTTTCTCAGGACCCCTCTTCCTTTCTGCACAGTTCTTTACTCCAGAACTCCCACTTGGAAATGTTCAAGATGGCATGAGCCTTGGTGTTGTTTTTTAATGTAGATTAATATTATTTAATTTCTCTGCATCCCCCAAGATCCTTCATTAGCCTTTGGGTGGAGCTTTGTCTTTCTTGGTAAATTTTTAAAAACCAACACAAAAAAGATACTACATCATAGGTAAAATTTTACTATCCTACCCCTTGTTAGACATGGCAAAAATCCCTTCATTGTTCCCAGTCTCCAAATGGTTGTGTTTTCCTTTCAGATGTAGGTAGTGAGTTGAGGAAAAGCTATTCGATTGACAGCAGACCCGATGTCAGTGGACAATTTTAGGACATTCTGGTGCAAAAATGACTGGTATTCTTGGTGGATAAGGAGGAAGGCAAGTAGGGGGAAACAGAGAAGAGCCAGCAGCCATTTCAAGAATAACCTCCCTGATGCATTTGTCAGTCCCACCCCTCAGGTGCCCACCTTGTCTTCACAGGTCTCACCAGCTCCCATTGTCTCCCCCATACAATTAACATTTACTTAATGTTTGCTATGTGCCAGCTGTTGAGTATAGGGTTTGATTTTACCCTACTTAAAAGCTAACAATTTAGCCTATTACTCTTTCATGGATGCTGGCAGAAGACAAGAGACTCCTGTATCAGAGACAAAGGACTTTATTTCTTACAGCAGAGCAAGCAACACAAGCACCATGTTTGCATCATTTTCACTTGTCCCCCAAGTCCCACGGGGGGGATGCAGTCTAAGCCCATAGGGATGCCTGCATCTGCCATTGGTTGCATTGTAAGCGAGGAACACTGGACTTGAGGAACTCGCGGTTTTAGGCGAGCGGCAATCAAGTGTGATCTGTGTCCCAGAGGGAGACAAGACCTCATCACAAAGGTGTTTGCTGTAAACACAATCTTGCAAAGCATCTCCAGTAAGGAGCAACAGGGCTTCGAATTCTTGGCCTCTCCTGAAAGAAGGTGCAGTGATGCTCATGGAGATTGGTGGATTACTTCTCCCAACACCAAGCACTGTTTTGAGGACTTTACATGTATCAGCTCATATATACTTCAGAACCTTATGAGCCAAGTATTTCTGCAACCCTCACTTTACACATGAGGAAAGTGAAGCATAGTGAGGCTTAAGTAACTTAGCTAGGGTCCTATGGCCAGTAAAATGCAAAGTCAGGCCATCCGGCTCGAGAATCTGCCTTCTTTTCCAATATGCTATCATTTTAATTGCCAAGTCAGTAGAGAGAAATCACATGCTGACCAACTAGGAGATGTGTTCCTAATCATCTGGCTAGGAGCTCTGGGCTTGTAGATCCATGCCACACCCTTTCATAATTTCATGCTCTGCTCACGCTGTTTCATTACCTATAATTTCTCCCGGACTCTAAATGTCCCCCTTTGATTTTTGGCTAAATTTCTGCTCTACATTTTCAAAGTTCTACTGATCCACTGTACGTTTTCAACCAAGCATTTTTATTTTTCTAAAATGTATCAGTATGGCTTTAGGTTCTATTTTTCAAAGGGGAAGAAAATCATAATCTAAGTCCTAATACATGCCCCTCAACCTACTTTATCATTTTTCATATTAGGTTAGCATGAAATCATAACTGAACCTTAAGAAATACATTCTACAAATGCAGGTCTGCCATTGAACAGACATATGGGCAACACATTTCCTGGGTGACGCTAAAAATATCCCCCTTGTTTGCAATATGATGGGGGCATTTTTGTCTCACCATTTTATGTCCCTCTTGTGGAACCTACAGTTTCATAATTATGTGCATTCTTCTTTTATGGCATATATCACATCATACTATATCATATATTTATTAATGTGTCTCTATCTCCAACTAGACTGTGAACACTTTAAGAACATGAACCTATCTTATTAATTTTTTGTCTCTCCAAAAACTAGGCAATGCTGCGTTCATAGAACACACAATAAATGTTGATGGGATGACTACATGCACAAGTGATTACATTGCTATAAATCTAGTACTATTGCCCTATATTCTAATATGTCCTGGTTTAAAAGGAGTTTTGGGGGAAATGGCTTGGAGATTTATGGACCCACAATAGTATTGTAACTCTGGGAAAATGTTTTATAAATTTCCAATAAATGTCAACAATTTATGATAAAAGCCATTTTTATGGACTGGTATACTTAAGGAAAAACACTTGCATGAAAAATAAGCCTAGTTGTTTGGTTGAAACTGAAGAATTTCAGTTAGTAAGCCACAGTTTTGTTTTTGTCCATGTGTTCACCTAGAACACATCACCAGCATAACTGTGCATGTGACACTAGATAGACTTGGACCACTGAGTACAGCTAACTGATAAACAAAGCCCTTCTTATGGTGAGAACATCTCTGTTACTGAACTGCTGTTATTTATTTACCACCCGTTTTTAAGCATTTAAAATGTGGTCTATTTGCTATTCTTAAGAGCTGTTTTGTCTGAAGAATTTCACAGGGAAATTAATCCTTACAACTTGCCTATGAACTATGAACAGAAGATTATCAAATTATCGCACCTTTGATAAATATTTACTGTCACTTCCTAAGCTGGTAAGAGACTGGGTAGGCGCGAGGCCGCTTCTAGCCTCCTGGGCAATGCCCTTTCTCTCTCTTTCCTGGCTCTGGCCGGTCCCTCTCACTCTACCCTCTCTTATACTGCTGTCTCCTTTCAACTCAGAACTGCTACCTGCTTTCTCCTGCCCTGATTTTCACTTCCTGGACTCTGGACTGCACCTCCATCCTTCTGGTAGTGACTATAATTAGAACTTGGGTAATGGTTTCCTTTGTACCGACAGTAACTGGAAGTTTCAGCTCCCCCTTGGCATGATCCTTACCACGGTGGCATCAGAAATAAGGGGTCAAAGTGCACACTCTCCACGAGAAAGTCCATGGAAGTATCTGTACTGGCCTTCTCTAAGCTTGCCCCCAAAGTAAAATTCTATTTGTTATTCACTTTCTGAAAAAATCAATGAAAAGGATAAGCCCAGCTAAATCACCAGAGCAGCAGGGAAACATTCGGTGTGAAACAGTAGTTCAGTTAACAAGCCCCCCATCTTCTGAAACAGGGCAGAATAGAGACACGTAATAGACTGGGAGCTGCATATGTATAGCTTTTAGTAAGGTAACATTATATAGCCTCATAGGATGATCTTATAGAAATATGGAAGAAATTTTAAAAATACAGTCATTGCAATGATCATTAATCCATCCAAAAAATTCTTGAATGATTGCTATTTAGAAGGCACTGTATGGCAAAAATATTAAAGAAAACCTGGATCCATCCTCAGTGAACTTACCCGAGGTGAGACTTACATAGTTTTAGTTTTAACGCCAGGCAGAAAACAATGAGGCAATTCGTCTTATGAAGAGACTTATATAGTATATACATATATGGTTAAATCTATCTAGTTAAAATCTATCTCTCTTCCTCTCTCTATATATGGTCAAATGTATATTTGGTTAAATATGTGTTTAAATATAGAGAGAGATAGATTTGAAATCGTATTCCTAGATTTGCATTCTAACAGTTCTATTCACCTCTTTGTATCTGAATTTTCTCTTTTGTTAAAACATGATAATAGTAGTCTGCATTTCACTTAATGCTTAAAATACTAGATGAAATAATGCATGCTTAAAAGACATTATTAATAAACTAGTTAGTTTAGCCAGTGATTATTGAGCATCTATGAGAAGTCAGATGCTGTATTACGCACTAGGAAAATCAAGCTGAATATGGCTCTCCTTTCTCTCAAAGAATTCAGAGTTGTGTGCAGCAAATACTTGGATAAAAAATGATTCCAGTAGTGGAGGGCATGTGCTGTAATAGAAGGGTAAAGTAAATAAATAAAAGGGAGCTTGAGCACTGATGGGGGAGGGTCAGACCATCTGGAGGTTTAAGAAGGCTTTGAAGCCTGTGAGGGGTGCTGGGGGCTGATGGGGCACCCACCAGGCACATGGCAGTGGAAGGGATCCCCTGGGGGAGCTGCACCCTGGGGCGGAGTGGCCATGCCCGTGCAAGCACGGGTGAGAGGAGCAGTAAGAAGCAAGACAGCTCGGGAGGGCTGTGCGAGGCCCTGGCCGATGCTGGGAGTGGAAAGACAGCTGGGGGCCGATCATGAGGTACTTCTTAGTAACAGAAGGTTTGAATTCTATTCTAAAGATAGTGAATGGCTTAAACTTGGTGGCTTAAAACAAGACGTGGTATACATACACAATGGAATATTACTCAGTCATAAAATAGAATGAAATAATGCCATTTGCAGTAACATGGATGGACCTAGATATTATCAGACTTAGTGAAGGAAGTCAGACAAAGACAAACATCACGTGATATCACTTATATGTGGAATCTAAAAAAATGGTACAAATGAACTTAGTTACAAAACAGAAATAGACTCACAGACACAGAAGCATAATTCAACTGAAAGCTGCCTTAACAACTGACACTTCCTAGTGAGATGCTCTAACAGCAAAATGATGCCTCATCTCATCTATTTTTTGATTATAATAATGAGATGATACTTCTCCAATGTCAAAGACAAATCTTTCACCCTCTAGAATATTTTCCTCATCACAGATTTTTTTTGGCATTGATTTTGACTTTTTTAAATGCTGTCTTAGAATAGTGTTTATCTTGATTACTGAGTTTTGGGCGGCCACTGTAACTTTGGTGCCAGAGGTGGAAGCCTCTCTCAACTCACCTTCCTAGTTCCCACTCTGAACATAATTATATACATTTTTCCCTGTGGGTGCTGTGACAAATTGCCACAGAATTAGTAGTGGGCTTGAAGAAAACAGCAAGAATGTGTTCTCCTGTAGAGTCCAACATCAGAGTGTTGACAGGGCAGCTCTCCCCTGCTGCTCCAGGGGAGAACCCTTCCTGGCTTCTTCTAGCTTCTGGGGGCCGTCGGCTTCCTTGCCGAGTGGCGGCATGAGCCCACTGCCTGATTCCCTCTTCACTTGGTCTCCTCCTCTGTATCCGTGGCTTCTCTTTGTGTCTCTTAGAACACTTATCATTGGGTTAAGGGACCACTCAGATAATCCAGGATGATCTCTTCATCTCAAGTCCCTTAACTTAATTACATCGTTGAAATATACCCTTTTGTTTTCAAACTAAGTTCACATTCGCAAGTTCCAGGCATTAAGAAATGGACCTGTCTTCTGGGGGCCACCATTCAACCTACTTCAATAACCTTTCCTTATACCATGTCATTTTGTCCTTACAACAAAATGATGCCCGAGGAGGATTTTATTTCCCCCATTTTGTAGATGAAAAAACTGGCCCTCAGAGTTGAAAGAATGGTCTCAAGTCATACAGGCTTTTGTGTAGCTGAACCAGGGCTCCTGCTTCCCGGTCCTGTGCTCTTTGAGCTATACAGATGTTATTATCTACGGCTTTCTAACACTCTGTAAAAACATTTGGGAGATAAACTCTTGCTATCCAATCCTAAAGAAAGCTGATTCTCAAACCCACAGATCTTATTTTCTGCTTTTCCCGCTTTGCAGGGCTTATCATGTTTCCAAGTTTTACTTCAGCAGTTGTGCTGCTTTTATTCTCCTTGTAAATTGGTGAACAGATAACTTAGCCCACTTCCTGGTCTAAGCCCACAAATAAAAGCTGTGATTTCTTATGACAAAGTAGTTCTTCCATATTAAGCAGTGGAAAGTCTATAATATCTCTTCATCTTAAAGGATAAAGAAGATAAAGTGAAATGGACAGATATCTGACCTGGGACGTCTGAGGTCCATACCTCATTAATTTCCTGTTTGAAGGGGACGCAGAATAGCCTTCCAGAAATATTCAAAGAGAGTTTGCTTTTCCTTGTGGTTTTAATTCGTAAAACCTAAAAGATGCTGTAACTTTCTGGTCATCTATGTGACACTGCAGAAAAGTCCACTTGCCTACATTGAGCACGGAGAAGAAGTGGAAATGGCCATGGCTGAAATAGTCTGGGGCAGAAGGGGAAGACCATGCCCCGCATTGCAATAGGACGCCACACTCATTTAAATTTAAACTGAGGGCTTCACCGGATAACCAACTCTTTCCAGCTGCAGAAACATGGCATTAGTGAAATGTCAGCTTGCGTTAAGATCACCAGTGGCCTTTTCTGTGCACATTCTTCCATGTTTCTGCACAAAGATAGTGGAGCACGGCCATGCCTCTGCTCTGGAGATCGATCTGCCTTCATGTCTGATATTACCTTACATTGCCCCGGCCAGGCGGGTGTGAGAGAGGGGGCAGAGGGACCGTGTTTACTGACTGAACCTTGAGGTAGAGCTTTAGCAAGTGGCCGGGTGGCTGTGAGTTGCTGAACTGACTGCAGTGTGAGCCCCCTTTTAGGGTTTGCAGTGATAAGAGCAGATCTCCGAGGAGTTGAGTGTCTGCATGATCTAAAACCAGGGCAGTCAAGCTGAAGAGGATGTGTGCTCTAACCTGTTTGCACTGAATACTCTCCATAAATAATTTACAGCCATGACTGCTAGCTATTACTACAAAAATACCGGATGGCATTTTGACACATGCATCCAGCTTGTAAGTCAATAGATACGTTTCACCTAGTGTGTGCAGACCTGGCGGAAGTCACCCATCCAAGTATGTTTTCCAACAAGGTAATTTAGCACTCCCAAACCAGCAGGATGAGAGCTTTCTGAGGAAGCCCGCACCCTTAACCAAACAACGGGCTGTCAGTCTAAGTCCTTGTTTTATTATTTCTTAGTATGAATTAAGGACTTCCTTCTGATGTTTTCCTTCTCCCTGGTGAATTTCAAGTCATTCTCATTTGCATCTAATGTTAAAGTGAAATTGTTTGGCTGTGAGAAATATTCTTCTGCTTTGCTTTTTCAAAGGATACCATCTATGGCATTGTGTGGTGTTGCCTCTGAGATGTACTTGAATCACCAGAAAGCATTTCACTGCTGGTGCATTTTAACACACACCCTCTCCCCACACAGCAGTGTGGTTTATTTTGCTGGCATTTCCCCCAAAGACAAGAGTATTGCCCCATGCAGACAAAAGCAGTGACTTTGTAAATTCTCTTTGGAAGTAGGAAAGCAGTTTCTCCTTTCTGTGGTCTCAAAAATATGTAATAAAGCAGCCTAATAAATATGTAAGAAGGGAACCACATTGCAGTTCCTTATGGTGGTGGCTGAAGTTACAGGACTCTTTCAGTTTTCCTTTTTTAGAGAAAGCCCAAGAACACTGTTCAGATATTGCTCTGTCTTTATGACCAGTCGATAGCAGAGTTGCAGGGTCTCCCTTATTCTTTGATGAGGTACATTTATATGCAACGAGGGATTGCATGTATATTTAATAAGAAACTCCGTTACGTGTAACATGGCGGGAGAAAAGAAAGGAGAGGTTTGTGCTGGCTCTGGTATGCTAATAATAAGAAATGCATCTAAAGATTATTTGCTACAGATTTAAAAGGATAATCTTGGGTGGAGGAGAAGGCAGGTAGGAAATGGTGTTTCCAAGTGAAGATGGTTTTTGAATATTCACATGCCTTAAGCCGAAAGCATCTGACAGTGAGCTGTTGATAATGTACAGTATTCTCTCAATGGAAACATACCCAGAAATATTAACTGTGCCTTTCGTTTAAAACATATTTTTCTCACTAGAGGATTATTTGGTAGCAGTAGCCCTGGATTAGGTGAGGAATATATACCTGCAGTTTATCTGAAAGAAGTAATTTGATTTGCATATTTTAAACTACTTTAAGTTAGCTAGAATATCTGAGTAGTTGATCTCCTTATAAACTTTTGCAAGACTGAAACTTAAAAAAAAAATCAGTCAACACATGCCATCCAATAGCATTAATACAATTTTAAGAAATATTTTGAAAGCGAAATATGTATTTACTAAGGTTCGATTAGCCTAATATGGTGATTAAAGGAAATCATGGCATATAGATAATAGAAGAGAATAAGATAATATTGGCTCTGTGGACTTTATGTATGTGGATCTACCTCAAGTCCTTCTGTTTCTTCCTTGTGTCCTGCATCCATCCTGACACTCAGTTCCCATGTCCACCTAGTGCAAAAGGCCCTCTTCACGACGTCATTTACGACTGAACAGCTTTCTATGCTCTTGCCTTGACTCTGGTCACCCCATCCTCCCATCAGTTTCTGGTGCAAATGTCACTCCCCAGCCAGCCTTCCCCTGTTGGCCTTCCTTAGTTGCTTCCTGCACAAGAGTCACCGATTCTTCATTGCCTTCCAGTCCTACCTGGTCTTCTCCTAAGCTGCCAGTAGGAGCATCTTACTGGCTAATTCGCTGTAACACATGGCTTCAGGGGGAGTCAGGGGGCCCCAAACTCTTACAGCTTGCCTCCCCCTGCACGAGCCTGAAGCAGGAGGTGCCTCTGTATCCTACCGGTGTGTCATTCCCTTCCTCTGCACAGTTCCCTTTCTTAAGAATTTTCAACACTTGCCCATTTCACCTTTTCCTTGAGGACTTTCCTGCTAACGTGACCTCACCTCCATTACTATCTTATATGCACACGTTTTATATATTTAGTCTTTCAACTATTATTTCATCTGCCTGGAATAAGCCCCTCCCTCTGGTTCTCCCCACATTCTAGCCCCTCATTTATCCCTGAAGATTCAGTTTGAACAGTTCTTCTGGGAAGCCTTCAAGGACTCCGTAAGACAGAGGGATTCAAATACTAAATGCCAGGTGCCAGTGTGTGAGAAGTTTTTCAGTGTCCACAATGAAACGAGAAAGAATTTATTTTCACAGAATTATATGTGACCAATTAAAAGGATTGTTCTTTATTCCAAAATTATATATTTCTTCGTTGGGGGCAGTGAGATGTTAAGAAGTGATAGTGATAATAGAACACTTTTTTCAAATGTACTGATTTGGGAAAATAAAAACTTTACCACTCCTACTGGTTGCCAGATATTTGGGGGAAAATTTTTGGTCCATAAGTCATGAATCTGAAACCACTTTCCTAAGGCTGGCATCTTTTGTACACTGCTGCAGTAGCATTTACCTGCTGTGGTATAATTATTGACTCGTTTGTTGGTTTCTCTCACTGTGTGGTAAGTACTTGTTTGATATTCATTATAACATCCTCAGCATCCACATGATAAATATTTGAGTGAAGGAAATAGCAGAGAAATGTTTAGAACTTTATTGTACCAAGCGTATTAGTCTATTTCCTTTGGCAAGTGGTTCTTGATCTGAGTTCTGTGGACGCATTGGCAGGATCATGGAAGGGCTTACGGGGCCTAAGAACAACTTAAAATGTATGTAAAATTTGCATGTGAACACTTTTTTCCTCTGGAGAGAGCCTATAGCATTTTCAAAGAAGTCATAACCCTCAAAGATGAATGGTCACACTGCAGGAATTATGTCAGCATTTCCGGAATAACTGAGATGAGCGAGATTCTACACTGACTCTGGAGCTACAAAAATGCATTAGGTGTAAATCTTTTCTTCAGAGAACTCGTTCATGGTCAGGCTGTTCCAGTAGAACAGGCAAATACAGACTGCTACTGGTAAATACCGCAGTAAATGTATGTAGTTCTATAGAAACATGTAGGATACTGCCTGACTGGGGTTGGGGGTAAGGCTACCCAGAGGAGGTGACGTTTGAGGTAGGTCTTGAAGAATAAACAATTAATTATGCAACAAATGAAAGAGATATGAGCTATTCAAATGATCCAAATGGAAGTCCAAATTTAGCAAAAGCAAGAACAAAAAAACTGCTAAATGTGCCTACACACACACATCTGTGTAATGCCAATAAACTCATATGCCCACAATGTTTTTTTCATTCCTAATAGCATCTAACCTAGTGCTAGCCATACTTCGTTACTTCCCCAAACTTAGGTGTTAAAGAATATGGAAAAGTCATGCATGATAAATAACAAATATAAATCATCAGAAATATTTTTAAACATAAGGACAACGTTCAAAATTCTTCTTATACCCCTCCAAGCTAGTTGAAATTAAGAGATGTCATGGATTTATTTGAGGCCTCTTCCTACAAATGTCGAGGAAGAGCTATGTACTTAGGAAAGCAGGAGGACATCAAGTAAAGATGATGGCTGGATTGGGCCCCTGAGCCTGGTTTGTGTGGACCCTGCTGTGCACAGGGCAGTCAGCAGCCCATCTGATGTCTTTGTGCAAATTAAACTGGGTGCCTCTTCCTCTGAGTGGATTCAGTGCGATGCCAGGGCAGAGAGCTGGTGAGCCAAATACTCACCTTTCAGCTGGGTACCTTCAGTTCCCAAGTCCTGTAAGCGCAAAGAGACAATACAAATGATTCATTTTCCCTAATTTTGGGATGCATTGAGCTGATCGGTGTCAAGCTGATATTGGGATGGTAAAAAGCTAGAGGAGATCCCCAAACCTTCTCCCTCCTGGAAGGGAAAGTGAGTGTGCAAAACAGTGAGCAGCGCAGCAACTTCAACTCCAGGAATTGCTGTGGAATCTGGAAAGTCTCTTGTCTACTCTGAGCCTCTAAATCTTGCAACATTCTTGCAGGCATGAAACATTGTGATAGGGATAAAGAGCTAAACTTGGCACATTTTTAGGCTAAGAGGCTCTGGAGAATAGTAATTCTAAAGGAAAAATATTCATTTGGTTTGTCCACTGTTTGGGAGGAAAATTTCAGGGCTAACAGCAGTCTATGGATTTCCAATCAGCATTATATTGAATGAAAAATGGTACTAGCCGTGCTCATAATGTAATGCTGTTGGTTTTCTTCATAGCATTTCAGGTATCTCCTCCTGTAATGAGTCTCAGTAAATACAAAGAACTCTGAAGCAGACATGACTTTGACTAGTTCAATATATTGAATGTATAATATACAAAGTTTCTATAAATATATAAAACCAGATTTAAAATAACAGTTACCTTGCAATCCAGCACCAGACAACAAAAGAGGAAGGGTGTGAGCCTCTTAAAAATGTCTCCCTGCCTTTCTTTATGTAGGTCCTTCCATTTCTTTTTGGTGGAAGTTCGAAACCTCTGGGAAGACAGTCTGCTAACACAGCCCATGATACTGTCTCCAGAAGTCACCCATAAACTGCTCCTACAACATCGAATGATGTAAGAGGCCTTCGAGGTGTTCTCTGTAACCCCATTGTTAACACTCATCAGTTTGTTATGTCTCTGCCACCTCAAAAGAGAAAATTCTCAGCTTAGGGAATGGGAAGAAAGCATACATCAGCATATTTCAAAAGGAAAAGAAAATAACGATTGTGAGTTTGGTGTCCTTAGATGGACTGTACACTCCTTGAATGCAGTGTCTTTTACCTATACACAAAGAGTAGGTGCTCAATTAGTATTTGTTGAATGGCTGTTTTGGAAGAGAGGGAAAGCTCTGGAGAGCATAATGACTCATGTATGTCTTAAAGAATTTTCCTGGTCCATCTAGAAGATAGTCACATTTTTCACATGTTAACTTTAATCTCACCACTATTTCTTTTTCTATTTTTAAATGGGCCTAAAGTGCCTTAAACTAGAAATCTGAACCCTTGTCCTTAAATAGTTCTTAACCCAGGCATTCACAGTACCTCTTTGCAGTTCACCAGTGAATCAGAAATTGTGCTTGATTAATAAATGCTGAAGTAATGACTGTAGCAAAAGATAATTATAATAATAAGAGCTCTAGAAGAGGAACCAGACACTTGTAATGTTTACTAAGTTATTGGTACCTCTTGGTTTTCAATATTGGAGGGTCATCAAGAAACACATTTTCTCCATATCTCTGTGAGCAGAGATCCACCTCTCTCACTCCTAGATATGTGCCTACTTCAGCACATCTAGCTGCTTTGACCCACCAAGGCATTATCATTTGTATACTAAGCCTTGGCACACGTAGCAAACTGCTTTCCACAAAATCAGCAAGCTTGAAGACCCACTAGATTTCACTGCCTAAGTTCCTGAATATTTTTAATCAGTTTTTTCATCTCCTTTTAGCTTTTCATTTCATCTTCACTCCCACTTTTCAATCTCAGTAGGTGAGCAGTTAGCAGCTTTCTGAAATAAGTAGAAAATCTTTCAGGTTCCCTGATTCTCTGTGGGTGGCACAAGAGGGCTATGTTGCTGGATGCAACCCACACTTAATTGCCGCCAAATTTAGAGCCACAGACATAGTCTTGATCATCCTTAGGCATAAGTGATAGATAGCTAACTCCGGCAGTCTGCTCAGCCATCCATCTCTGTAGGAAAATGACAGTGATTGCTGGAGAGAGTGGAGCTGACATCAGCAGAAATGACCACAAGAGTCGGATGAAAAGGCAGCAGAGGAGGGGAACTGGTCTTTCATCTGCTCTCTGAGGCCTTTTGTGAATGAGGGCAATTCTAGTCACTTTGGCCCAGACACTTTGCAAATCTTTCAGCCCAAAGAAAATGGCGTATCTCTAGGGATAGGCAGCCATGAAAGTATAGCAGAGCCGGTAGGTCAAGAATATGGATTACCTAACTTTCCTCACATGCTGAAAGATGGGAACTTAAACTGAGGCAAACTATATGCACACCAATCCATCAGATGCTTGGGTCTATTTTATAGATTAGAACATTATTATTGAATAAAGCGTCCACTGAGCCTACAGCAAAGCCAGTGAAAGTGACACAGTCCTTACCCTCTGGAACATACAGACTTCATATAATTTTGCTTTGAAAATAAATTTAAAGTCCAAATGTGGCTCACAGTCCCAGGTAGTCTATATGATTTATAAAAGAGTACCTTTGAAGACAATGGCTTATCTCAAAAGTGTAACTCTATTAGGAGTGTAATTCTATCTGAGGGTGATAGTATTAAGCAAACAAGATCTTGTAGTGCCTTATATCATTTATTAATAGTAGAAGTAGTATCAACATTATATATTTCTTATAATATTGTTGTGGGTTAAATAGTGTCCCCCAAAATAGATGTCCACATGGAACCTCAGAATCTGACCTTATTTGGAATAAGGGTCTTGGCAGATGTAATTAATAGAAAGATCTTGAGGTGACATCATCCTGAATTAGATTGGGCCCTAAATATCTCATATATTTATAATCATATTCTATTCCCTGAGCGGGTTGTTGCCCCAAAGTCTTTATATTTACTCTTCCTTTTTCTTAGAATGAAATATTTTAATGACTCTGAGATTTTTGCTTATTCCTTTGATAGAATAGTTATCAGACCAAAATTCCAACTACAGCAAATATATAAAAACCAAGCAAAAAACAAAACAATTGAAGGCATCAGAGAACAATCAAGGCAGCCAGGACTTTAGGGGCTAAGACCTCAGAGAGAAGGAAAATGAATGAGGGAGCATGTCTTAGTCTGCTCTGGCTGCCATAACAAAGCACCATAGATTGAGTGTCTTAAACGACAGAAACATATTTCTCACAGTTCTGGAGGCTGGGAAGTCCAAAACCAAGATGTTGGCTGATTTGGTTCCAAGTAGGACTCTCTTCCTGGCTTGCAGATGACCACTTTCTCCCTGTGTCCTTACATGGTGGGGAGAGAGATGGAGAGACAGAGACAAAGAGATCTCATAAGGCCACAAATCCTTTCAGATTAGGGGCCCATCCTTATGACCTCATTTAATGTTAATTACTTCCTAAAAGTCCTATCTCCAAATACAGTCACGTTGGAAGTTAGAGCTTCAGCATATGAATTTAGAGGGGGTACAATTCAGTCCATAGCAGGGCAATATTTTCTGATGCTTTTCCCTTGAGACATTTGCTGATATGTGGCATGAGTTCAAAAGGCTGAGTGAAAAGCAGTGCCTTCAGCATTCAGCAGCTTCATGGGAACTGAGACAAAAACTGTAGTTCAGTGCTACTAAGACAGCCAGAAACAAGGGTTTTAGGTATGGGAGAAAAGGGAACTTCAGAGAAGTAAGCTCAAACGTCCTGTGCTACTTCCTACCTCAACGTATTTGCCAGTTCTTAAGTTGCAGTGGTTAAAAGGCTTAGAAGTCAAGAATAAAGTTCCCATAAGACAGTCAAAATCTGAGCAGACCTTTGACAGTTTCACAGTGCGGGCAAGACAGAAATTCGGTTTTAGGGCCTACCAAGGTGGAGGATCCCTGTTAAACACCCCAGGCTTTCAGCTGAAACCCCTGAAAGACTATGCCCTAGAAGTAGGGGCAAACCAACAACAGACCAGCCCTCTAGCATAATACAGAGCTGCTATATGTTTTATACACAATTTCTGGCATTCAAAGAAAAAGATGCCAGGTTGTCAGCATATAGGGCCAAATGCTGCAAATGAAGAAAAAAGACATTCTGGTGCTCATCTCTGTGCCAGGAACCCTCAGAACTTAGAACTTCTTTCTGTAATCCTGTAACATCATCAGGAAACTCTGTATGTGATGCTCTATTAGGGCACAAAGCAAACACAAGTTTACAACATGGAATGAACAACACTGTCTCACCAAGACATTTAGAATATGCAATAAATTCATTAGTTAAGTGCTTAATTTTTATGTAAAAGGTAAAATCAATGTGCCTAACAAGATTCCAAAAGTCAAAAAGAACCTCTGACACCTTGACCGAGTGTAATAGCACCAAGAGCATCAGATGCGGAATTTTTTACTCCTGCATTAAATTCTCTTGACTTCAATTCTGTCTCAGATCTCAAGTTCAGGAGTCCTAAAGTACAGGAATCAATTCTTATTCTGTGTTGGCTAACATGTCCAACAAAAATCATTGAGAGAGACTCTACAGTGTTGTATTTCTATTAATTATCTGCAAGCCTTGAGGCTCACTTCCTCCTTGAAGCTTTAGAAAAGAATAGTGTAATAAATTTTAATGTGCTTTACTGTTTATGAGACATTTTTGCGTTTCTCATCTCATTGGATCAAAAAACCATCCTTATAGGTGTTCTTGGTGAGTTTCATGGTATGAATGAGGGAAGTGGAGCCCAGACAGATTAAGGAATTGCACAAGGTGGAGCAGTAGGTAGATGTTGGATTTGGAACTCTTGATCACTCTGGTTTTAGATGCTAACCTCTAACGTTTACATGTCACTTTATGTAATATGTATTTTATTATAGTTTACAGAGTATGTGCTTTTAAATATGTATGTGTACATATATTACATTTGACATTCAGGAGCTTTGCTACCACGTGGCCCTTTCATCAGCCGGCGTGGACAATTTCTCATTCACTGACTGCTTGAGAAAGCTGCTGGGTCCTCTGTCACTCGAGTGGAAGTAGCCCTTCTTGGGAGGCTGGCCACCTGGGACACTGGGAGTCGGCCTTCAGGCCACTGAACCTGGCTAATTCCGGACAGTTAGCAGCTTCTGGCTGAACTGTGGAGTTCAGAACTTTCAGGCTGACTTCTCACCTTTCGGTTAAGACAAGTAGTAGAAACCCTAAAAGAGCCTAAAGTTGACTTTTTATTTTTTTATTATTTTTTTAACATCTTTATTGGAGTATAATTGCTTTACAATGGTGTGTTAGTTTCTGCTTTATAACAAAGTGAATCAGTTATACATATACATATGTTCCCATAGCTCTTCCCTCTTGCATCGCCTTCCCTCCCACCCTCCCTATCCCACCCCTCCAGGCAGTCACAAAGCACCAAGCTGATCTCCCTGTGCTATGCGGCTGCTTCCCACTAGCTATCTATTTTACGTTTGGTAGTGTATGTATGTCCATGCCACTCTCTCACTTTGTCACAGCTCACCCTTCCCCCTCCCCATATCCTCAAGTCCATTCTCTAGTAGGTCTGTGTCTTTATTCCTGTCTTACCCCTAGGTTCTTCATGACCTTTTTTTTTTTCTTAGATTCCATATATATGTGTTAGCATATGGTATTTGTCTTTCTCTTTCTGACTTACTTCACTCTGTATGACAGACTCTAGGTCCATCCACCTCACTACAAATAACTCAATTTCATTTCTTTTTATGGCTGAGTAATAATCCATTGTATATATGTGCCACATCTTCTTTATCCATTCATCTATTGATGGACACAGTGCCGTTTTGGACAATGATAGTCCTTAGTCTAACGTGGTGGTTCTCAACTAAGGATGATTTTGCTCACTTTCTAGGGGTCATTTGGCAATATCTTCAGACATTTTTGGTTGTTGCAACCAGAAGAGGGGTGCTACTGGCGTCCAGTGGGTAGAGACCAGGGGTACTGCTAAATATCCCACAATGCATTGGATGGTTCCCCACTACAAAGAATTATCTAGCTCAGAATATCAACAGTTCTGAATATCAATTATCCAGCTCAGAATATCACCAGTTGAGAATCCTGTGGACAGTACTTTAGGTCTGTTGAGATGTGGAAGTCCTTCCATTTCCGCCCCATCCAGCAGACCCCACCCTGACTCCATTTAGCCAACTAGAAACTCCAGTTTGCATCAACTCCAAATTAAGCCTGAACTTAGGGAAATTAAATCCATACCTCAGTACTAAAACCTTAGAGAAAAGCAAGAAGAAAATTTCCATAAAATCAGGATATTGGTCACATTTAGAAAGAGTGAAGGAGTTGTAATTAGTAGGGTGAATTCAGAGGACTCCTAGCATGGCTGGCAATGTTCTGTTTCTTGACTTGTCATGGTGATTACTCTGAGATTCACTTTGTAATAATTCATTAAGATGTTCTTTACTGTTGATGCACTTTTCTTTGTGTATATTGCATTTCAAAATGAAAAGCTTTAAAGACAACACACCTCACTCATTTCCCTCTATTCTGAAATAATTAGGCTAAAGAAATATTACTCATGTGAGTGATCCTACTTATTCATATTGAATAACACAGAATTGGAAAATCTTCGAAGCCCAGTCCTTAAACTAGAAATCCTGGTAGCACCTAAAGCTCCTTTTCATCTTTGGTCCTTAAAACTGGTCGGTCACTAGCCTCTCTATATGCACACAGGGTGCACATACATACAACCTGAATACTGCAAAATAACTATCAAAGGGGCCAAATTCCCAGTAGCTAGTGACCAATGCATTTACTCCCAAAGCTTAGAAATTGCCAGCCAGAGAAGGGAAGAGCATGCCTATCTGGGAAGAATATAGCAAAATCACCTAGAGATCGCTGATATTTTTCTAAATTTTTAAAATTTAACCTTTTATTAGTAATATAAAAATACCATATGTGTATAGTTTTCTTTTTAATCATAGAACGCCGGAAGACTTATAATAAGAAATATCCCCTCCCATATTTTTCGCCATGTCCCAGAGGCCACCACTGTTAACTCTTTTAAGTGTTTAATGTTTACCCTCATATTGCTAATTCTTTGTTTGTCAAACATTATCTACTTAATTTCCTGTCATAGTAGATGAGGAGTTATCTGACTTCTCTTTCTCATATATTTGTAACATTTTTGTTAAAATCCATAGGCAGTGTATGAATTATGAAATGTAAATACTGTTCATTCCCGAGCCAAGGAGTATACTTGGATGATGTTTTCTTTCCTAGTTCAACTTTTGCTTTTTCTTGAATAACAAGTACATCATTTTTTTTCATTTTCTTAGTTTTCTATAAATACAGCCCTTATTTATTTTGATCAGATGCTCCAATATTTCTTTCTAACATCTATTAATAGATTCCCAAAATAGTCATATAGATAATGTATTGTTTCCACTTTTTCCCTCGGAGACCTCGTTCTCACAGCCTTGTGTTCTCTGATTGCTTTCTGGTATTGCTGCAAAGCCATCGCTTTAGTCTGGAAACAGTCTGATGCCCTTTTTGGTGTTTGATCCTGATTTATTTCCTCACTTTGCTGGAGCACATGGTCCAGCATCTTACTAAGAAAATCCCGTTACATTTAAGATCATCTTCAGTTTACTCTCACACATGATTGGTTTGAAGTTTCTAATTTGGGAATTGTTTTCCATCAGAAAACACTGTTTTTTGGCCTGTTGTCTTCCTGTGTTACTGTTGAAAAGTCTGATGCATTGTTGTTCTTGATTCTTTTTACATGTCTCTCTCTCTCTCGCTCGCTCGCTCCACTTTAAATATTATTCTTTATCCCCAGGATTCTAAAGTTCCATGGTGATGAGCCTAGGTTAGTTTTGTTTGTTGTCATTTTTTGTGTTGGACAATTGGTGGATTCTTTCAATTTAGAAACTGTCTAACAATTTTGATGAAAATTTTCCTCTATTATTTATTTGATAATTTTTCTTTCTCCATGTTTTTGCTTTTGCTTATTCTGGACCTCCTATATGTAACTTGTTACTAACCTTCTAATTTTCTTAACTATTTTCTCACATTTTCCGTATATTGTCTTTTTTTATACACTCTAAGTGATCTTACATTTATCTTCTAATTCTTCTAGTGCATTTGTTATTTGGGCTATTGGATTTTTTGTTTCCAAGAACACTTTCTTGTTAACTGGGGGTTTTATTTCATAAGTGCATATGTCCTTATCTCAGAGAACACTAACTGAAGTCTTTTCCTCCTTATTTTGATGTACATTGTCAAGATTTCCTTGTCCTATTCATTTGCTATTATTTTGTATTTGTTCTTTTTTTTGCCTTTTAATTTTGAAGAAATTACCTAGTAGCCAGTATTTCATACCCATAGGTAGCACTACAGAGCTGACTGGAAGCTCTGTTGGCCTACGTGAGTCTTGTCAACCTCACCGAATGGTGACTAGGGAGCACCCGGACTTCCTCATGTAGAGAATTCCCACATGTCAGTATCTGGAAGCACTGTCTTTGTGGCATTTCAGGCTCTTCAGGAAAAATCTAGGAACAAGGGGCAATGGGGAGAGAACAGTGTACGCCTGGCTACAGGGGTTCTGGAAATGGGACTGGAGAACAGGCCGAAGACGTTGGGAATTCCATTATTTTTTTTTTTTTTAAGCTTTTTTTTTTTTTTTTTTTTGTGGTATGCGGGCCTCTCACTGTTGTGGCCTCTCCCGTTGCGGAGCACAGGCTCCGGACGCGCAGGCTCAGCGGCCATGGCTCACGGGCGCAGCCGCTCCGTGTTATGTGGGATCTTCCCGGACCGGGGCACGAACCCACGTCCCCTGCATCGGCAGGCGGACTCTCAACCACTGCGCCACCAGGGAAGCCTGGGAATTCCATTATTGATTGTGCAGAATTCTACTTACGCTTCGTTTTTTCAGCTCCCAGCTTCACTCTACTCATCTCTGTGCTCCAAGTCGAAAGTTTTTCTGGTTGGATTTGTTCAGTGCTTCAACTTTCCATTTTCCTCTTAGGATAGTGGAGGGAAGGGGGTGGTGACACAAGGTAGCAACTCTTCTGTCTATAGGCTTTCATCCAATCTTGAGTTTTTCACCAAAGTCTTACCTCGACTTCCTTCATGATTCGGAGTCCTCAGGGCCTGTTCTACTAGGCAATTTAATTTGCTTCTTTTCTATTCTTGTAGTATGTATGTATTTTTATCTCTCCTAGCTATTAATCATGGTTTGTTTTTAATTTTTCTTCTGATCTCTACATGCGCTGGGTATTTGCCTCTTACTGTCTCTCAAAAGTCTCTTGAAATTTCTTGTCCTCCCCTGCCATCTCTCCCATTCTCTTTGTCTTTGCGGTCTACACCTTCTTAAAATACCATTACTGCCATGTCAGATCTGTTCTACAAAGGAGAGAAAATAAGAATGTATAGTGAATCCATCATTTTCTCCCATTCACCCTTTCTTTATAAGATCTGTGAAATGTTGAGAGGCAACTAGGTTCAATGGGAAGATCTTGAGTTTGGGGTTAAACCTTCCTGTTTCAAATCCCATCTTTGTTACTTAGTGAGCGTGTGATTTTCTGCCCATCACTCAACTCTCCTGCCAAGTCCAGCAGAGACACCTGGGAAAGCACTGACCGAAAAGCAGCCATCGAATTGGGCAATTAGAAGGTCATTGGTGACCTTCACTAGAGTAGTTTCCATAGGGTGAAAAGGGCAGAAGCCAGGCTACACTGGGGTTTATCCATTGATTATGCTTCCGTCTGCCGTGCAAGGCTCCTCCCGCACAGTTTCTAGTAAAGCTGTGAGTTACTCCACGCCTTTTGGTCTCTGCTTACTTTGCCAGCTGCTTTAGGGTTTCAAATGTGTTGCCACATGTATCCAGGCTTTTCCTTCAAGGCTCATATAAGCCAGCTGTTACAACAAGCTTCAAAACGCTCCCCGCAAACTGGCAGGAGCCTGAATGCCCTCGGAGCTCCACAGGGACCAGGTACATGCAGTGTAGCTGGAAAATTGCTTTGGAAAGGCGATGTGGAAGAGCAGGTCTGCGGAGGGAGCAGCTCAGCACAGAAAACATGGCCTCTCGCCAGTCATATACTCGGAGAACAAAAAATATGGCAGGGAGAGCAAAGAGCAAGAAACCTCTCTTAGTCTTTTTTGGCATGTTAGGCTGCCAGACCTGATGTAATTAGCCTGGGTCTTCCATCACAAATCCAGCCCAAGTGGAAAAGCTGATGGTTAAAGATGTATGGCTGATGGAAGGCAGAAATAAAGTGGATCACTCTGGATTACTTGTAACCCTTGTGTAGCAGGCGATCTCCTTCCAGATGGAAGAGTGCTTTGACCCTCAGAGGAAGGAATTCTGTAAGGGATCATTTCCGGAAGGTTTGAATTGTGAAGTTTTACAAACAATCCCACAGCTCCTTTCTGGGGCCCTACGTTCCAGTCAGTGTTTTGCTACTTCAACTGCAATGTTGTTTGTTTGTTTGGTGGGTTTTACTGCACAACCCATTTCCATAAACTGTTGCCCAGCTGCACACACTGGTGGAAAACTAGCTGAAACAAAAATGCCATTACTTATTCTGTTCAGAAAAGAATTTAAAATTCTGGAGACTAGGGAATAGTAAAATGAGAAGCTAAAAAAATACTTTTCAGCATAAAAGTTCAATGCCAATTTTGGGATCTTTGTACCTGAGGAATGATCTTTATGGATCGTTTTTTCCCTTATGGAGCAAGGACTCATATATAATGTGATCTAATTGAATTTATTCTACTGACTTTTAAAAATAATTCTTAACATTGCTTAAACAATTCTCCGAGAATGTGCTCATTTTAATCATCAGTCAGCACTTTATTATATTATAATCCTTCATTGATTGACATTTAATCACAGTCTTTGTATTTTACTATCCCTTGTCTCGTAAGAGGCAATTTTCTCTTTACTGTAGTTTAACAGCTGATGAAAAAGATTTAAGGAAACCTATAAACTTAAGATTGGTTAATGGTCCCTTATAAAAGAATATTACACTTCTAGGCTCCATTGCACAGATGTGATACTCAATTGTAGAAATGTGCATGGAGTTTATTAAATTACAGCACAAATCTTCAGTCTTCTGAGCTGTTGTCCATGTTGGTATTGTTAGGCAAATTGGGAGACACATTATTGCCTCCAGTTGTTCACGTTACTGTGGTGTGATGTAGGCAGAGACAGCTGGCACAGCGCTGCAGCAGCTGCCGGGAACTGGGCCCAAGTGAAGGTCCAGCTCTGCTGACTCAGTGCTGGGCAGGTCGTGGAAGGTGTCCAGGACGCAGAAAATAAATAAACAAACCAAGCTGGCTGTCAGAGAGAGAGCGGGAGGGAGGAAGGGAGAGAGACATTGCACCTTATGTATATAAAATGATTTTCCTTGATTGTTTCTGGATTTTATGACTTCTCAGGTACACTGAGTACCTCTGCAGAACTAATTGCTTAAAACTAGTCTCTGGACCTCTTTAATGGGCAGGCCCTTAGTTCTATTTGCTGCTATTTTCTTCAGTTATATATATATAGATAGATAGATAGATCAATATATTATATATAAAATATATAATTTTTTTCAGATTCTTTTCCATTATAGGTTATTACAAGATATTGAATATAGTGTTATACAGTAAATCCTTGTTGTTTATCTGTTTTATGTATGGTAGAGTGTATCTGTTAATCCCATAGTCCTAATTTTTCTCTCCCCCCTCTTTCCCCTCTGGTAACCACAAGTTTGTTTTCTATGTCTGTGAGTCTGTTTCCATTTTGTATACAAATTATTGGTATTATTTTTTAGATTCCACGTATAAGTGATATCATATGAGATTTGTTTTTCTCTGTCTGACTTAATCCACTAAGTATAATATTCTCTAGGCCCATTCATGTTTCTGCAAATGGTAATAATTCGTTCTTTTTTCATGGCTGAGTAATATTCCATTGTATATACGTACCACATCTCTTTTATCCATTCATCTGTTGATGAACATTTAGGTTATTTCCATTTCTTGGCTATTGTAAATAGTGCTGCAGTGAACATTGGGGTGCATGTATCTTTTGGAATTAGAGTTTTCTCTGGATATATGCCCAGGAGTGGGATTGTTGGATCATATGTTAGCTCTAGTTTTAGTTTTTTAAGGAACCTCCGTACTGTTTTCCATAGTGGCTGCACCAATTTACATTCCCATGTTTGGTGCTATTTTTTATGCAAGAAGGAGTTGCTGAGTTTTGTTTCATTTTTGTTAGGTTTTGGTACTTGTGGTACTGCTATATTTAAATGGTAAGGGAAGGTAAAGTGGCAGGTGCAAACACCTCAGATTTTGGGGTCTGAAAGACCTAGATGAAAATCCTCTCCTCACCACTAATTACCTATGTGACATTGGGTAATGGGTCTAATTTGCCATGCCTCATTTTTCTCCTCTGAGGTGGGGATATGCTATCAATCCTCCAAGGATTCCAGATAAGAGATGTAACTGCCCAGCACAGCATGCTGGGTTCAGTAAGTTCACCGTAACTGATAGCTCTTTCACTGTTGTTGGAATTGTGATTTTTAGATAATAAAACCAAAGTTGGTTACAGTTTGAATAAGGACTTGAGTGAAGATTTCACACACCCACATCATTCAAAATCATAGCTCAAAGTGGCACCTGAAGGCAGAAGGGCACAGTGGCAAAAGATCAGGTTCTCAAGTCACGGATGGATTCAAATATGCATGACCTCTGGCACGTTTAAATTTTCTCCAAGCCTTGGTTTTTCTCATCTGTAGAATGGGAATAATAATGTCCCTTACCTAATAAGATTGTTCTGAAAATTAAACAAGTTCATGTATATAAGTATATTGTTTAGCACAGTATCTACCAAACAACAAGCCTTCATTAAATGTTAGCTACTATTCTTATGATAAATGTCAGTTGATGAATTTGATTCCTAGAAGTAAGACCTCTAAACTTTGCTCCTTTATGTCTCTCATTTATTGAGAGACATATGGTCCGAGGTCTAATTCTGTTTAAAATCTCCTTTCTGGATGCCTTCTCCTTAGGCTCTTCTGCAGTTTGGCCTGAAGATTTTAGCTAATCTTAGAAAAAGAAATTAGGCATATATTATTGTTTTCTGATAAATACTCGTTCATTCAATATTTATTAACTGAATGAATATTGTATTTCAGAAACAATGTTGGGTTCTCAGCACACAAAAATGAATATGACAAAACCCCTTCCTTCAAGGAACGTATGGTCTGGAACGGGCCAGGGGTATCCATGGAAATAAATTCATGCTGCAAAATGTCACTGCTGTGAAAGATGTTTATATAGGATACGGTGGGGTCCAAAAATGAAATCCAAATCCACATGGACCGGGGTAGAGGACCAGAAAATTCATAAATTCAGTCAACAAGAATTAAGTACCTACTATGTGTTAGACACTAGAGGTATGAAAATGGTACAAAGATGTATGAAACAGGATGCCTATCTTTCTATTTCTGCATCCCCCCTCAGGAGGGTATTGGTTCCAGAATATTCTGGAATATTCCAGTATATCCATTGGGATATTCTGATTAAGATACCCTGCGACTTCCTCTTGCCGAAGCTAACGGGCAGCATGCAGTTGATAAAATTGAACATTCCTTCCTTTGTGAAACTTTGTAGACATGTTCCTACCTGATGGGCCGTACTTCTCAGCTTCCTCTGAAGCCCCCTTGCTCTCTGTTTTACCTCTACATGACTGAGTACTTTAGCACAGCCCCTACCATTATTGAAAACGATCAATTCCTGTATTTGTGTATTTGTTTAGTACTTTCTCCCTTTATCTTTGTATTCCTTGAACTTAGAATGTTGCTTGGCACATAAATGCTCAATAAATATTGGTTAAGTTTACTTTTAAAATAGGGAGCTCACAGTTGAGCAGTCAGTTACATACTTCTAGATCATTATTATACAATAATTGCAGTAAATTGCAGCTACTCAGGGAAAGCTTTCTTGAGCTGAGGCTGAACTGAATGGCTAAAAAGAGGCATAAGTGTGGAGCTGTGTAAGGATTTCCAGTCCACAGGAGCCTGAGGGAAGCAGGAACCAGCTTGGCCCAGGACGGAAAGCATAAGAAGGTAGGGGTTTGCATTTGAGTGGAGCCCCATCATTTCTTATTTAAAATTTTTCTTTTATTGTTAGATTCTTCTCAATCTATTCCTAGTGATCTCCACTGACATTATAAAAATGTAGATGCTATCACGAGTTACTGGGCATATCTCGGGGAACCACTCTGAGCTGAGTCTGTGGGAATCTCCAATGCCAATATGTATTCAGATGCATGCAAATTGCAGGTGACAGCTTTCATTTTTTCCTACTTCTCCCCCAGCCAGTTGCCACTCTCTGCAGAAGACAGGGTGATGGCAAAGACCTGTGGGCTTTCACTCTACATTTTTCTGTTGCCCAGCAAACATTTCACCTCCAAACTGACATGTGTCTTTGTGGTTTCAGGATGAGGAACTAAAATGAAAGAGGTAAAAACAACTTGGCTGATTTAGTCATTTTGTTTGAAAGATCAATCAGTTTCCTATGAGAAATTTTCTGGGATGGGAACCAAAGTAGCTGACATCCAAAAGCAGCATCTCCACTCCTGGCTCTAACGGTGATGCTCCATTAGCTGTCAGCAGTAATCACACTTACATCCTCCTTCCAGGCCTCCAGCTATGAGGGGACGCTGTTACACTCTCCCTGTCTGGCTGCAAAGCACTCGACAACAAACATACAAACAGACCGGGCTGAGTGCTGCTGGGAGTGCATCCCTGGCACGGGGGCCTCTCCAGCAGGTGTATGCAAACTCACCTGTGCTGTGCTTGGCACACTGGGCACCCCCGTGAGGAACTGTCCCCACCTGGATCTGAACTGCCTCCCGCACCCCAGGACAGCAAGCCACTGCTGGAACTGGAAGGGTCTCTCCATTAGCTAATGGTGCGAGTATCTGCCGCCTCTGCTTCTGTGTAGGCAGCCAGAAAGGATGCTGAAGGAAGGCTACCTTGTCTTAGCCTTTGTCAGGAATGTTGGTTTGAAAAACACACAGATGTATGCACACAAGGTTGGATTCGGATGCTTTTTCCTTCCTGCCTTTAAATATTTCAGTGACCTAGCAAAGTATTCACTCATAATGAACCCCCTCAAGGAAGCATGGAGTAGCTCAGAACATATTGGGTTAACTATTTTTCCTCAGGCTTTTGATTTATGGAATGTTTCTCCACTCCTCATTTTCAGATGAGCGTGGCTATGGCTTTGCACTGAGCCTTGAGCATTAACTCCTTATTAAAAAGGACTTCCAGGTACCCCTGGGCTCAAGGAGGGCCTCAGGCCAAGGTAATTAAAACATAGCCTTGAACAGCATGGCCATATGATATGTGGTCCTGTGATGAGAGATTATCAATTTATTTTAATTACAAAAAAAGGCACATACTTCCAAAATAATAAATTGCCTCAGACCCCACATTTGATTGAAAGATGATTGTCAAAGGGGTTAATTTTCACCTGGAAAACTCCTATTCATTCTTTAATACCCTTCTCTGTGAAGAAACAGGTCTCATTTGTGAAGTCTCACCAAGACAGTTTATCACCTTTTCATTTTTACTCCTATTAAATTTTATTTTTTAATTGAAGTATAGTTGATTTACAATGTTGTGTTAGTTTCAGGTGTACAGCAAAGTGATGCTGTTATACATATACATATATATATATATATATATATATATATACATATATATTCTTTTTCAGATTCTTTTCCATTATAGGTTACTACAAGATATTGAATACAGTTCCCTGTGCTCTACAGTAGGTCCTTGTTGTTTATCTATTTTATACATAGTAGTGTGTCTCTGTTAATCCCAAACTCCTAATTTATCCCTCCCCCTTAAATCTTGTTTATAAGTTTCTTTGTAATTATTACCAAATAGATACAAATACTCTCTTCCTCCCCCCACCCCGCAACATATGCTCTTCTCAACTTGTTTTGAAAGAGGCAGCATTCCTGGTCTTTCTTGCATTGTCTCATCTTTTATTGAAACATGAAAACAATCTCTTTATGAAGAAGAGTCCAAGGGTAATGATTACGGGGGATGTAAAAGGGAGTGGGGCGGGTAGGGGGGGACTGTGAAGAAATGGGGAAGACATGGCCGGACAAAAAGTAGCAGCAGCTACTAGCATCAGCAGATTGTAGCTGTGTAGAAATGTGAGTGCAATGCGACTCGAGTGCCCCTTTCTTTAAGAAAAGCCAAAAGTAAAGTTTTTTTTTAAGTCCAAATTCACTCATCACTAAATGTTGGCTCAAGCTTATTTTTGTAATACTGCGCCAGCCAAATACATTCCATCCGCAGGCACAATTTGCCCCAAAGGCTGCCAATTTACAGGACCTATTTTTCCCTCTTCTGTCTGCCCCATCACTCACCAGCATCATGTGTTGGCACCATGGAGCCGAGAGGAGGAAGGATGCCTAAGAGTGTAGCATGCTACCCCAGCCCACCCAGCCACGTGAGTCTTGGGCTCTGTCTGGTCTTCCCCACCTCCCTGACCTGTTTTTCCCCTGCCTGGGAAGATCTGCCCAACTCTGTCAGAACTCCTGTTCATGAGACAAGGTCCAAATGTCCCAGACAATCCTTTCTTCTCTGTATTCTTTTAGTCCTTTGTTAAGGTTCACTCACATCAGTACTCTTAAATATCAGTGTACATCCGAATGGGCGTACATCTGGAGGGCTTGTTAAAACGGACTGCTGGGCTGCCTCCTTAGAGTTTCTGATTCAGCTGGTCTTCAGTGGGGCCCGAGAATTTGCCCTGATGCTGCTGGTCTGGGGACCACATTCAGAGAAGCCCAGCCTTACACTCGGGGCTCTGTAGAGTTCATCTGTGGATCTCCAGACCTGGCACAGTCAGTAATCCTTTTATTAATGACATTAATGACAGTCACCTTGGCGTCCTCATCAAGCCGATCTAATAAACATCTGCCTAGTGTCAACGGGAAAGTAGTGGAGGAGCCACTCACCCCCTTGGAAAACTTTCACACACTTGTAGAACTAAAGAGCTTGAAGGGTCCTTCGAGATCATCTAGTTAAATCTGGATATTTTATAAATGTAGATACTAAGGCCACTTGTCTTAGCTGATTCTTCTTCATTTTCTAGTTACATTCCACTTTCCAAGGTCTGCCTTCTTATATCAGTTACATTTCTGGGTTTTCCTCTAAAACACAGAAAAGGCATGATAAATTTTGGAAATTTCCTGTTGGGATATGTGGAGTCAGTTAAAATGATGAATGCTGCGTAAAGCAAAATATTTTTGTGAAGTTTGTTGCATTAGCTGTATATTTACATTTTCCTCCGGTCACTAATTTTCACATGCCCAGGAACCATTCCAGATGTGGACCACGGAAAGTGAAAAATATACCTAATTACTTCTGCTTAAGCTACTTACATTTATCTTTTAATAGTGCTACATTCTCCTTGCAAAACTGAGGATGACACCAATGATACTTGCAAACCCTGTTAGTGGGTCACACTGCCCTTCAACTCTACAATCAAATATACAGCATATTTTAAAACAGATTTCTTACAAAAAATTTTAATGCAGCAACAACTCTTAGCACATCATAGTTCAGTCTTTCTCCCCAAATGGTGAAGGCATCCTCTATTCAGCTCATCGTGTGATACTGGCCCCATTCCCTCCCTGACTCTTACCACTACCCTATAGGATTCTAACTTCCATGCTGATCATTCAGCAAACCTGACAAGTATTTACTGAGTATCTGTTGTATGGTAGGCGCTGTTTTATGTGTTATAAATCTAGTAGCTGAACAATATAGTGTTAAGGTCTTGCCTTTGAGGGGCTCTGGTCTAGTGTGGGTTGGTCTAGTGGGATAAGTACTATGAAAAAGCACAACAGGGTAAAGGCAAGGATGATATTGAAGGGGGGAGGACCATTTTACACCGAGGGTCAAAGAGGCAGCCTTTGAGCTTGACCTGTCGTAGATGGAAATGGTGTGCGGAGACTTGAGCAGAGGGAACAGCAAGTGCAATAGCCCTGCGGTAGGAACGAGCCTGTCATTTGTAAGAAATGGCAAGAAGGGGGCTTCCCTGGTGGCGCAGTGGTTGAGAGTCCGACTGCTGATGCAGGGGACGCGGGTTCGCGCCCCGGTCCGGGAAGATCTCACATGCCGCGGAGCAGCTGGGCCCGTGAGCCATGGCCGCTGAGCCTGTGCTCCGCAATGGGAGAGGCCACAACAGTGAGAGGCCCGCGTACCGCAAAAGAAAAAAAAAAGAAATGACAAGGAGGCCAGTGTGGATGAGGTGGAGGAAAGGAGGGAGTTGGCTGTGGAAGGGCTGGGCAGGGTCAGATAACGGGGTAAAATTTAAGTAGGTCAGAGTCCTAATGGAAACGGCAAGCTTTGGAAGGGTTATAGCAGGAAAGTCACGTGAACGAGTTCGTTTCGTAGGGTTCACTCTGTTGTGTGGGGGATTGACTCTATGAGCTGTTAGTGATGGTCAATAGTATGGGGGGAGGAATCATCAGGAGGGTGGTGCGGTGACCCTGGGCAGAGAAGGTGATGCGCTGAAATGAGTGTGAGGGTGGAAGACATGAGAATGGTCCAACTGGGGCTATATTGTGAAGGCATTTCAGCCATGCTCATTAGCTTGAGTCGGAGGGGAGAGGTCGAAGGACTGGCTTGATCTAAGGGTGGAGAGGTTGGCTGTCAAGACAGATGGAGAGAAGGAAATGGGGTCAGAGATCCATGGGTGCCAAGGAAGAGAGGCTGAAATGAAAGGCCAGTGTTTCCGGATGAGAACAAAACGAGAGCTGCAGGAATGGGCTGATGAGTTGAGAACAATGTGGGATTAAACTGTGGGATTAAACTAATTGATGGGGCTTCCCTGGTGGGAACACGGGTTCGTGCCCCGGTCCGGGAAGATCCCACATGCCGCGGAGCAGCTGGGCCGGTGAGCCATGGCCGCTGAGCCTGCGCGTCCAGAGCCTGTGCTCCGCAACGGGAGAGGCCACAGCAGTGAGAGGCCCGCGTACCGAAAAAAAAAAAAAAAAAAAATTGATGAACAGCAAAAATGATAACAGTGAAGAATTACAGCCAGAGAGTAGTAGAATGTTACCGTTTGGTCCTAGAGGCACAGCGATTCTGAGTTGCTGGTTCTCTCTGTTGTGTGTATGTGTTTGTCCTCACTAAAGAAAGACCGACTGGATCCCCATCCGTTTTTTAGTTTTTCTTTTTCCATCAGTGTTAATTATGGTCATCATGTTCCATTGGTTGTATCTCCTGACTCATCCTGCTTCACTCCTCACTTTAAAATCCTGACCTGATTTATTATAGTCTTTTAACTTTTCATCCATTTATGCCATCATTTAAGCACCTTTAGTTTAATGGCTGATTAATTTCCTTCTAGTCTGGAAACCAAAATCTCATCACCTACTGCTTTCTTGTCTCCTCTATGATGTTACTGTTTTCTGAATAACCTTGAAGGTAACATCTTTCTGGCTTGATCTGATCCCTGCTACCTCTCACCTTCACCTGTCTCCAAGAAGCCTGCCTCATTCTCTCTGATAGGACTCCACGGGGAACCACAGGGTATAGAGTGGATTGCAGATGTAGGTTGGAGGTGAAAGCCACCACAGAACAAGAAGGCAAGAAATTGTGGAGTTGGTAGAATGGATGAATTTGATTTTCAGGTTAGCATTACAAAAGACAGCGGGCCCTCTTCACTGCCTCTCAACCCTACAATTTCACTGGAATGTTAAGCTTCTTTCTAAGATGATTCTTGGACACCTCTCTTCTTGAACCTTCAACAACTCCTCTGTCTGCCGATTCTCAGCTGATAACTTCACATATTATATCTCAGGAGGAAATAGAAAATCAAAAAGAACTACCTCATTTTACCACCACCAAATCTATCAACTGACTTTTCCTTTGGACGTATACTTTATCTTTCCTTCTTTAATGATGCCCCTCATCTTTTATCCACCCCTCCTATTGCTCTTGTTCTCATCTTCCTTCACAGCCAATCTTGATAGCCCATGTCCATGCCCACTTCTCCACCCCCGTTCATTCCTCATTGCACTGCAGTCCTGTTTCTAGCCTCCACTCCACTGAACTTGTGTAAGCTTGCAGTAATTTCCTAAGAGCTAGATAAAATAAACAATGGTCAGGCTTTTAATTTTACTCAGTTTCTCTTGGTATTTAATTTACTCCTTCTTGGAACTTCTGGTTTAGCTGAGAAGCAGTAAGCCCGCTATAGCTCTCTCTCCAACTGACTATGGCTAAAGGCTCTGTTCAAATTATAGAAAGCAGCTGTCTGAGGACTCTGAGAAAAACAAAAGCAGGTAGCTTGGTGAGGGGAGTCAAATACAGAAAAATGGCCCATATGGGGAAATGTGAGTTTCCATTTTTTCCCCTCTTTTTTTCCCATGGACTTGAGGCAAGGATGGTCCTCCACTGCTCCCGACATGGCAGTGCCATGGACATTTAACGCTCTTAGGTAAATTCTGTCTTTCCAGCCAGGAGACTGGGATATAAACCTCTGTGAGCTGAAGAAAATAGGGAGAAATTGCCATTTCTTTTTTTTCTCTCTCATCACTTGACAAGGGTGGGCTCCCAGTGGAACTCATGGGGTGAGTGGCACTGTAAGCTTAAACTAATGGACCGTGTCCATTGGCTTGAGGAATTGGATAAAGGAGCCCCTGCAATCAGGAAGGTACTGAGGGGAGTCTCATTTTCTTTCTCTTTTTCTTCCTCCTGCGTTTGCCTGGGGTGGCCACAGTCATGGGGATTATGCAGTGGCAGCATGAGTAGCTGTAACTCCAAGATAAACTCCACTTTTTTTTGGCCAGAAGACGAGGGAAAGGGATTCCTTCCAACAAGGGAATATGAGAGAAATCCTGGAGATGAGAGATTTGGAGGAGGGGGTTCCCTAATTCTATGAATGAATGAATATAATTTCCAGGCTTACTCATGAGCTGTTTAGTTAAGGTAGACCCAAAAGAGCACAGCAAAACCTTTGAGAACTGACTTTTTTTTTCCAATTTTTGAATTTAATTTAATTTTTATACAGCAGGTTCTTATTAGTTATCTGTTTTATACATATGAGTGTGTATATGTCAATCCCAATCTCCCAATTCATCCCTTCACCACCTCCCCCCTCACCACTTTCCCCCCTTGGAGTCCATACATTTGTCTCTACATCTGTGTCTCAATTTCTGCCCTGCATAACGGTTCATCTGTACCATTTTTCTAGCTTCCACATATATGCGTTAATATATGATATTTGTTTTTCTCTTTATGACTTACTTCACTCTGTATGACAGTCTCTAGATCCATCCACATCTCTACAAATGACTCAATTTCATTCCTTTTTATGGCTGAGTAATATTCCATTGTATATACGTACCACATCTTCTTTATCCATTAGTCTGTTGATGGGCATTTGGGTTGCTTCCATGACCTGGCTATTGTAAATAGTGCTGCAATGAACATTGGGGTACATGTGTCTGTTTGAATTATGGTCTTCTCTGGGCATATGCCCAGTAGTGGGATTGCTGGGTCATATGGTAATTCTATTTTTAGTTTTTTAAGGAACCTCCATACTGTTCTCCATAGTGGCTGTATCAATTTACATTCCCAGCAGCAGTGCAAGAGGGTTCCCTTTGCTCCACACCCTCTCCAGCATTTGTTGTTTGTAGATTTCTGATGATGCCCATTCTAACTGGTGTGAGGTGATACTTCATTGTAGTTTTGATTTACATTTCTCTAATAATTAGTGATGTTGAGCAGCTTTTCATGTGCTTCTTGGCAACCTGTATATCTTCTTTGGAGAAATGTCTATTTAGGTCTTCTGCCCATTTTTTGATTGGGTTGTTGTTTGTTTAATATTGAGCTGCATGAGCTATTTATATAGTTTGGAGATTAATCCTTTGTCCGTTGATGCATTTGCAAATATTCTCTCCCATTCTGAGGGTTGTGAGAACTGACTTTTAATTTAAACTCTCACCCAGGTCTCATACTTACCCTTGAGTGGCACATGCTCACAGCAGACCCAAAGTAGAATATCAAAGTTTTGAGAATTGAACTGACATTGAAACCTTCATCCCCAGAAAGTGAGGCATAAATTTCAATCTGAAAATTACTGGGTTGCGTGCCTGGTAAAAGTAACAAACAAAAATCAACATTCTCTCGAGGATTTACCCAGTATCTAGACTCTAAGCAACATAATACTAAAAATATCTAGGATACAATAAAAAATTATTCAACTTACAAAGAACTAGGATAGTATAACTGATTTCAAAGGGAATCAATAAGTGACAACTGGGATGATCCACATGTTCCAATTATCAGATAGAGATTTTAAAGCAGCTATTATATGTGTTCCATGAGGTAAGTACCAACACTTTTTTTTTTTTTTTTTTGCGGTACACGGGCCTCTCACTGTTGTGGCCTCTCCCATTGCGGAGCGCAGGCTCAGCGGCCATGGCTCACGGGCCCAGCCGCAACGCGGCATGTGGGATTTTCCCGGACCGGGGCACGAACCCGTGTCTGCTGCATCGGCAGGCGGACTCTCAACCACTGTGCCACCAGGGAAGCCAGTACGAACACTTTTGAAATTAATGGAAAGATAGAAGTTCTCAGAAGAGAAATAGAAATTGTAAAAAAAAAAAAAAAATTAGAATTAAAAATTATAATATCTGAAATAAATTTTTATTGCTTAATTTAAAAAATCCTCTCTCTTTGTCTTCCACTATGCAACCCCTTTCACATTTTTAACCTAAATCTGATAAATCCCTCTCTGTCTTCCACACCATCTTCTCTTCGTCCACTCATCTCTCGCTTCTGTTCTTGGCTTTCTTTTCTTTTCACTACATATTTTCCTCTGTAAGCTTATGCACAGCTTATCTACTCTTACTGTTTCTTCCTCTTCACCTGTCATTCACTCTTTGTACTGTATTGCCTTCAGGATCTTGCTTTTATCACCTCACAGAAATTGCTCCTATTTAGGTCATCAGTAAAACTGTTCATGGCTAAATGTAATGGACAATTTTCAATCCACTTTATTGATTCCTTTTTCTGAATATGCCTCTATTAACTATAGTGCTAGGAAGAATAGATGCTTAAAATATTTGTTTGCATAAATGGAGGGCTACTCCCTCTGTTCCCATGTAAACAGACTTTCCTATTTAAAAAACAAAAAACCTCTTTGCCATTTCTTTAGGTTTCCTATATGGATTCCTCTTCCTTTTCCCATCTTCTCCTTGCTAGGATTCACCAGTTTTATCTTCAGCCGACTGGCCTTCCCTGTTGACACATTTTCCTGGAGATCACCTACTGTCCTAATTTTGCTTAGAGGCTGTATGCTGTTGACACGCAAGTTATTTATCTGCAGTTCTGAACTTCTCCCGAGCTCCACATGAGTGATTTTACTTACAAGCCTCACAATTACAGCACCCCCTGCCCAGACCTGATTTTTCTCCTGGGTTCTAGCATAGTTGGTGGCACTAACATCTTCCTGGTAGCCAAGGAAGAAACCTGAGAGAAGCATCCCTCTCTTTCATCCTGGCTATATCTAATCACAGAGTTTGCTGGTTTTACTTCCTAAGTATTTCTTGAGTCCATTCTTTCTGCTCTATCCTCATGATTATTGCTTAATTCAGGCTTACTCTCTTTCTGATCTACAAAAATTACAGTCTTCCCCTTGAGTGTTTCAGCTTCTATTCTTTCTCCCTACAGTTCCAAACAGCTGCTAGAAAAAGTTCTTAACCACAGAAATATCATCATCTCCTTTTCTTAAAACCCGTAAATAGCCATAACTTTTTGTGTAATAATTACCAAGGCTGTATTCCCCTCTGAAGGTCTTCCCAGGTTCCTTTCTTGCTACTCCCTACCTCACATTCTAAACTCTAGCAATAGTAAACTGCTTAGAGCTATCAAAATAACCCAGCTGTTATGATTTCATAAACATCTGTTTTGTTGTATCTGTTGTCTGCAATATCCTTCTGCCATCCCATCCTTGCAAATAATAAACATAGTAATGATGTTTATTGAGCGCCTACTATATGTCTGGGGCTATACCTTGCTCTTTTTTTTTTTTTTTTTTTTTTTTTTTTTTTGTGTTTTCGGGCCTTTCACCGTTTTGGCCTCTCCCGCTGCAGAGCACAGGCTCCGGACGTGCAGGCTCAGCAGCCATGGCTGCTGTGTCCCCTGAATCGGCAGGCGGACTCTCAACCACTGCACCACCAGGGAAGCCCTATACCTCGCTCTTGATATGTACCATTATTGCATTTAATCCTCAGAAATGCTTTAATATAGGTATTGTAGAGCTATTATTATCTTCATTTTAGAGATGGAAAACCAAGGAACAGAGAGGTTTAAGTGACTTACACAAAAAAGAATAAAGTCAGGATCTGAATCCAGAAATTATAACTACAGAAACTATACTACCTTGCTTCACTAGCCCAAAGAGGTTCTATCCGACTCTCTACACTCATTTCAAGCATCACCTCCAAGAAGACTTCTTTGAATAACGAACACCATCACCCTTCTAAACTTGATTAAAGGCCTCTCTATTGGTCTCCCAGAGCACTCTATGCATCTCTTATAACAGGGACCATCTTGCAGGGCAATTTTCTGTTCATGTGTCTTTTGCTTGCACTAGATGTAATTCCTCTCTGGCAGGGATTATGTTTTATTGATCTTTGTATCCATAGCTCCCTGCAAAGTACATCACAGAGTAGCTGCTCAATAAGTAGTTGCTCAACTAAATGCAAACAGCTCTCTCTGGCCCAGACCTCTAAGTTTAAACAATTACTGGACATCTCTGCTTAAATCTCTTTGGTACTTGAGAACAACTTGGATAAAACAAAATTTATACATTCTCCTTACTGTTGCCCAAGGTTGTTCTTAACCTTGTGATCCTTTTCTTGATTAATGTATATCCAGTTAACCAAACCAGAAACCTGGAATCATCCAAGATTTGTCTCTTTCATGCTCAGTAATTCATTGATCAGCAACTGCTCTCATTTGTACCCTCTTTACATCTCTTAAATCCTTCCCCTTTCCCATGATCCCATTGTACTTCCCTCCATCCCAGCAATTACTACAACATACTCTGATTATTTATGCATATCATTCTCTCTCTTCCTGCCACTGGTTTGCAAACTTCTTGAGAAAAAAGGGTAACCTTTCATTTTTGTACCCCAAAGTCCTGTCTCTTGAGTGATGACTTGGGGCATGGTTCAAATGACCCATCTCATCTTCTAGTAGCTATTAGCTTATGCTTTGCAGTAACTTAAAGAGGAAACTTCTTTCGCCAGGGGTTATGCCTATGACAGCCATTAGAGCTGTTCATAAATATTCCATTTCTTCTCTCCTTCCTTTTGAAGTTCGGTCAGCATGATTTGCTTTGGCCAATGAAATAGAAGAGATTGGGTGATCTCTGGACAGAAGCTTTAAGAGATAGTGCAGAATTCACCATATCCCCTTCCTCTTGCTGCTGTGATCAGGGAAATGTGAGTGAATGGAGCCTTTGTCACATGAAATGTGAGTAAGGAATAAACTTTTGTTATATTAAGCCACTGAGGTTTTAGGATTATTTGTTACTGCAACATAACTTAGCCCATCCTAACTAGTATAACATCCTTGGGTAATAGCATTTTTTCTCTTCTGGAGGAGTTGGTGCCAGGAAAAAGCACGCTGCATGCCCCTTTCTTGCCTCACAGGTGTTTTTATCCAGATAAATTCAGGTTAAAATTAGCATCAAGGGAAGGCTTGAAATGGAACTCCAGTCCCAACTCGGCAATATTCAACCTAAGAATTATGTGTGGAATGAAAAGGGTAATCGTATTTGCTTTGAAGGATAATTATGAGCTAATTGTATGTAAGAATAGAGTAACTACATGTATTCATATACGTCTTCTTTTCCCTGCACTGAGTGTGCAGGGTGACCCAGTCAAGGAAGATAGGCCTTGTGGGGCAACCAAAGGGTTAATGCCACAAATACCTGACTGGGATTACTTAATTAGGACATTAAGCGAAAAGTTTGCCCCCAGAATAGCTTAACATGGGAAATAGGATAACATTATGACCAACTTATTAAGCACTCAGAGTTTGCAGCGCACCACTAATTACAGTCAACATCCTAGGAGAAAGCTCTATCGGTATTAATATTTCGATCACCAGTTCCTCCATGCTAGAAGAAGTAAATAGTTGAGCCTGAGTCACCCTTCATTTACCATATTGCCCACCCTTCCTCCACAAGGAATCAAATGTCCAAATGATCCCAGAGTATTCAGGCATTGCTGGAAGTCAGTATGAACTCACTTCTCCTATTACTGAAATTCCTCTCAGGCCGCCATTCTGTCTCCTGTAGCTTCTCATCCTTTCACACTTTCTTTTTATGCTCTTTTATTATTATTTCCTGTCCCCTAAACACATTGTCTATTTCTTTTGTCCACCATTTCCTTGCTTTCTGCTTTCACTTATACAGGAAGGAACTGTTTGCCTCTTCCAAGAAATCTGTCATTGGTCAGAAAAGTCTTCACTTTGTTGTTCAGTCAGATGAACGCTTTCCCTCCAGGAGTAAACCAGACTCTCCTTCTGTGGTCCCTTCTGTTTGGGAACCACAGGACACACCCAGATCTAGTGCCACCTCCTCCACTGAGCCTCCCTTGATTCCTCTCGGACAATCCAGCTCTGTGTCAGGGAGTGCTTGGTTCTCTTCTCTGTATCAGCACCACACTGTCGTATTTTGACTTGCCTTCCTAATAGTCTGTCTCCTACACCAGACGTAAAACTTCCTGACGGCAGAGAACTTGTTTCATTCATCTTTACACTTCTGCCCCCTCTCAGAGCCTGGCATATTATTTTTAGGATAGAGACCATTTAGTCCCACCTGATGCTGTAGAACAGAAGTCTCAAACTGCAGCCCTGGGGCTGGATGAGACCAGCAGGCATGTTCCGTTTGGTCCACAAAGAGATGCCCAGCACAGGTCTTAAGTATTTCAAATCAATTGCCAATTTTAAGAATAGAGAGATTTATCATTTTAAAAATCTAGATTTCTAACTCTATCTTTTTAAAAAATGACAAGAGATTGGGCAACAACGAGCTCACATTCCAACGTCAAAGCAACTGCTCTAGCAGAGTAGCAGCCTCCCTCTCTGGAGTGGCCACAATGCTCCCAGTCTCCAGCTGAAGGCAGATTGTCAAGACTGGCATAGGCAGAGCATAAGCCATCAGAATAGCACCTGAACGACAGGCTCCACAGGGACCACAGTTTTCAGGTCAGTGGTTTAAGGACAGAGCAGTCTTCTGATTATCAGACCAGCGATGAGGAATTAATGTTGACACAGGTGGAGACTCTGGCCGGGGAAGCACTGGACTTGCTCCCTCTCACCCTCAGGGTAATATTGCTTTGGTAATAGCTGCTTCAAACAGCATCCTTTCCATTCTGCTCCTCTGGAAAAATCTACTCAGAGTTCAGCTTCCAGTTTTAAGATGTGAGGACTTAAATAACAAGAGAGCACAGTGGTGATCTAGTCACTTTTTTTTTTTAACATCTTTATTGCACTATAATTGCTTTACAATGGTGTGTTAGTTTCTGCTTTGTAACAAAGGGAATCAGTTATACATATACATGTGTTCCCATATCTCTTCCCTCTTGAATCGCCCTCCCTCCCACCCTCCCTATCCCACCCCTCCAGGCAGTCACAAAGCACCGAGCTGATCTCCCTGTGCTATGCGGCTGCTTCCCACTAGCTATCTACCTTACATTTGGTAGTGTATATATGTCCATGCCTCTCTCTTGCTTTGTCACAGCTTACCCTTCCCCCTCCCCATATCCTCAAGTCCATTCTCTAGTAGGTCTGTGTCTTTATTCCTGTCTTACCCCTAGGTTCTTCATGACCTTTTTTTTTTTCTTAGATTCCATATATATGTGTTAGCATACGGTATTTGTCTTTCTCTTTCTGACTTACTTCACTCTGTATGACAGACTCTAGGTCTATCCACCTCAACAAATAGCTCAATTTCGTTTCTTTTTATGGCTGAGTAATATTCCATTGTATAAATGTGCCACATCTTCTTTATCCATTCATCTGTTGATGGACACTTAGGTTGTTTCCATCTCGGGGCTATTGTAAATAGAGCTGCAATGAACATTTTGGTACATGACTCTTTTTGAATTATGGTTTTCTCAGGGTATGTGCCCAGTAGTGGGATTGCTGGGTCATATGGTAGTTCTATTTGTAGTTTTTTAAGGAAGCTCCATACTGTTCTCCACAGTGGCTGTATCAATTTACATTCCCACCAACAGTGCAACAGGGTTCCCTTTTCTCCACACCCTCTCCAGCATTTATTGTTTCTAGATTTTTTTGATGATGGCCATTCTGACTGGTGTGAGATGATATCTCATTGTAGTTTTGATTTGCATTTCTCTAATGATTAATGATGTTGAGCATTCTTTCATGTGTTTGTTGGCAGACTGTATACCTTCTTTGGAGAAATGTCTATTTAGGTCTTCTGCCCATTTTTGGATTGGGTTGTTTGCTTTTTGTTATTGAGCTACATGAGCTGCTTATAAATTTTGGAGATTAATCCTTTGTCAGTTGCTTCATTTGCAAATATTTTCTCCCATTCTGAGGGTTGTCTTTTGGTCTTGTTTATGGTTTCCTTTGCTGTGCAAAAGCTTTGAAGTTTCATTAGGTCCCATTTGTTTATTTATTTATTTATTTATTTTAACATCTATATTGGGGTACAATTGATTTACAATGGTGTGTTAGTTTCTGCTTTATAACAAAGTGAATCAGTTATACATATACATATGTTCCCATATGTCTTCCCTCTTGCATCTCCCTCCCTCCCACCCTCCCTATCCCACCCCTCCAGGCTGTCACAAAGCACCGAGGCAATATCCCTGTGCCATGCGGCTGCTTCCCACTAGCTATCTACCTTACTACGTTTGTTAGTGTGTATATGTCCATGACTCTCTCTCGCCCTGTCACAGCTCACCCTTCCCCCTCCCCATAACCTCAAGTCCGTTCTCTAGGAGGTCTGCATCTTTATTCCTGCCTTACCCCTAGGTTCTTCATGACATTTTTTTTTCTTAAATTCCATATATATGTGTTAGCATACGGTATTTGTCTTTCTCTTTCTGACTTACTTCACTCTGTATGACAGACTCTAGGTCTATCCACCTCATTACAAATAGCTCAATTTCGTTTCTTTTTATGGCTGAGTAATATTCCATTGTATATATGTGCCACATCTTCTTTATCCATTCATCCGATGATGGGCACTTAGGTTGTTTCCATCTCCGGGCTATTGTAAATAGAGCTGCAATGAACATTTTGGTACATGACTCTTTTTGAATTTCGGTTTTCTCAGGGTATGTGCCCAGTAGTGGGATTGCTGGGTCATATGGTAGTTCTATTTGTAGTTTTTTAAGGAAGCTCCATACTGTTCTCCACAGTGGCTGAACCAATTCACATTCCCACAAGCAGTGCAAGAGTGTTCCCTTTTCTCCACACCCTCTCCAGCATTTATTGTTTCTAGATTTTTCGATGATGGCCATTCTGACTGGTGTGAGATGATATCTCATTGTAGTTTTGATTTGCATTTCTCTAATGATTAATGATGTTGAGCATTCTTTCATGTGTTTGTTGGCAGACTGTATACCTTCTTTGGAGAAATGTCTATTTAGGTCTTCTGCCCATTTTTGGATTGGGTTGTTTGCTTTTTGTTATTGAGCTACATGAACTGCTTATAAATTTTGGAGATTAATCCCTTGTCAGTTGCTTCATTTGCAAATATTTTCTCCCATTCTGAGGGTTGTCTTTTGGTCTCGTTTATGGTTTCCTTTGCTGTGCAAAAGCTTTGAAGTTTCATTAGGTCCCATTTGTTTATTTTTGTTTTTATTTCCATTTCTCTAGGAGGTGGGTCAAAAAGGATCTTGCTGTGATTTACGTCATAGAGTATTCTGCCTATGTTTTCCTCTAAGAGTTTGATAGTTTCTGGCCTTACATTTAGGTCTTTAATCCATTTTGAGCTTATTTTTGTGTAGGTGTTAGGGAGTGGTCTAATCTCATACTTTTGCATGTACCTGTCCAGTTTTCCCAGTACCACTTATTGAAGAGGCTGTCCTTTCTCCACTGTACATTCCTGCCTACTTTATCAAAGATAAGGTGGCCATATGTGCATGGGTGTATCTCTGGGCTTTCTGTCCTGTTCCATTGATCTATTTTTCTGCTTTTGTGCCAGTACCATACTGTCTTGATTACTGTAGCTTTGTAGTATAGTCTGAATTGAGGTAGCCTGATTCCTCCAACTCGATTTTTCGTTCTCAAGATTGCTTTGGCTATTCGGGGCCATTTGTGTTTCCATACAAATTGTGAAATTTTTTGTTCTAGTTCTGTAAAAAATGCCAGTGATAGTTTGATAGGGATTGCATTGAATCTGTAGATTGCTTTGGGTAGTAGAGTCATTTTCACAATGTTGATTCTTCCAATCCAAGAACATGGTATATCTCTCCATCTATTTGTATCATCTTTAATTTCTTTTATCAGTGTCTTATAATTTTCTGCATACAGGTCTTTTGTCTCCTTAGGTAGGTTTATTCCTAGATATTTTATCTTTTTGTTGCAATGGTAAATGGGAGTGTTTTCTTGATTTCACTTTCAGATTTTTCATCATTAGTGTATAGGAATGCAAGAGATTTCTGTGCATTAATTTTGTATCCTGCTACTTTACCAGATTCATTGATTAGCTCTAGTAGTTTTCTGGTAGCATCTTTAGGATTCTCTATCTATAGTATCATGTCATGTGCAAACAGTGACAGCTTTACTTCTTCTTTTCCGATATGGATTCCTTTTATTTCCCTTTCTTTTCTAATTGCTGTGGCTAAAACTTCCAAAACTATGTTGAATAAGAGTGGTGAGAGTGGGCAACCTTGTCTTATTCCTGATCTTAGTGGAAATGCTTTCAGATTTTCACCATTGAGGATGATGTTGGCTATGGGTTTGTCATATATGGCCTTTATTATGTTGAGGAAAGTTCCTCTATGCCTACTTTCTGCAGGGTTTTTATCATAAATGGGTGTTGAATTTTGTCGAAAGCTTTCTCTGCATCTATTGAGATGATCATATGGTTTTTCTCCTTCAATTTGTTAATATGACGTATTACGTTGAATGATTTGCGTGTATTGAAGAATCCTTGCATTCCTGGAATAAACCCCACTTGATCATGATGTATGAACTGTTTAATGTGCTGTTGGATTCTGTTTGCTAGTATTTTGTTGAGGATTTTTGCATCTGTGTTCATCAGTGATATTGGTCTGTAGTTTTCTTTCTTTGTGACATCCTTGTCTGGTTTTGGTATCAGGGTGATGGTGGCCTTGTAGAATGAGTTTGGGAGTTTTCCTCCCTCTGCTATATTTTGGAAGAGTTTGAGAAGGATAGGTGTTAGCTCTTCTCTAAATGTTTGATAGAATTCACCTGTGAAGCCATGTGGGCCTGGGCTTTTGTTTGTTGGAAGATTTTTAATCACAGGTTCAATTTCAGTGCTTGTGATTGGTCTGTTCATATATTCTATTTCTTCCTGATTCAGTCTTGGCAGGTTGTACATTTCTAAGAATTTGTCCACTTCTTCCACGTTGTCAATTTTTTTGGCATAGAGTTGATTGTAGTAATCTCTCATAATCTTTTGTATTTCTGCAGTGTCAGTTGTTACTTCTCCTTTCTCATTTCTAATTCTATTGATTTGAGTCTTCTCTATTTTTTTCTTGATGAGTCTGGGTAATGGTTTATCAATTTTGTTTATCTTCTCAAAGAACCAGCTTTTAGTTTTATTGATCTTTGCTATCGTTTCCTTCATTTCTTTTTCATTTATTTCTGATCTGATTTTTATGATTTCTTTCCTTCTGCTAACTTTGGGGTTTTTTTGTTCTTCTTTCTCTAATTGCTTTAGGTGTAAGGTTAGGTTGTTTATTTGATATGTTTCCTGTTTCTTAAGGTAGGATTGTATTGCTATAAACTTCCCTCTTAGAACTGCTTTTGCTGCATCCCATAGATTTTGGGTCGTCGTGTCACCATTGTCATTTGTTTCTAGGGATTTTTTGATTTCCTCTTTGATTTCTTCAGTGATCACTTCTTTATTAAGTAGTGTATTGTTTAGCCTCCATGTGTTTGTATTTTTTACAGATCTTTTTCTGTAATTGACATCTAGTCTCATAGCGTTGTGATCGGAAAAGATACTTGATACAATTTCAGTTTTCTTAAATTTACCAAGGCTTGATTTGTGACCCAAGATATGATCTATCCTGGAGAATGTTCCATGAGCACTTGAGAAGAATGTGTATTCTGTTGTTTTTGGATGGAATGACCTTTAAATATGAATTAAGTCCATCTTGTTTAATGTATCATTTAGAGCTTGTGTTTCCTTATTTAGTTTCATTTTGGATGATCTGTCCATTGGTGAAAGTGGGGTGTTAAAGTCCCCTACTATGAATGTGTTACTGTCAATTTCCCCTTTTATGGCTGTTAGTATTTGCCTTATGTATTGAGGTGCTCCTATGTTGGGTGCATAAATATTTACAATTGTTATATCTTCTTCTTGGATCGATCCCTTGATCATTATGTAGTGTCCTTCTTTGTCTCTTCTAATAGTCTTTATTTTGAACTCTATTTTGTCTGATATGAGAATTGCTACTCCAGCTTTCTTCTGGTTTCCATTTGCATGAAATATCGTTTTCCATCCCCTTACTTTCAGTCTGTATGTGTCTCTAGGTCTGAAGTTGGTCTCTTGTAGACAGCAAATATATGGGTCTTCTTTTTGTATCCATTCAGCCAATCTGTGTCTTTTGGTGGGAGCATTTAGTCCATTTACATTTAAGGTAATTATCGATATGTATGTTGCTATTCCCATTTTCTTCATTGTTTTGGGTTCGTTATTGTAGGTCTTTTCCTTCTCTTGTGTTTCTTGCCTAGAGAAGTTCCTTTACAATTTGTTGTAAAGCTGGTTTGGTGGTGCTGAACTCTGTCAGCTTTTGCTTGTCTGTAAGGTTTTAATTTCTCCATCAAATCTGAATGAGGTCCTTGCTGGGTAGAGTAAACTTGGTTGCAGGTTTTTCTCCTTCGTCACTTTAAATATGTCCTGCCAGTCCCTTCTGGCTCGCAGAGTTTCTGCTGAAAGCTCAGCTGTTAACCTTATGGGGATTCCCTTGTGTGTTATTTGTTGTTTTTCCCTTGCTGCTTTTAATATGTTTTCTTTGTATTTAAGTTTTGACAGTTTGATTAATATGTGTCTTGTCGTATTTCTCCTTGGATTTATCCTGTATGGGACTCTCTCTCTCTGTGCTTCTTGGACTTGATTAACTATTTCCTTTACCATATTAGGGAAGTTTTCAACTGTAATCTCTTCAAATATTTTCTCAGTCCCTTTCTTTTTCTCTTCTTCTTCTGGAACCCGTATAATTCGAATGTTGGTGCGTTTAATGTTGTCCCAGAGGTCTCTGAGACTGTCCTCAGTTCTTTTCATTCTTTTTTCTTTATTCTGCTCTGCAGTAGTTACTTCCACTATTTTATCTTCCAGGTCACTTATCCGTTCTTCTGCCTCAGTTATTCTGCTACTGATCCCATCTAGATTATTTTTAATGTCATTGACTGTGTTGTTCATCGTTGTTTGTTTCATCTTTAGTTCTTCTAGGTCCTTGTTAAATGTTTCTTGCAATTTGTCTATTCTATTTCCAAGATTCTGGATCATCTTTACTATCATTATTCTGAATTCTTTTTCAGGTAGACTGCCTGTTTCCTCTTCATTTGTTAGGTCTGGTGGGTTTTTATCTTGTTCCTTCATCTGCTGTGTGTTTTTCTGTCTTCTCATTTTGCTTATCCTACTGTGTTTGGGGTCTCCTTTTTGCAGGCTGCAGGTTCATAGTTCCCGTTGTTTTTGGTGTCTGTCCCCAGTGGCTAAGGTTGGTTCAGTGGGTTGTGTAGGCTTCCCGGTGCAGGGAACTAGTGCCCGTGTTCTGGTGGATGAGCCTGGATCTTGTCTTTCTGGTGGGCAGGTCCATGTCTGGTGGTGTGTTTTGGGGTGTCTGTGGACTTTTTATGATTTTAGGCAGCCTCTCTGTTAATGGGTTGTGTTGTGTTCCTGTGTTGCTAGTTGTTTGGCATAGGATGTCCAGCACTGTAGCTTGCTGGTCGTTGAGTGAAGCTGGGTGCTGGTGTTGAGATGGAGATCTCTGGGAGATTTTCGCCATTTGATATTATGTGGAGCTGCGAGGTCTCTTGTGGACCAGTGTCCTGAAGTTGGCTCTCCGACCTCAGAGGCACAGCACTGACTCCTGGCTGCAGCACTAAAAGCCTTTCATCCACTCGGCTCAGAATAAAAGGGTGATAAAGTAGAAAGAAAGAATTAGTAGAAGAAAGAAAGAAAGAAAGAGAGAAAGAAAGAAAGAAAGAAAGAAAGAAAGAAAGAAAGGAAGGAAGGAAGGAAGGAAGATAGGGAGGAAGGAAGGAAGAAGGGAAGGAAAAAAGAAAGAAGATAAAGTGAAATAAAATAAAGTAAGATAAAATATAATAAAGTTATTAAAATAAAAAATAATTTTTAAGAGAAAATAATTAAAAAAAAAAAAAAAAGTACGGATAGAAGAACCCTAGGACAAATGGTGGAAGCAAAGCTATACAGACAAAATCTCAAACAGAAGCATACACATACACAGTCACCAAAAGAGAAAAAGGGGACAAAATCATAAATCTTGCTCTCAAAGTCCACCTCCTCAATTTGGGATGATTCGTTGTCTAAAGGAGGGAAGGAGGGAAAGAAAGAAAGAAAGAAAAAAGGTAAAATAAAATAACGTTATTAAACTAAAAAATAATTATTAAGAGAAAAAAATTTTAAAAAAAAATCAAGAACAAAAAAAAAATGGACGGATAGAACCCTAGGACAAATGGTGGAAGCAAAGCTATACAGACAAAATCTCACACAGGAGCATACACATACACACTCACAAAAAGAGGAAATGGGGAAAAAATCATAAATCTTCCTCTCAGAGTCCACCTCCTTAATTTGGGATGATTCGGTGTCTATTCAGGTATTCCACAGATGCAGGGTACATCAAGTTGATTGTGGAGCTTTAATCCGCTGCTTCTGAGGCTGCTGTGAGCTCCCAGGGGCTCAGCTTTGGATTTGGCCCCACTTCTGCGTGTAGGTCACCAGAGGGCATCTGTTCTTCGCTCAGACAGGACAGGGTTAAAGGAGCCGCTGATTCGGGGGCTCTGGCTCACTCAGGCCGGGGGGAGGGAGGGGCACGGAGTGCGGGGCGAGCCTGCGGCGGCAGAAGCCGGCGTGACGTTGCACCAGCCTGAGGCGCGCCGTGCGTTCTTCCGGGGAAGTTGTCCCTGCATCCCGGAACCCTGGCAGTGGCGGGCTGCACAGGCTCCCCAGAAGTGGGGTGTGGATAGTGACCTGTGCTCGCACACAGGCTTCTTGTTGGAGGCAGCAGCAGCCTTAGCGTCTCATGCCCGTCTCTGGGGTCCGCGCTTTTAGCCGCGGCTCGCGCCCGTCTCTGGAGCTCCTTTAAGCAGCACTCTTAATCCCCTCTCTCCTCACGCACCAGGAAACAAAGAGGGAAGAAAGAGTCTCTTACCTCTTCGGCAGGTCCAGACTTTTCCCTGGACTCCCTCCCGGCTAGCCGTGGTGCACTAGCCCCTTCAGGCTGTGTTCACGCCACCAACCCCAGTCCTCTCCTGGCGTTCCGACCGAAGCCCGAGCCTGCCTCTCAGCCTGGTGAGTGCCAGTCAGCCGCGATTGTGTGGGAATCTCTCCGCTTTGCCCTCCACACCCCTGTTGCTGCGCTCTCCCCCACGGCTCCGAAGTTTTCCCCCTTGGCCACCTGCAGTCTCCGCCCGCGAAGGGGCTTCCTAGTGTGTGGAAACCTTTCCTCCTTCACGACTCCCTCCCACTGGTGCAGGTCCCGTCCCTATCCTTTTGTCTCTGTTTATTCTTGTTTCTTTTGCCCTACCCAGGTACGTGGGGGGTTTCTTGCCTTTTGGGAGGTCTGAGGTCTTCTGCCCGCATTCAGTAGGTGTTCTGTAGGAGTTGTTCCACGTGTAGATGTATTTCTGGTGTATCTGTGGGGAGGAAGGTGATCTCCGCGTCTTACTCTTCCGACATCTTCCCCAGCAATTCCGATCTAGTCACTTTTTAATCCAGATGGCTTCTGAAGCTTAGGGGCTCAGTGAATTTGGGCATGTGACCAGGAATATTATTCATGTCTAATTATTTAGTATCTTAGTCTGCCTCTTTACCTTTTTTTATTCTCTTCCTAGTTCTTCTCTCTTCCCTCAAACACTTCGTAATTAAATGTACTTCTGTCTTTATACTAATGATCTCTAGAAATTCCTTGATTATCCTAATTTTTTAATCTTATTCACCTTTACTTTTTATCTCTACACATCTTTCATATTGTAAAGTAGAGCTATTAGAAATAGAAAAAGTAAGGGCACACAAAAAATTAATGCCGTTTTAGATTATGAAGGTAAGATATGTTTTTTGTAGACTTTCAGAAAATAAAGTATATAAAAATCAGTCATCTGATTTTCTCTATCTTCGATCTCTTCTCTATGATTATGTGTTTCATAATTGGAATCTTATTGTCACAGAACTTTGTCCACTATATTCACTTAACTTGACCTTATGATCATTTTCCAAAATTATTTGAGAATATTTTTAGTGGAAATATAAATATTCTACCTGTGGATGTGTAAAAAATATGTAGCCTTTTCCCTGTGTACATTGAAGTCATATCTGGTTTATTTTTCACTGTATAAGAAAATCTTTGCCTCAAAACTTAACTCATTCCGTGGAGCAGATTTCTCAAAGTGAAATTAGTTGCTTAAAAATTAGCTTAGTGACCACCTAGAGGGGTGGGATAGGGAGGGTGGGAGGGAGGGACACGCAAGAGTGAAGCGATATGGGAACATATGTATATGTATAACTGATTCACTTTGTTATACAGCAGAAACTAACACAGCATTGTAAAGCAATTATATTCCAATAAAGATATAAAAAAAAATTAACAGCGTTTTAAAAAATCTGATGACATGTATTTTGCCAAATTGCATTTAGAGAGTCCATTCCCGTTGCATGTTTGCCTGCTGGTTATCAGAACACATGGCTATCTCACCTGCATTATGAAGTTTTAAAATCTTTAATAACTGGAGAGTTGAAAAAATTGTTTTAATTTGTATTTATTTGACCATTAGTGAGTCTGAATATTTTTTATATATTTATCGCCCATTGTATTAATTCTAATTCTTAACAATCCTTAATTGTTAATATCCCTTGCCCACTTTTCTGCTGGCACACTGAGGGTTTTTCTCAAATAGTCCTTATACATTTAGGATAGTGGTCCTGTGTCTGTCATATTTGCTGCAAATATTTCTCCCAGTTTGTCTGTGGGCTTTTAATTTTTTATGACATTTTCACATATATAAGTTAACTTTTTTCAACTTAGCATAGCCCGTCAATTTTCCTTTCCCTTCCTTTCATACTTAAAATCCTTTATAAAAGTGGTAATTATGTGAGGGGATTAACATACCTTAGTGTGTTAATCACTTCACAACATATACGGGTATGAAATCATCCTGTTATACACCTTAAACTTACACAGGTTATATATCAATATAACGGGTGGGGACAGGGAGTGATGGGTTTTTTTTGTTTGTTTTTCTGTGGTACGCGGGCCGCTCAGTGCTGTGGCCTCTCCTGTTGCGGAGCACAGGCTCCGGACGCGCAGGCTCAGCGGCCATGGCTCACGGGCCCAGCCGCTCCGCGGCACGTGGGATCTTCCCGGACCGGGGCACGAACCCGTGTCCCCTGCATCAGCAGGCAGACTCTCTACCACTGCGCCACCAGGGAAGCCCGATTTTTTTTTTTTTTAAGCCCTTTACATACTCAAGATAAATAGTCACCTGTATTTTATTCAAGCATCTTTTTGATTACAAGTTTTATATTTAATTCTCCAATCCATTTCATATTTATTACGGTTCACAGTGCCAGTTGAGGATTAACTAAAATGATTTCAGCTACCAAAGGAACAGTCGCTGGGGAGGTAGGCCCTCGCACTAGAGGGAGAGCTATCCAGGAAGGGAAGCCATCTCCTCCCCTGCAAAGCAAGAGGCTGCGTTTCTGACAGGGCTGAAGGGGGAAATGACACTTCATGTAGTGTTTGGTGTATAGTGACCAAAAAGGCCACCAAGATACTTCTGAATAGTTATTTTTAAACATCATTTGTTGTGTGATGCTTCCTTATTGTGAAAGAAGCTAAGACCACGTATGCAATTTGCTGATTTTTCTGTCATTCTTCCTTTACAATGGTCATAAAGTCTTGCTTTATAACAAGTAAAGGAGTCCTTTGAATCATTTTTCTTTTTTGAAATGTTTCTTTTTTTAAAAGAAAACTCATTTAGGTTAATTCAATAATTTTATTAATTTACCTCTACTCCAAATGCCACTGGGATCTCTATTGTGATTTTGTTAAATCTAAAAGTTAAATTTGGTATTAAAAATTAATTTGTGAAGATACATCATTATAATCTTCATTTGCCCATAAGAGGCAAAAAAAAAAAAACAGCTAACATTTATGAGGGTTTACCATATGTCATTCTCCAATCCAAAATATTTTTACCTATCATTTCCTATAATCTCCACAACAGTTTTCAGAAGGTATACATTTACAAGAGAGAGGACTCAAGCACAGATTGAAAAGTAGTCCTTACCAAAAAAATTGCTGTACACCTGAAATAACACACTGTAAATTAACAATACTTCAATTAAAAAATAAGAAGAAAATAAAGTGCAGCCAAGATTTAAAAAAAAAAAGAAAACCAACTACTGGTTACCAGAGCGGAGAGAGTAGGGGCGGGGCAAGTTAGGGGTAGGGGACTAAGAGGTACAAACTACTGTGTATAAAATAGATAAGCAACAAAGATATATTATATAGCACAGGGAATTATAGACATTATCTTGTAATAACTTTTAATGGAGTATAATTTATAAAAATACTGAATCACTATGCTGTATTCCTGAAACTTAAATAATATTGTAAATCAACTACACTTCAACAAAAAAAAGCAGTCAGAAAAAAAAAATCAGTGGTGGTGATGGGGGTTAACTAAATATATCGTGTGATCATTTCTCAATATACACATTATCAGATCGTCACATTGTAGCCCTAAAGCTAATACAGTGTTATATGTCAATAAAAAAGAAAAGAAAAATAAAGCAGAAAAATAAATAAGTAAATTTTAAAAATTTAAAAAATCACTGGCCTAGTAATCCCATTTTGCTTCAGCACACAGTAAGCACAGTCCACACTCTCTACGTCTTTCTTGTTTTCTGACTCTCGCATTTTTTCTAGCTTCCATTTCATTCTGAAATTTTCTTTCTTCATGCCTTCTTCATTTTGCTTCTACATAGTTGGCCATATCCTGCTGTTCTGAAGTTTAAATTTAGTTATTTTGAATCGTTATGCTTTATTAAGGAGACAGTATGAGACCTCAGGTGGCCTTTGTATGATCTAGGGTACCATTTTCCACCTCGACCCCCAAAACGGGAGACAAGTAACTTCTGGTGTAGACACTGGAGAGAGACAGAAAGCCAGGATCTGTAAGATGTGGGGAAGACAGGAGATGGACCAGCAGGAAATCTTCAGGATGAAATTTCACCTCCATGTTTAACTTCAAAAACCTGAGATTATTTGTTTACTTTAAAATTATTGAGCGCCTACTGCATGCCAGGTGGAGAATCCTGAAACTTGATCCTTCATCTGGGAAAGGGTACGCATCTGCTAGGGTTATGCAGTTGGGGAGAAGGAAAACTTGCTGAACCCTAAAGATCCCCAGGCTATGCCAGGGAAGAGTGGGCGTTGTCTCTGCTTGGCCTCTTATAGAAGTAAATAGTCTTCACCTCTTATCCTGGAGCAGAAAATGGCTGTAATTATGAGTCATGGGACAGGATGACAAGTCAGCTCAATTAACATAGATTTTTGAAACATGTCCAGGTTTTGAAGTAACTATCCTCTACCCTCTGTGGACTGGACTTTCATCCCCAGAGGGCTTCTTAGGATCCAATTCAGACCCTTGAGAGGAAGACCAAATCTAAGCCTGGGGGTACCTGAAGGCCCATCACGTCCCAGTGTAGCAGGCAGGCTCCTGGCCATATGGTCTCCCCTGAACCAGCCGTTCTCCGATCTCTGCCAGAGTGGGCATGTGCTGGGATATTCCAGGACCTTGAGGGGAGAGTGAAAATGTCAGGGAGGCAGAACGAGGTTAAGTTTCTATTTCTCTTTATGGCTGGAGTAGAAATGGAGCTGGGGGGGAAGCAGCAAATGCCATTATTGATTCTAATGCATGGCAGGTGGAGGTCAGGACATATAAAACTTTGGGGTTCTCTGAGGTGTGACCTGTTTATACTTACAAAATAAGTTTTTAAAAATGTCCAACAATGAAGCAGCTGCTGCAGTTATAAATTTCACCCACTTGGCTTCATTGATGCTTATTTTCTCCATACTCAGAGGAGAAAAATATCAAGAATCAGATTTATTGGTGATTTTTTTTTTTGAGGGAGGGCTTGGTTGGATGAGATGCCTGCAAGAACTAGCCATTGCTTCAGGACTCATGCTATTATTATATTTATATAATATACATATTATACATATGTGTACATATACCTGTGTGTGTGTACATATACATATGTGTATATACATATACACGTATATAATATAAAATATACATAAACTTTTTTTCCTTTCTGTGTTGCTATTTGGACTCTGCAAAACCAAATAGCAGTTCAGCTCAGTGCATTTTAGTTATTGCCTATCATGTAAGGGCTGAGTAAGCTTCCCAGTCAGAGAGAGCCACACCCCGCAATAAGCATTCTGACAGGCATGTGGGGAGGAAGAGGAGAGGAAAGGGTGGAAAGAGGGAGGCTGACAGATGGTAGGGGCCGAAGGAGGGAATGCCTTGAAGCCCAAGGTAAAGGAATAGGTTAGACAGAAATTTCTGTCTGTGGGGAGGTCGGGAGACTGGAAGCACAGGCGGGTAATAAGTAAAGAGAAGGATATTGAAAAACAAGAGGTTCCTTTCAATCTGGACTCCCACTTAAATAACAAAGAACGAAGTGATAAATGTAATGATATACGTCAAGGAATTGTACATTTGTTTTATTCAGCAATGAAGAGTGAATTGAGTAGGGTACTTCTCTGAGTATTGAAATGGTGCCCATTTGCCAGCATTCATAGTTGCTATAAAATATTGCCGACTTGTTTAAATATTGTTCATTTTCTAAGGCCTCTGATGCGTTGTAACGAAACCAGTTTCATAAGATACAAAGGCATGTCTCTTTTCTCTCAATGAAAGAGAAATACTAGTCAATTCATAGACATTTTGTTCTCTAAAATGGAGTCTGAGGTTTAAATGCAATGTTTGACACATCTGAAATCTAAAATGCCTTTTTAAATTATACACACGCACCTCACTTCATATGAGTAATTCATTTTGACCAATTTTTTGGCTACTTTTGACCAAAGAATTAATGACTTTTTGAACAAAACTCTTTTGATGAATGAATATAAAATTTAGATCTTCTTCATATGTTGGAAATTGGTTACAAATAAGACAAAAGCAAGATTCAAAGCATGAGGATCCGTTTAGATTTCAATAACTAAATTCTTCTAACAGGAAGATAAGCACAGAGCAAATATTCAAGTCCTCTAAAGCATAAAGCAAAACAATACTAATTTAAAAGGGGAGGATGATAAAAAGGAAATGGAAACAAAGAGTTCTGTTTCCAAGCATAGGAAGGGGTCTGTGGGTATGTAGTGTGGACAGACACAAACCCATAAATGAATGTCCACAGTGCAAGAAGCTGTTATCTTCACAAATAAATCTGCTTGGATTCAACGGTGGAGCTGACAGCCTTTGGTCAATGTTAAGACCGTGCCACCTTCTGGTTGCCATGTGTATGACAGGCACTCATACCGTTTACAGACCGGAGCATTTCTGTTTTATGCAAAACTTATATTGAAGGGAAACAGCATATACGTTACTTGTGCTGTTCACCCTCTTCCCTGGGGACGGTATCGGAATGAGAACACGATCCATAAATGTACTCCAGCGACTGCTTCGCTTGAAAATCTGAGTTTGCTTTTTAAGCTTGATCAACTGTAATGGTGTATGATAGCCGGGGCGCAAGCACAGACAGTACTGCCGTTGTGAGAGCGCGCGGATTCGGTTGCCCGTCTTCTCCCTGGTTGCCACTTTCTGAACTTCTTAGGGTCGCAGAAATGGAGCTCCAGAAAATGAAGCAAGGTCTCTGCCAGTCAGGGAAAGCAGATGGGGGGATGTGAGATCGTGCCTGCAAAGCTGCAAAACAACACGCTACCATGTAAGCGAATTTCAGGGTAACTGTTAACACACAATTGTGTCCAAATGATAATTTGGGGAATTGCATTCTGCTGAAATTCCTCCGTAGATTCAGTTGGATCAGTTGTGGTGTCGTGGCCTTGGCAGTCTTGCCTGGAGAGGTGAGCTCAGCAGACAGGGCGTCCCAGCTGGAGGACTTTTGGAGGACCCATGATCACCCATTTTATGCATGTATCTGCTAGAGCTTGCCCATGATGCTCTAGTGTTTGAAAGGGTAGTCACAAAGGAAAAGTATCATTTTTTCCATAGGCATTGCGTGTCTTAAGCAAAATTAGCCTAGAAACCTTGACATCCTATATTATTTGTAAATGTATTACAAATAACTCTATAGAGGTAAATATATTTTTATAGGCAGAGTAAGCCTAATTGAACAATTGTTCTTTACCTGTTATCAGTGTAGACTGCTAAGATCTCTTGGGCAGGCAGCCCTATGCCACAGTACCTCCCACCCGCTGCCATCTGCTGCTCACCGCCCTGCACCCACACATACACTCTTAGCCCCAAGAACAAAGCAGAAAGCTGATAACACTTTCATTGACAGAAAGAAGCGGAGTTTTACTGTAATGATCCAGGTGATTTCTTCAACTTGCTATTTCACCTTGCCTATGTTGACAGAACTCAATTTTTTTTTTTTTTTTTTTTTTGCCAGTTGAGCCGTTTCTGAATCTACAAATAAAATGATCAAAAAAGGAGTAGTTAGAAAAAAAGAAAACGCAGGTTTGTGTTGAAAAACTACATTAGCTGCTGTTATTGTGTTAAATTACGGTCATAAACTGGTATTGGGATTTGTTCTATATAAAATTTAATTATGAAGAATAAAACCTTCAAAGAAAAGTGTTTAAAGAGTACTGCCAGGAAAAGAACAGTGAAATCAAAGGGTGAGATTAAATATACGATGCAAACAGAGTCACTGGAAAACACTAAAAACCAGTGAGACTCAGGAGCCAGCTTGAGGGGCTGGGACCATTTGGGGATCAAAATAAATAATGAGAGTAATAGTTTGTCATCTATTGAATAGGGTAAAACTCCGTGAGTTCAGGCTAATATTAATACATTGAGTTCATGTTAACATGAATACAGAAAAAAGTGGGTGAGAAGGAAAAGCTTCTTCTTACAGTAGAAAGGCAACCAATAAAGGTGAAAAAAAGCATGAGATTAGAAGATCGCCATTTGGCAACCATCATCCTCATAATCGATTCAGGGAAGGATCATTAATGGACACTAAAAGTAGTGGGTGGAAGTTTGAGGAGGATTACTTATATACAGAAGAGTTACTCATTAAAGAGGGTCAAATGGGAACTTGAACGTGGAGAAATGTGTAAATCTCCCCTTAACCAAGTGATTGAAGTTATACATCACCAGCAAATGCACAAATCTAGTCTGTGCTTCTGTGATGAGAAGTGCTGAGAAGAATTCAGCATCACTTCTGTAACATTCCTGCCAAGTGTAAAACCTGAATCTAAATTCGTGTGAAACGTTAGGCCAACCCAAAATGAGAGACATCCTATAAGATGATAGGCTTGTACTCTTAAAAAAAAAATCAGTGCCAGGAAAACAAACAAAAAAAAAGACTCAAATACTGTTCCAGATTAAAGACGACTAGAGATACGATGACTTGATACGATGCCTTGAATGAGAAGACTCTGGATTTTCTTTCTTATAAAAGATGTTAAGTCAATTGGCAAAATCTGAATGAAGGTCTGTACATTAGGTAACAGTACTGTCTCAGTGTTAGACTCTTTGTTAATTGTACTGAGGTTACATAATTTCTTGTTTTTAGGAAATACACACTGAAATATTTAGAGGTAAAGGGGCTTAATCTCTGCAGTTTGCTCCTAAATTATTCAGAAAAAAAAGTGGTAAATGCTAATATCTAGAGGATTGTGTGCATGAGAATTCACTGTATTATTTCTGCAACCTTTCTACAATTCTGACATTTTCAAAGGAAAAAATTAAAATTAGTAGAAAATTAATAAAACTGTCATTTCTTTCAGCTCACATAGTGCGCAATAACAGGTAACTAATTTTTTCATCAGAAAGCAAGTCATTTTAGTCTCATGTAAATTCGATTCCAGATACTGAAGAGGGATATTAGAAACTACCATGTCTTTTCAGAGTAGCCACTTTGCACACTCAGCTGCAAATCAGCTTCCATTTCTAGTGGAGCTTCACACTTTCTCTTCACTTCCTTCCATACTTTGTTCCTCCTTTCATTCAAAGAACTTTTATAGTTCCCCATTTACAGCCAGACCATGTGAACTGCTGGGTATTCAGAGATGAGTTAGACTCAGCTTCCAGTCTAAGACACACGGAGACTTCTTTCTAGTAGAGTCTATTTCAGAAATGCAATAATAGTTAACAGTGGGAAAACAAAGAGAGAAAAGGATAAGATGGACGACTTCAAGGAGGAGTCTTGACAAGGGATTGAAGACCTTGAGGGAAAGCAGGTGTGCAGCTAAGGGGTCTCCCAAGGACCTGTTACCAGGTGGGGCAGGGTTAATGGTGAAAGATGAACTTGCACATGGGGCAGGAGTGGAGGCAGACCCCATTTCTCTGCTATAGAATTTGAATTCTGTTACTTGCTGGTGGGGAGACACTAGGATCATGCTTAGATTTGTATATTAGAAGAATCCCCTCCGTAATTTTTTCATTTGTTTATCAACCATTTCCTCATTGAATGACTGACTTAGGTCAGTTGCTAGGCTGGTTTGAGGTGCACATCACCAAAAAAAATGTATGGTTTCTGCTTTTACAGGGTGTCTCCACTCTGCGGTCTCCGTGGCTTTTTTCTTTTTGTTTCTAACATTTGAATTTGAGCCCCATTTAAAGACAACCGTAAGTGGTAGTTGGTCTGCCCTGTATTTATTCGTGCTTCTTAACCTCTCCCTGGAACTCCTCAGCCTGCTGTTATTACTAAACTAGCAGAAGGAGAAAGTACTTGAAATAAACTAAACTAGCAGAAGGAGAAAGTACTTGAAAGTACTTGAAATAAAATAAAAATAAGGCCAACCCCAAAGTAGCTGATTTAAACTATACTCAAAGCTTTACGCCTAATTCTTGGCAGGTAATACCGAAATTATAGGATTCCCTAAAACCCATCTTTTTAATCCATTTACTTAACAATATTCCTGTCATCTTAACACTTATAAGATAAAATAATTGTATCATTTGTATAATTCTGAAATGTAGTTAGCCATCATTTTCAATTATTTTTTTTGCAATATAGTATGATCATTTATATTTCATGCTTAGTACACTAATTAGGTTAATAGCCTCTAGTTCTAAGTACTGTAGTATTTCATGGTATTTGAAAGCTATCTCGTATAGAATATAATTTTCACTGTATGAATTCACATATTATCATGATTTTTTTATTAATTAATTAATTTATTTTTGGCTGGGTCTTCGTTTCTGTGCGAGGGCTTTCTCTAGTTGCGGCAAGCAGGGGCCACTCTTCATCACGATGCACAGGCCTCTCACTATCGCGGCCTCTCTTGTTGCGGAGCACAGGCTCCAGACGCGCAGGCTCAGTAGTTGTGGCTCACGGGCCCAGTTGCTCCGCGGCATGTGGGATCTTCCCAGACCAGGGCTCGAACCCGTGTCCCCTGCATTAGCAGGCAGATTCTCAACCACTGCGCCACCACGGAAGCCCTATTATCATGATTTTCAAAGCATAGTTTTACTGTAAGGGTCAGCAAGAGGGAAATACTCAAAGCAGTTTAGATTTTCCCAAAGAGCATAATACGTCCTTCAACCAAAACACCTACTGTGTATACTACATTTGGTTAGGAACTCTCCCAGAACACTCAGGAAAGAGAAGCGAACAGAGAGAGGTGGGAATAAAAGGTGCTCCTCTGGAAAAATTCATTTGGTAATTAGAGAAATAACAGGTTTCTCTAATAGATACATCCATAAGCTTTGGAGTCAAAATTTGAAATTTAAATCCTTAAGCTGCTACTTTCTAGCTACACAAGTTCAGGCAATTGAAGGATGCTAAGGCTGTTTCCTAATGCGTAAAATGCAGCTAAAAATACCACATTGGCGCCTCTTCCTCTGTTCACTCTTAGGCTCTCACACTCACCCCTCCTTAAGGGTGAGTGGTCCTCCCCCATCCATGCGTCAGTCACCGTGGAGACGCCCCCTGGCCCCTTGCATCTCCTGTTCAGTTTGCTGTTCCTAGAGATTGTAGCTCAGAATCATGCCAAATTCATCCCACAATTCTTCTGGCCTCACTTACTTACTTTAAGGAGTGGAAAAGCAAATGGCTTGATTTGAAGTGAAGGGGTATTTATAGATGTTGAAATGAACTAAATAAATTAAATTGTTTGGTTTTTTTTTAAATAATTAGAATATTTGAGCTACTATCTTCTCTTTACTTATCCTACCTCCCATACATTCCACCCAATTATTTTTAACATCTTTATTGGCATATAATTGCTTTACAATGGTGTGTTGGTTTCTGCTGTATAACAAAGTGAATCAGCTATACACAAACATATATCCCCATATCCCCTCCCTCTTGCGTCTCCCTCCCACGCTCCCTATCCCACCCCTCTAGTGGTCACAGAGCACTGAGCTGACCTCCCTGTGCTATGCGGCAGCTTCCCACTAGCTATTTTACTTTTGGTAGTGTATATATGTCCATGCCACTCTGTCACTTTGTCCCAGCTTACCCTTCCCCCTCTCCATGTCAAGTCCATTCTCTACGTCTGCATCTTCATTCCTGTCCTAATTATTTTTTAAATTAATTTCCATAACTCTTTGTTCATTTATTCTTTGCGTTTCCACTGCTACTGCCTTTCAGCAGGCCCCACTGCCTTCCTTCCTTCCTGGACCACTGGCAAAAGGTTCCTCATCTGTGTCTGGCCTCCCAGACTCTGGACCGTCCTATGCATGACAGCTCAGATTATTCTGCTTAAGACTATGCATGTCTTGTGCTCCAAACTGCTTTACCATTTAAAGCCCTCTCCAGTTGGAAACCAGTTTACCCTTCATATTCCTTATACCTCAGCAAAAACAAGCAGCTTGCTCACTTGTCCTTATATCCATGTATGATTTCATCCATGCTATTTTCTCCACCTGCTAAAATCTCCTCTCTTACTCTCACACCCGTTCCAACCCAGCATGGACAAATCTAGTCTTCCCCAAGCCTCAACTCAGATACCACCTGCTCCCTGAGGTCTTTCTTTAGTAACTTCCCCTAATTGGGCAAAGTCTTAGCCCTTTTAATTCTCACACACTTCATTTTGAAGAATCTGCTCTTGAATAAAACCCTATAAAAATACCACCATACTGCACTTCTCTTGGGTAACTGTCACTTCTTCTCCTACAAAATGGTGTGTTTATGCAGACTGAAATCACTGCTATATGAGTGTTCCCAGGTCTCAATCAGCTTTGTATATCCGAAGTGTTTAGCATAATATCTTCTTCAATATCTAATGTTCATTCAATGAATAAATGACTTTTAATCAGAGCATTTATTCATTTATTCAATAAGTATTAATTGAGCACCTACTAGGTGCGAAGCAAAGTTGAGCAGACTGGAAGGAGAAGAGGCAGTGGGTCATTCAGATATTGATGGGAAGAGCATCCGGGCAGAGGGAACAGCCAGTGTTAATCCCTGAAGTGGGAACGTATGGGGCACATTTCAGGCACAACAAAAGGGCAAAGCCGGTGGAAGAGCATGTGAGGGGGTAGAGGAGCAGGGGCTGCGCTTAGAGAGGAATGTGAGCAGGGAAGGGGGATGGTGTACGGACTTCGGCTTTCCCTCTGAGACAAAACTGGAGCCACTGGAGGATTTGGGGTGCAATCTAGTCTTGCCTTTATCACATTTTACTCTCATTTCTTTTTCACCTTTTGTCCATAAACATGTTGACCTAAGAGATTTGGGTCTGACATAGTCTGCTATAAGCATGTGCAATCATGGACCCCTGAGGGTAGGAAAGAGCACTTCATCCTCCAACTGTCTGGTTCGGAGACAACAGAGATGTCAGGCTGCAGAGAAGGGAACACACTGGCCCCGGTGCAGCCTGGCTTCTTGCGACTGTCGCAGTTCCTGGACTGTTCCTTTCTCTTTAGTCCCTATACACTAACCAGAAGCCTCTGGTCTTCCTGAAACCTCACTTAAGAAATTTCAGGTATTCTAGCAATTGCTTTCAGATAGCTTCTGCGAACACATCAGATTTCTGCCTTACATTGTCAAAGCAGAAAATAACAATACTGGTTACGTTACCACTAGTATTCCATGAAGTTGTCAAATAAGCTATTGGTTTTCAAATCCAGTTTTAGAAACACCATTTTCATTTTGCTTCACTAGCAAGTAGGGAAATTTTAAACTGAGCCTCTTGGATCTATCTTCCTTTTCTATCACATCCTCTCGTTGTAAAGACTAATGAGCAGTGAATTGACTAAGGACTTGTCATCAACAGAAGAAAGCTGGGAAGGAGTGACAGAGCCTCATACACTGGCTCACGGGTGGCAGATGGGGGGGTCGGGACCCCGTCTCTTGCCAAGGGTCACAAGTCACTCTGGAGGCACTGAGGAAAAAATCCTGTTGTGTCCTCCTTATGAAGAACCCAAAGTGCCCTGGCATCTTGCTCATCTCAATGTTGTGCTTATGTGGCCCCAGTATAGTGTATTATGGGGACCCCACTGTGTTATGGATGAAATGGTGAGAGCTGATTTGGGGCTGCTGCATCCCTTCCCATTCTAGTTAAAGTGGCCATTGTCACTGACCACTTGTCGACTCAGGCCTCTAAATTAGAGAAGAAAGGTCTAACCTAAATTCAGACTTTATTCAATCACAGAGAAGAAAATGGTTGCAAGTGGTCCAGGCCACTGGGCCTGGACAGTCAGACAAATGGCATCTTTTGTCGCCTCGGTACCTGCCGCTCCGTTCCTCCTCCTCCTCGCTGTGTGACCTTGGGAAAGTCATCTAGCCTCCCTGGGCTTCAATTTCCATATCTGTCAGTTGGAGATGATAAAATTTATTTTGTAATATTGTCAGAGTTTTAGTAACAGTCTTTTATTGAGTACCTGGCAAATGGTAGCTCTTTAATAAATGTCAATTTATAACCTTTTTAATAGTTCCAATGTTATACAAATACATCTCTTTCTCATCATGTATTTTATTTTTTACTTTTTTTTTAACATCCTTATTGGAGTATAATTGCTTTACATTGTCGTGTTAGTTGCTGCTGTATAACAAAGTGAATCAGCTATACGTATACGTATGTCCCCATATCCCCTCCCTCTTGCGTCTCCCTCCCACCCTCCCTATCCCACCTCTCTAGGTGGACACAAAGCTAGTCATGTATTTTAGCAATTTGCTGTTAAGTCATACAAGAGAATAATGACTTTTTCCCAGTTTTAAATATAAGTGGCATTATTGAGTCCACATACATTTTAGAAAACTTGATTTTCAAGGTATTGCTTCCACTGGGCTGGTAACAATGAAGTGGAAACTGCTGTTTGTTTAGCTATAAAGAATATTTCCAGAGGGACTATTGTGAAATATCAAAATGGGCAGAAACGATTGGTGAGTGAATTTTAAAGTCCTTTTTTCCCCAGTGACTTTCTAAGAAAGATATATTTTACAGGGTGAGGGTTTCTTTGCTGTACAGTTATTTTGGGAGATCTGTTACATGCCAGGCTCCGAGGATTACAGATGGCTGGGCTTCAACTCCTACCCTGGAAAAGTTTTCAGCATGGTAAATTAAACACTTTATATGGTATTATATTACAATATGATGAGTTCCAGCAGAGTGTAGCCATACCTGAGGGCAGAAGGATGACTCTGATGATCTCTTGTTACCTATTCCAGCTGAATGGTTCTGTGATCAGAAATAAGGGGTCAGGATACCACGATTTTTGGAGGCCATTTGCTACTAAAATAGGACTGAGTTCTGTGTGCTGATGGGGGAAGGATGATTAGGATAAAACAATCATTAAGCATATCCCTTTTTGCAAGTGGTTAGTGGTACTAGTATTTCCACTTTTCAATGGATTCTTACTCCTTAATGATAATGAAACCTATCCCATTTTTCGTAGGCTATTTTTTCCCTACTATTGAAATTATGACCATTAATTCCCATCTGTGTATATAAAAGGAACACAGGCAGATAACCTAGAAAAGAGACTCTGATATTTGCATGTCCTCCCTGTTGGAAATAGGGGTTCAGGCTGCCATGTAGACTGTATCTAAGGGACTTAAAACAAAAGGGGATTTGGGAAGCCACCGCCAAAGGCAGGCTCTGATACGGGGCCAGGCCTTTCACGTCCTGCCAAAACCGGAGTCGTTCTCAAGCTGTTTAACTTGTGATTATTTTCTCATGTTGCCTTTTCTTTGAAAACTAATTGTACATGTGAAATGGGCATGTTTAAATAATTCATTAAAAAATAATAAATCCAGAGGAAAGTGGCAAAGGTATAGAGAAACCTGGTGAAGTACAAAGCAGGGGTCAAGTCCGTCATAGTTTTCTGAGTGCTGTCCTTTCTCTGGAATACTTAATTAGGCCTGTCTGCCTGTTTGGCCCTGGGTTGGTTTTGTTCTTTCAAGAGAGCTGTTGACCTAATCCCACATTAGAACACACTGAGCAGTAGCTTCTCACAGTTCATGAAAACATTTGTAAATGCTGTTAGTTTGGCATCAGGAAAAAAAAAAAAAAAATTAGTACCTTCTGAATGAGGGAAACTCATGCATTTATAATTGTATTTTTTAATGTTGTGGAATAGCCTTTTAGCTCTACCAATTATGCAAAGCAATTAGACAACAGTGTTAAATGTAGGCAACTAAATGCCCAGAAGATCCTTAACTATAAAAACAAGAGCGTCTGCAAAGTTTTGGAGATTCTTCCAACCAGACGATTAATTGAACTAACTCAATGGTGCCTTTAGAAGGTTTATAGCTCCTGGAATCTTGCTATGCTTACAGAGGCATTTTAAATTGTACATTCTTAAAACTTCTAGATCAATTCGTTTGTGATAGAAGGCTATCTCTAGGTCTAAAATGCCTTTTTTTGTGCTGATATATCATTTGCAGTAATAAGTTTTTTTGTTTTTTTTGTAGAACAAATTAGTAACTCATGCCCTGGAGAAAGTACTGCATATTGGCTAGACACTCACTCTCATACTGTGAGGGAATTTCCACCACTTTCTTCATTGCCCCTCCCTCAATGTGTATGGATGGTTAGAATAATAGGAAAAAAATAACTGTGCTCTAAAGAGACGAGTTAATTTTCTATATTCTATTAAGGCTGTTAACCACTCCAAGGTTTTAGAACCGAAAGCTGTTCAAGGATACACTGCTTCAACTATTCCGTATGTCCATTTTCATTTTTTTAAATACCACGGTGTTTCCTCTTTCACCTAGTACCAAATGTTTCTGACTAATGTTCCATTATTGAAAAAGTGATCTTCAAAATTGACATTCAAAAATATCCATCTGGCTCCTTATATACTCATCAGGTCTCTTTTGTTTGCCCAAGTCTCCAATGAAGAGATGTTTGTCAGTCACTTAATTGCTGCTGAGGATCACAGATGATGGTTTATATGTTTAGGCAAATGGTGGGCAGCTCTTTGTTAAGCAACGGAAGAGCACGCTGGTACCTGGTAATTACCCTGCAGAGCTCACTGGCCCTTAACGGCACCTGCCCAGACAGCATCAGGGAGCCTGGCCGCAACACCAAAGCTCCTTCTTGTTAATTAACCTGTGTGCACTGGTTACAAATGAAACCTATTTGTTTCCAGTTAATGTATTTGTTGCTACTTTAAATATTCATTTATTATTGTGCTTGTTAAGTGAAGGGTGGAGAAGGACCATTTGGATGCCTTCCATCAGTAAACACTGAGTTTTAAGAGATCAGCAAATTGACTCATGTGTCAACTGTGTTGCTACATGCTCAGTGGGCCCCCAAATCTGCTTAACAAAGATGAGTTTCTCTCAACTTTGAAACAAGATGGGGGCAATTGAGAAGCAAGGGCACCCATGACAGTAGCCAGTGAAATTTTCATTAGAGGAGAAGTTTCCTACATGTTACATACAATTCGTGTGAAACTTGATTTCGTTTCGCAATCAACCTCATGACGATTTTGTGACTAGGAAGATAAAAAACTGGACACATGCAAGTAGATATGTCTTGGTTTTCATGAATGAGATGATGAAGCAAAATAAAGAGGAATTAGCTTAATTACTTTTTAAAAAATCTTTATTGGAGTATAATTGCTTTACAATGGTGTGTTAGTTTCTGCTATGTAACAAAGTGAATCAGCTATACATATACATATGTCCCCATATCCCCTCCCTCTTGCATCTCCCTCACACCCTCCCTATCCCACCCCACTAGGTGGTCACTAGGTGGTCAGGGAGCTGATCTCCCTGTGCTATGCAGCTGCTTCACTAGCTATCTATTTTACAATTGGTAGTATATATAAGTCCATGCCACTCTCTCACTTCGTCCCAGCTTACCCTTGCCTGAGTCCTCAAGTCCATTCTCTACGACTACGTCTTTATTCTTGTCCTGCCCCGAGGTTCATCTGAACCTTTTTTTTTTTTTTTTTAGATTCCATATATATGTGTTAGCATACAGTATTTGTTTTTCTCTTTCTGACTTACTTCACTCTGTATGACAGTCTCTAGGTCCATCTACCTCACTACAAATAACTCAACTTCGTTTCTTTTTATGGCTGAGTAATATTCTATTGTATATATGTGCCACATCTTTATCCATTCATATGTCAGTGGACACTTAGGTTGCTTCCATGTCCTGGCTATTGTAAATAGAGGTGCAATGAACATTGTGGTACATGACACTTCATGAATTATGATTTTCTCAGGGTATATGCCCAGTAGTGGGATTGCTGGGTCATATGGTAGCTCTATTTTTAGTTTTCTAAGGAACCTCCATACTATTCTCCATAGTGGCTGTATCAATTTACATTCCCACCAACAATGCAAGAGGGTTCCTTTTTATTACACACCCTTTCCAGCATTTATTGTTTGTAGATTTCTTGATGATGGCCATTCTGACAGGTGTGACGTGATACCTCATTGCAGTTTTGATTTGCATTTCTCTAATGATTAGTGATGTTGACCATCCTTTCGTGTGTTTGTTGGCAATCTTTATATCTTTTTTGAAGAAATGTCTATTTAGGTCTTCTGCCCGTTTTTGGATTGGGTTCTTTGTTTTTTGATACTGAGCACATGAGCTGCTTGTAAATTTTGGAGATTAATCCTTTGTCAGTTGCTTTATTTGCAAATATTTTCTCCCAATCTGAGGGTTGTCTTTTGGTCTTGTTTATGGTTTCCTTTGCTGTGCAAAAGCTTTTAAGTTTCATTAGGTTCCATTTATTTTTTTTTTTCATTTCCCTTTCTCTAGGAGGTCAAAAAGGATCTTACTGTGATTTTGACAGAGTGTTCTGCCTATGTTTTCCTCTAAGAGTTTGATAGTGTCTGGCCTTACATTTAGGTCTTTAGACTATTTTGCATTTATTTTTGTGTATGGTGTTAGGGAGTGTTCTAATTTCATTCTTTTACATGTAGCTGTCCAGTTTTCCAGCAACACTTATTGAAGAGGTTGTCTTTTCTCCATTGTATATTTTCGCCTCCTTTATCACAGGTAAGGTGACAATATATATGTGGGTTTAACTCTGGGCTTTCTATGCTGTTCCACTGATCTATATTTCTGTTTTTGTGCCAGTACCCTACTGTCTTGATTACTGTAGCTTTGTAGTATAGTCTGAAGTCCACGAGCCTGATTCCTCGAGCTCCGTTTTTCTTTCTCAAGATTGCTTAGGCTATTCAGGGTCTTTTGTGTTTCCATACAAATTGTGAAATTTTTTGTTCTAGTTCTGTGAAAAATGCCATTGGTAGTTTGATAGAGATTGCACTGAATCTGTAGATGCTTTGGGTAGTATAGTCATTTTCACAATGTTGATTCTTCCAATCCAAGGACATGGTATATCTCTCCGTTTCTATCATCTTTAATTTTTTTCATCAGTGTCCTACAGTTTTCTGCACACAGGTCTTTTGTCTCCTTAGGTAGGTTTATTCCTAGATATTTTATTCTTTCTGTTGCAGTGGTAAATGGGAGTGTTTTCTTGATTTCACTTTCAGATTTTTCATCATTAGTGTATAGGAACGCACGAGATTTCTGAGCATTAATTTTGTATCCTGCTACTTTACCAAATTCATTGTTTAGCTCTAGTAGTTTTCTGGGAGCATCTTTAGCATATTCTATGTATAGTATCATGTCACCTGCAAACAGTGACAGCTTTACTTCTTCTTTTCCGATTTGTATTCCTTTTATTTCTTTTTCTTCCCTGATTGCTGTTGCTAAAATTTCTAAAACTATTTTGAATAATAGTGGTGAGAGTGGGCAACCTTGTCTTGTTACTGATCTTAGTGGAAATGGTTTGTTTTTACCATCGAGAACGATGCTGGCTGTGGGTTTGTCATATATGGCATTTATTATGTTCAGATAAGTCTCCTCTATGCCTACTTTCTGGAGGGTTTTTATCATAAATGGGTGTTGAATTTTGTCAAAAGCTTTTTCTGCATCTATTGAGATGACCATATGGTTTTTCTCCTTCAATTTGTTAATATGGTGTATCACATTGATTGATTTGCGTATATTGAAGAATCCTTGCATTCCTGGGAAAAAACCCACTTGATCATGGTGTATGACCCTTTTAATGTGCTGTTGAATTCTGTTTGCTAGTGTTTTGTTGAGGATTTTTGCATCTATGTTCATCACTGATATTGGCCTGTAGTTTTCTTTTTTAGTGACATCTTTGTCTGGTTTTGGTATCGGCGTGATGGTGGCCTCGTAGAATGACTTTGGGAGTGTTTCTCCCTCTGCCATATTTTGGATGATTTGAGAAGGAAAGGTGTTAGCTCTTCTCTAAATGTTTGATAGAATTTGCCTGTGAAGCCATCTGGTCCTGCTTTTATATGTTGGAAGATTTTTAACCACAGTTTCAATTTCAGTGCTTGTGATTGGTCTGTTCATATTTTCTATTTCTTCCTGCTTCAGTCTCGGAAGGTTGCGCTTTTCTAAGAATGTGTCCATTTCTTCCAGGTTGTCCATTTTATTGGCATATAGTTGCTTGTAGTAATCCCTCATGATCCTTTGTATTTCTGCAGTGTCAGTTGTTACTTCTCCTTTTTCATTTCTAATTCTGTTGATTTGAGTCTTCTTTTTTTTTCTTGATGAGTCTGGCTAATAGTTCATCGATTTTGTTTATCTTCTCAAAGAACCAGCTTTTAGTTTTATTCATCTTTGCTATTGTTTCCTTCATTTCTTTTTCATTTATTTCTGATCTGATCTTTATGATTTCTTTCCTTCTGCTAAATTGGTGTTTGTTCTTTTTCTCTAATTGCTTTAGGTGTAAGGTTAGGTTGTTTGAGATTCTTCTTGTTTCTTGAGGTAGGATTGTATTGCTGTAAACTTCCCTCTTAGAACTGCTTTTGCTACATCCCATAGGTTTTGGGTCATCGTGTTTTCATTGTCATTTGTTTCTAGGTATTTTTTGATTTCCTCTTTGATTTCTTCAGTGATCTCTTGGTTATTCAGTAGTGTAGTATTTAGCCTGCATATGTTTGTATTTTTTACAATTTTTTTTCCTGTAATTGATATCTGGTCTCATAGCGTTGTGGTCAGAAAAGATACTTGATACGATTTCAATTTTCTTAAATTTACCAAGGCTTGATTTGTGACGCAAGATATGATCTATCCTGGAGAATGATCCATGAGCACCTGAGAAGAAAGTGTGTTCTGTTGTTTTTGGATGGAATGTCCTATAAATATCAATTAAGTCCATCTTGTTTAATGTGTCACTTAAAGCTTGTGTTTCCCTACTTATTTTCTGTCTGGAGGATCTGTCCATCGGTGAAAGTGGGGTGTTTAAGTCCCCTACTATGATTGTGTTACTGTCGATTTCCCTTTTTATGTCTGTTAGGATTTGCCTTATGTATTGAGGTGCTCCTCTGTTGGGTGCATAAATATTTACAATTGTTATATCTTCTTCTTGGATTTACCCCTTGATCATTATGTAGTGTCCTTATTTTAAAGTCTATTTTTTCTGATATGAAAATTGCTACTCCAGCTTTCTTCTGATTTCCATTTGCATGGAACACCTTTTTCCATCCCCTCACTTTCAGTCTGTATGTGTCCCTAGGTCTGAAGTGGGTCTCTTGTAGACAGCATATATACCCGTCTTGTTTTTGTATCCATTCAGCCAGTCTGTGTCTTTTGGTTGGAGCATTTAATCCATTTACATTTAAGGTAATTATCAATATGTATGTTCCTATTACCATTTTCTTAATTGTTTTGGGCTTATTAGTGTAGGTCTTCTCCTTCTCTTGTGTTTCCTTCCTAGAGAAGTTCCTTTAGCATTTGTTGTAAAGCTGGTTTGGTGGTGCTGAATTCTCTTAGCTTTTGCTTGTCTGTAAAGGTTTTAGTTTCTCCATCAAATCTGAATGAGATCCTTGCTGTGTAGTGTAATCTTGGTTGTAGGTTTCCCCTTCATCAGTTTAAATATGTCCTGCCAGTGCCTTCTGGCTTGCAGAGTTTCTGCTGAAATATCAGCTGTTAACCTTATGGGCATTCCCTTGTATGTTATTTGTTGTCTTTCCCTTGCTGCTTTTAATATATTTTCTTTGTATTTAATTTTTGATACTTTAATTACTGTGTCTTGGTTTCTTTCCCCCTGGATTTATCCTGTATGGGACTCTCTGTGCTTCCTAGACTTGATTAACTCTTTCCTTTCCCATATTAGGGAAGTTTTCAACTTTAATCTCTTCAAATATTTTCTCAGTCCCTTTCCTTTTCTCTTCTTCTTTATGGGACCCCTATAAGTTGAATGTTGGTGTGTTTAATGTTGTCCCAGAGGTCTCTGAGACTGTCCTCAGTTCTTTTCATTCTTTTTTCTTTATTCTGCTCTGCAGTAGTTACTTCCACTATTTTATCTTCCAGGTCACTTATCCGTTCTTCTGCTATTGATTCCTTCTAGAGAATTTTTAATTTCATTTATTGTGTTGTTCATCATTGTTTGTTTGTTTGCGCTTTAGTTCTTCTAGTTTCTTGTTAAACGTTTCTTATATTTTCTGCATTCTATTTCCAAGATTCTGGATCATCTTTACTATCATTACTCTGAATTATTTTTCAGGTAGACTATTGCCTCTTCATTTGTTAGGTCTGGTGAGTTTTTATCTTGCTCCTTCATCTGCTGTGTGTTTCTCTGTCTTCTCATTTTGCTTAACTTACTGTGTTTGGGGTCTCCTTTTCACAGGCTGCAGGTTCATAGTTCCCGTTGTTTTTGGTGTCTGTCCCCGGTGGCTAAAGTTGGTTCAGTGGATTGTGTGGGCTTCCTGGTGGAGGGGACTAGTGCCTGTGTTCTGGTGGATCATGCTGGATCTTGTCTTTCTGGTGGGCAGGACCACGTCCAGTGGTGTGTTTTGGGGTGTCTGTGACCTTATGATTTTAGGCAGCTTCTGTAGTTACGGGTGGGGTTGTGTTCCGGTCTTGCTAGTTGTTTGGCATAGGATGTCCAGCACTGTAGCTTGTTGGTCGTTGAGTGGAGCTGGGTCTTAGCGTTGAGATGGAGAGCCCTGGGAGAGCTTTCACTGTTTGATATTACGTGGAGCTGGGAGGTCCCTGGTGGACCAGTGTCTTGAACTGGGCTCTCCCACCTCAGAGTCACAGGCCTGACACCTGGCCTGAGCACCTAGACACTGTCAGCCACATGGCTCAGAAGAAAAGGGAGAAAAAATAAAGCAAGAAAGGAAAAAATAAAATAGAATTATTAAAATAAAAAATAATTATTAAAAATAAAAACATTGGGCTTCCCCGGTGGCGCAGTGGTTGAGAGTCCGCCTGCCGATGCAGGGGACACGGGTTCGTGCCCTGGTCCGGGAAGATCCCACATGCCGCGGAGCGGCTGGGCCCGTGAGCCATGGCCGCTGAGCCTGCGCGTCCGGAGCCTGCGATCCGCAACGGGAGAGGCCACGACAGTGAGAGGCCTGCGTACCGCAAAAAAAAAAACAACAAAAAAAAACAAAAAAAAAAAAAAAAAAATAAAAACATCTAAAAGTAATAAAAACACAAAACAGAAAGAAAAACAGAGAGCAAACCAAAAAACAAATCCACCAATGATAACAAGCGCTAAAAACTATACTAAGAAAAAAAGCTGACAGAACGCTGGGACAAATGGTAAAAACAAAGCTATACAGACAAAAATCACACAGAGAAGCATACACATACACACTCACAAAAAGAGAAAAAGGAAAAAAAAATATATATATATATATATATATATACTGTTGCTCCTAAAGTCCACTGCCTCAGTTTGGGGATGATTCGTTGTCTATTCAGGTATTCCACAGATGCAGGTACGTCAAGTTGATTGTGGAGCTTTAATCTGCTGCTCCTGAGGCTGCTGGGAGAGATTTCCCTTTCTCTTCTTTGTTCGTACAGCTCCCGGTGCTCAGCTTTGGATTTGGACCCGCCTCTGCGTGTAGGTCGCCAGAGGGTGTCTGTTCTCTGCTCCGACAGGACCAGGTTAAAGGAGCAGCTGATTTGGGGGCTCTGGCTCACTCAGGCTGCGGGGAGGGAGGGGTACGGGTGCGGGGTGAGCCTGCGGCGACAGAGGCCAGTGTGACGTTGCACCAGCCTGAGGTTGCGCCGTGCGTTCTCCCAGGGAAGTTGTCCCCGGATCCCAGAACACTGGCAGTGGTGGGCTGCACAGGCTCCCGGGAGGGGAGGTGTGGACAGTGACCTGTGCTCACACACAGGCTTCTTGGTGGCGGCAGCAGCAGCCTTAGCGTCCCATGCCCATCTCCGGGGTCCACACTGATAGCCGCAGTTTGCGCCCGTCTCTGGAGCTCGTATAGGCGGCGCTCTTAATCCCCTTTCCTCGCGCACCAGGAAGCAGAGAGGCAAGAAAATGTCTCTTGCCTCTTCATCAGGCCCAGACTTTTTCCCTGGACTCCTTCCCGGCTAGCTGTGGCACACTAACCCCCTTCAGGCTGTGTTCACGCAGCCAACCCCAGTCCTCTCCCTGCGCTCCGA